>NC_142011.1:143788891-144122820 GCF_049901735.1 Notechis scutatus | reverse complement strand
GCACTGAGTCTCCCAGGAAATAAAGCATTGCCACTAAATGACATCACAAAGCCACAACTAGGCAATGTCACAAACCCCAATGGGGCAACTTTAATCTTGGCAGCAATAACAAACTCATTGCTAAGATCCACACTAGACTAACCAATAAGTCAGCTTGCCACTTATAAAAGCTAGAATATATATATATTTGAAACAGGTACTACTAAAACAGTAATGCCCATAAACTTTAACAGGCTCTGTAGTAACTTGCTGTCCATGAAGGTCGATATAGATAAATTCCTTAACTGGAGACATAGAAACAACAGAGCATCTACGTCTCCAATGCCTGTATTATAAAGACATTCATACTAATTTCAGCTTACAGTTATTGCATAGATACCCAGGGTGTACAGAACAATTTTACACCTCCTAGCTGCTCTCAAATACTAACCCTGCTACAACATATAATGTTGCCAGGATCTACACAGCAAGTCTTAAAATTTATTAGGTAACATACCTGTGCAACTAGTCTTAATGAGCAGCTAGGTTTCACGTTCTAGAGTGCTTTGTGTTGTGTTGTGTTGTGTTGTGTTGTGTTGTGTTGTGATAGATTTAGTCTGTATATTAACCTTTATGCTTTCCTACACCTTTCTAATGTCCATACACCTCCTTTTAGATAACTTTTAGATGTCTTATATAGTTTTGTTTATCTTTTATCTTTTTATTATTTTTAAACTTTGATGTATTTTTAAGCTTTTTAATTGACTATTCTCCCTCCTTATGCTGGGCTTTGATTGTAATAAAGATTTGAGCAACTGATTGATCTTTATAGCACTTAAGATGTTTTAGAGATGCAGCACTTTATATTCAATGAACAATTCAATTTGGTATGGAATTAAAATATCAAATGAAAGTTGGCATCATTTGCATACCTGAATGATGGGACAAAGAATTGGATTATTCAGACTTGAAAAATCATTGGACCAAAACATTAAGAAATGTATAACATACTTTTTAAGCTTAAGATTAAAGTCAATTAATCAGAAATATTATGTTGTGTCTGTTGGGTTCCTGTTTAAAAAAGATTGGACATTAGCTTTTTTTGCACAGCCCCTATCCAATCATAGCTTTGTTTTGGTTTCAAATTGTAGCAAATGTTAATACAATTTTGGGAAAAAAATAAGGAAATAATGTATTTTAGGAACAAATTATATTCCTAAACTATGGAATTGATTGTTTTGCGAAGAGCTTTGACTCTTAATATCCCCCTGATATTAAGAAATAGATTCAGGATATGAGTCCTGCTAGCTATTTAGAAAAGTTTTTAATATCATCACATCACTATTTTTTAAATAAATAAATAAATAAATAAATAAATAAATAAATAAATAAATAAATAAATAAATAAATAAATAAATAAATATTTGCTGGTCCATGGCTGTAATAAAGATTGATTAATTGATTGATTGATTGATTGAATAAGAAACAAAGTGCTGCAAGACTTGAGAGCAGACCACAGCTATCTTTTAGAACAGGAATCAGTCCCCATCCCAGTAGTAGACATTCAACCTTGTGTCAAGAGCTTGAAGAGCCAGACAATAGGTAAGCCCAAACATGACTCACACTTACTGCCTAAGGAAACTGAATACATGAATGCCTAGCAGGATGGATGAACCAGTTGTTAGGAGCGGGCTCCCACCCATACTAGCTAGGAAGAACACTGCTGATAATGAAAGACAACACACACAAGGGAACAGCCTCAAAGGATAAGACAGGTCCTGGGGTTCGATGGGAAGAATAAGAGCCTTGCCATCGACACCTATGTCCTGCAAGCCATTAGACACTCTGGCCAAAGGAGGACAAGGAGGCTGCCAATGTAGATATCCAGAAGCCCTTCACAATACACTTAAGCTTCTACCCCCAGGCCTTCCAGCCAGAGCTGTACACCAGCCAGAAAGAGGCCAGGCGGGGTGTGTTGAGCATCAAAGCCACTGCCCTAGAAGAAATCCAAAGCACCCAGGAGTACATCCCTAACATGGTACCCAAAAATAAGCTGCTGAGAGAACGCATGAGGCAGCAGCAGACATGGAATGAAGATCAAGCAGAGGAAGTGCATCAACAGATAGCTGAGGTGATAGAGATTGGGAAATCCTATCAGTGACTGGACTGGACTGAACTAAAATACGGTGCTGGGTCACTGATCATAGCAGCACATGAACAGGTCATAAGCATCAGATTTATAAAAACAGAGGTCTACCATGTGCAATTATGTGTATTTGTTTCTAACCTCAACTTATCAGAAAACAAACTGTCATTCTTAATGCTGGTAATTGTGATACTGTGGGCTATTAAGGAAGGAGTCTGGAGGCCAAATGTTCTAAAAGACCCAGAGCAGCATTTATATCTCACAATAATCTAATTTCTTAACGGCTACTGGATGCATGTATTACTTCACAAAAATATGTTTTTGTTCTCTAATAGTTCAAATTATGGGAAACACAAGTTCCATTTGTTTACATTTACTCCAAAAGACTAAGTCTTGAAGATGTATTTAATTTAAAGCTACTTGATGTGAATTTATATAGATTTATGTTGTGTTAATTTATGAAACACAGTACAGAAGGCTGAGAGTGATTTGCATCCCATTTCTTCCCACAATTTGCTGAAATATTCATTTCCAGGTTTTCCCACCCTTTATTCCCATATTTTCTTTAGCAATGCCGCAGATGTTTGGGCAGCTTGTGCTAGAAGAGGCTGTTTTACCAGAAGTATATTTGTACATTTTATGGAATGTATTGTAGGTAATCTTCATGCCAATTTAAATGACTGGCTGTTCATTAATACAATTAATGGACTCTATGAATATTTATTCCTATTCAAGTTGAAGAATAGCTATGCATTACATCACTACAGCTTTGATGCAGCTATAGAGAAAAACCCTTCTGTCTCACACTCTGTCAACCACATAAACTTTACCAATAATACAGTCGTTGCCAATGATGGATGGATGAAAGCAAATAAACCACTAGATTTTATTTAGTCATGAGTTGATTTATGGCTGCTATCTTCAACTCTATATGCTTTCAATATGCTTTGGAAGAGATAATCATGTACAAAAGCTGTTAATATACAAATGCCACAATCCTAAATCCTTAATCTCTACCCGCAGTGCCATTAAACAGCACCAGTTCGAATGGAGCAACATGAAAACCATCGGCCACTCTACCACCCGCCACGCTTGTGAATTCATTGAAGCCTGACACTCCACAAGAAATTCCTTCAACAGACACATTGACCTACAACCAGTCTACGAACCCCTCAGAATCCAAATCAAACACGCAGCCAACCAGAGACAGCACTGATCCTCAACCAACCCCCGCCACCAGCAGTTCACCTCCCAATGACCCTGACCTGATGTCCTTATCACAAGACCCATCATAAGACTCACTGATGACTCACATCTGGCTCATCACAAGACCCTCACTTGACACACCCACACCTGAAGCCCTTATGAACAGAAGAACACTGACACTGACATCCACTAAGTTCTGCTGAAGATGTTACCTAGCCTGGTAACGAAATGTCCAGATGCTAGCAAATACAGGTAGTCCTCAACTTAAAACAGTTTGTTTTAAGTGACCATTCGAAGTTACAGTGGCACTGAAAAAAAGTGACATGACCATTTTTCACATTTATGACTGTGGCAGCATCCCCATGGTCACATCATCAAAATTCAGATGCTTGTCGATTGATTTTTATTTATGATGGTTGCAATTGATTTTTATTTATGATGGTTGCAATGTCCCGGGGTCATGTGATCACCTTTTGCAACCTTCTGATAAAGCGAAGTCAACAGGGAAGCCAAGTTCACTTAACAACTGTGTTACTAACTTGACAACTGCAGTGATTCACTTAACATCTGTGGTGAGAAAGGTTGTAAAATGGAGCAAAATTCACTTAATAAATGCTTAGCAGCAGAAATGTTGGGTTCAATTGTGGTTGTCACTCAAAGACTACTTGGGTAGCAGCTAGACGCATCCACAAAGTGAATGAGGCCAGATGAAGCTCAGCAACTTTGAGGGAAGCCAACCCAGCCAAGAAGAAGTAACTCTAAAATTGAACAGGGACTTTTTTTAAAAAAAACCACATGCTATTATTTTATATTATTGGCAAGAAAAGTGTATGAGTATGGTGGAAAAAAAAGAGACAAATTTGGGTGCTAAATGTTGAGAAGATATTTTTCTCATTACTGGGAAAGAGCACTGAACTTTTATAAATAGATTTG
Source organism: Notechis scutatus (assembly GCF_049901735.1). Lineage (NCBI taxonomy): Eukaryota > Metazoa > Chordata > Lepidosauria > Squamata > Elapidae > Notechis > Notechis scutatus. The sequence continues at coordinate 144,118,556 of NC_142011.1, read as the reverse complement.
GAAGTAAAGATGTCGTCAGTCCAAAGCCACAAAAAAGTATTATCTCTCATGGGCTGTGGACAACAGAGGGTCTGTTAACACAAACAAGAAATAACAGAATGGTTAAAACAAGCATTTTCTTTGGCTTACCATTTATTATTCCTTTTCTATGCTCAATATACCTTGGGAGAGAAAACACTGTGTTGCGTGCACATGTATCCTATTGTTGGAAGAATTAACCCTTCTGGGTTCAGTTCCAAGTGGGAAAAAAGACACTGGAAACATGGAGGCTGTTTGGAAGGTTTAATGGTGGACAGGACCACATGGCCTGGAGCTCCAGAGTGAAAAGGAAGGATGATCACATGCTTCAAGGTGAACGAAGAGATCAAGAAAAAGGCTGAGATGCTGAGAGCGCCTGGGTTTTATAACCTTTGTTGGGATTTGAATTGGAGCTTGTATTCTAATTGGTTGTCAGACTCCCATGAGGCCATGCAGGGGCAACTCTGTAGCTGTCCTGAGTTCCAGGCTTGGTTGAGCCTTGCTGGATGATGATGATGCACTGAAAAGGGCTTTTGGCAATTGCTATAGCTTTACCTGGAGATCTTTGTTATGTAAAGTATTCTGGCCCAGGCCTTAATGGCCCACCCATTAACAAAGGTGGGGGTGAGCTTCTGCTTCTGAGGTGAGTTTCTGCTTCTGAGGTGAGTTTCTGCTCTTTTCAGAGGAAATATTCTGGCTTTTTAATATTTCCTAGGATATTTCAATTTTCTAGGAGAAGCTAACTTCGTACACTATGATGTGCAGATTACATATTTTTCTTATCTGAGAGTAAAGAAGATATATTTACAAGTAGTCCTCACTTAACACTTGCCCTGTTTAGTAGCCATTCCATGTTCAATGGCATTGAAAGAGTAACCTTATGTCAGTCATCGCACAACAGTTGCAGATGTAAGAAATGCTGATACTGAAGGACAGTGACTATACAATCAAACATCAAACCATCTATTTACAACAACCCCAGGGTTTAAATTTTATGTCTTTTTTTGTCCTACCTTTAAAATCAACTTCTTGCAGCTTCTTTCTTGCCTTGTATGTATGGGGCCTGTTCTGTGTTTTCAAAACCTTCCAATGTAGTCTCTGGTTCTTTATTTCTAGCCTTCTCAGCTTTCAGCCCTTACGGAAATAATTTTATACTAGATAGTTTTTATTCTTTCAATCTGGTTTTAGATGGGGCTCCCCTCTGGGGTTAGTCTGAAGCAGGGGTGGGATTCAATTTTTTTAACAACCCGTTCTGTGGGCGTGGCTTAGTTGGTGGTCATGGCTTGGTGGTCATGGCTTGGTGGTCATGGCTTGGTGGTCATGTGACTGGGTGGACATGTCTTGGTGGTCATGTTATTGGCTGGGCGTGGCCAACTCAATATCACTCACATCGAGGCATGCATCTCCTCGCCTGGCCTCTCATGACTGTGGGGATGCTGCAACAGTCGTAAGTGTGAAAAATAAGTCACTTTTTTCAGTGCCATCGTAACTTTGAATGGTCACTCCACACAAGCAAAGTACCAGCAAAGGAGGGGGGAAAAAACTCCAGAGAAGTTCCTGAGACAGGAAGTCTAGTCCTGCCAAGAATGTAATAAGGGTTAACGGAGAGGCAGTTTCTGTAAGCAACTCCAGAATGTTTCCTTCCTGCCTTCCTTACAGGATTAGGCCAGTCATTTCTTCTAACAACTGGTTCTCCGAACTGCTTAGTGTTGTGAATCAATAAAAGTGAATAACCTAAATGCAAATTAGGGGTTGAAAACCTGCACACCTGATTGGTCCTTATACAACAACTTGGGATTGGGCCAGAACCGGTCCCTGATTGGTCACTTTTGGGACTGTCCTTATTGGTCAGTAGTTGGAACCTGTTGCGCATTTTCATTGGTTAATAAGGCAGCAGCTAACCCTATAAAAGGGTTACTGCTGCCCATAGCATTGCTCTGTTCCATTCTGATTCCTGTTATTATTAAAGAGTTGAAGTCACTGGTCAGATGTCTGGTCTCCTTATTCTCCAAACTTAACACTGGCGACGAGGATGGGATCCAGAGACCGAAGAGCTGACTAAACCTACAGAGCAACCTACAGAGCACGTGGTTGATCACGCACCATCAACGGCAACATGGCCAGCGGTGTCGTACCACCCGCTCCATTCGACCCAGAGACCGAAGACTGGGAGTCATACATGGATAGGTTCCAGATGTTTCTGGAGACCAACAACCTAAACAATGCAACAGCGGGAAAAAAAAGAGCTATTTTTCTAACTCACTGTGGCCCGACCGTGTTTAAGATGGCAAAGTCACTTGCCAGGCCAGCAGAGGTAAAAGAGATGGACTGGGACGTCCTCGAGCCTTTACTACGGGCTCACTACGCACCTACGGTGCCAACCCTCGTCAGAAGACACGAATATTACCGGAGGGACCAACAGAAAGGCGAAAGCCTCGCTGATTATATCGCGGACCTCCGAAACCTTGGAGGCCTCTGCGGATTCGCAGACTTAGAAGAAGCTCTCCGGGACCGTTTGGTTCTGGGCCTAGAAGACGGCACGATCCAGAGTAAAATTATGGCTAAGGGGGACATCAGTCTCACCGATGCCCTTAAAGAAGCCTCGGCAGCAGAGGCGACCAAGAAGTCGGCAGCCCGAATGCGCCGCACCAACGCACCGCTACGTAAACTCGCCACTGATACCTCGCCTCGCTCAGAGAGACACCCGGTATCAACTCACCACGAAGACTTAGAGTCCCCATCCGACAGCGATGAGGAAGAGGTCAACCGACTTCGAACGGAGAGAGAGCAGTCCTCACAACACTCATTTCGACCGTGTGCCAGCTGTGGATCCAATCACCCACGATCCGGCTGCAAATTCCTCGACGCGCTCTGCCGAAATTGCGGGAGGCGAGGTCACATCGCAAAGGTTTGCAGAAGCAAACAAAACTCCAAACCCCGACAGGCCGAATGCCAGTCTTCAGGATTCTTCGGCACACACCGAGAAAAATTAAACCACTCCTACAGAAACAAACCGTCCACCACTTCCACCAGGCGTGAAGAAACCCGGCGGGAAGAGACCCACCAAACAATCACCATAGGCCACGCTACATCCCTTGATGCTGGGAAAATCCGAGTAAAGGTCGCCATCGAAAACAAACCGTGCGTGATGGAGGTAGACTCGGGATCTTCCCTCTCGATGGTGTCGTGGAAAACGCTCCAACAGCTCCTTCCAACGATTCGCCGCCAAGACCTTAACCCTCAAAGGGTTATACTCAAAGACTATCAGGGCAACCGAATCCCCGTCGTCGGGTCCTGCAGATTCCAGGTCTCATTCAAGGACCGCACCGTCGCACTACCACTGACTGTTGTGGATCGTGACAGGCCTAGTCTTCTAGGCCTCCAATGGTTCAGGCCGCTCGGAATCACTGTAGCCGGAGTCCACAAGGCCGAAAGCGTCAATTGGGAAGAGGCACTCGTACAAGAATTCCAAGACGTTTTCGCGAATGGACTAGGCAAGTATAAGGGGACCCCAATCTCATTTAACTTGAACCCTGAAATAGCACCCATCCGCCTTAAGCCACGTCAGGTGCCGTCGCCTTAAAGCCTAAAATCGACGAACAACTCGATAAGCTGATAGCGCAGGGCGTACTGGAACCTACCGACCACGCCGTTGGGAAACCCCGATAGTAACGCCTATCAAGCCTGATGGGTCCCTAAGAATTTGCGGAGACTACCGGGCCACATTAAACCACGCACTGCAGCAAAGTGCTTATCCAGTACCGGTAGTGCAACACTTACTCCATTCTCTGGGCGGCGGGAAAGTTTTCGCCAAAGTAGATTTAGCCCAGGCGTATCAACAATTGCCTGTAGACCCAACCACAGCCGAGGCACAAACGATCGTAAACACATAGGGCGCATTTAAATGCAACCGGCTCCAATTGAGTAAGCGTCGCCCTGGAATCTTCCAGAGCTTAATGGAAAGGTTGTTACAAGGGATAAAAGGCGTTGTCCCATATTTCGACGATGTACTCATCACCGCACCTAACAAAGATATCCTAGAAAAACGACTCAGATTTTACGAAGATTCCAAAATGCAGGCCTCAGAGTAAAAAAAGATAAATGCCACTTATGTACCGAAAAAGTAGAATTTTTGGGATACCTCCTGGACAGCCAAGGAATTCATCCCACCGAAGACAAATTACGAGCAATTAAAAAGGCACCCACTCCTAGGAACAAGGCAGACCTACAGGCGTTCCTTGGACTTATCAATTTCTATAATGTGTTTTTACCCCACAAAGCAACAGTAGCTGAACCATTGCATAGACTATTAGACAAAAAGCAACGTGGGTTTGGGGACAACGGGAACAACATGCTTTCCAACAAGTAAAGAAATTGCTAACTTCTGATTCAGTACTTATGCAGTACAACGAGACTCTGCCGCCACTATCACGTGTGATGCATCACCTTTTGGGGTTGGGGCAATTCTGACCCACGTGTTACCAAACGGAGCAGAAGCCCCCATCGCGTTTTTTTCGCGAACCTTAGCTAAAACTGAACGAAATTATAGTCAGCTGGACAAAGAAGCTTTAGCTATTGTTGCTGCAGTTAAAAGATTTCACGAATATGTTTATGGCCGTGCATTTACAATAATCACTGATCATAAACCGCTACTGGGGATCATTGCGGGTAATAAACCAACCCCGTATATATTGTCCCCCAGAATGACTCGTTGGTCTGAATTCCTGGCGGCCTACAACTACACTTTGCAGCACCGCCCGGGAAATCGATTCTCCACGCCGATGCATTGAGCAGAACACCGCTCCCAGACGCTGTTGTGGATCCAGCCCCAACCCTCTCAACACTACAGATTGAAACTCTACAGGCACCACCCTTGACAGCTAGAGACATTGCTTTTGAAACGAAACGTGACCCAGTTCTGCAACACATACTACGCTGGGTTGAACGAGGGTGGCCGACGGACCAAATTGCACCTGAATGGGCGCCTTCAAAGCCCGCCAAACCGAGCTGTTTTCCCAAAAAGGCTGTATCTTGTGGGGCGATCGAGTCGTAATCCCTGCCAAATTGCAACAGACTGTGCTGGCGGTATTGCATGAGGGACATCCGGCATTGTGCGGATGAAATCACTCGCACGCAGCTACGCTTGGTGGCCGGGAATCGACAAACGAATCGAGGCCTGGGTCGCTACGTGCCAACGTTGCCAGGACGTCAGCAACGCCCCACCGAAAGCAAGCCCAACCGAATGGGAAACACCGAGGGGACCGTGGTCCCGTATTCATATTGACTTTGCGGGGCCTACCAAGGGTCACACTTTCCTGATTACTGTCGACGCCTATTCCAACTGGCTCGAGATTCATCGAATGCACACAACTACAACCGACTCAGTTATTAATAAATTAAACAGACTATTTGCCACACACGGGTTTCCGGACGTGTTGGTCTCGGACAACGGCCCGCAGTTCACTGCATTGCCCTTTGAACAATATCTGGCTGATCGGGGCATCCGCCATGCGCTGACCTCGCCCGCACACCCTGCGGCAAATGGACGTGCAGAACACATGGTACAATTTGTGAAAAAGACCCTGCATAAAATGGAATTTGGCAACATCGACGAGAAAATCAATCGAATCCTCTTACTGCAGCACATCACGCCCCACAGCGTGACCAACAAAACACCCGCTGAACTTCTTATGGGGCGGAAAATACGATCGCACCTTGACCGGCTTTACCCCGCTTTCGCACCAGAAAAACCTGTCGGCTCCAGCAGCAAATGCCGGGAATTTAAGGTAGGCGATTTAATCTTTGCCAAAAACTTTTCCAGCGACCCGTTATGGATACCCGCAACCGTTACCCACCTCACCGGGCCTAGATCTTACCGCCTGCTAACAGACGATGGGAGGGTGTGGAAACGCCACATAGACCAGCTCCGATCAAGATTACCACCCAGCGGCCATGACTTCCCCGGTTCACCAACTCAAGGGGGAGGGAGTATCGAGGGAATTGACTTTGATACAACTAATAGCGGGTCAACGGGAGGCCTACAGCCCAGCGAAGCACCGGAACGTGAAGCGGGGAGGGAGTTGATGTCTTCAGGGAACTTTAATACAGGGGGAACGAACTGCAAAACCCCGAAGAAACACGCAGCAGCAGAGACATCCACAGTGAATGCAGCACGGAATTGGCGTGCAGCGAACTAGAACTTAACAATGGTCATCCAAACGCTCCACCGGAACCGGACGTTGGACAAAACCCGTGGAGCCTCGGAAATCATCCAGGCAGACCAAACGGCCTGCCTATCTTGAGGATTTTATCACAGCTCCCCTCAAACGGAACCCAAGGGGGAGGGGTGTTGTGAATCAATAAAAGTGAATAACCTAAATGCAAATTAGGGGTTGAAAACCTGCACACCTGATTGGTCCTTATACAACAACTTGGGATTGGGCCAGAACCGGTCCCTGATTGGTCACTTTTGGGACTGTCCTTATTGGTCAGTAGTTGGAACCTGTTGCGCATTTTCATTGGTTAATAAGGCAGCAGCTAACCCTATAAAAGGGTTACTGCTGCCCATAGCATTGCTCTGTTCCATTCTGATTCCTGTTATTATTAAAGAGTTGAAGTCACTGGTCAGATGTCTGGTCTCCTTATTCTCCAAACTTAACACTTAGAATATTAACAAACCGAATAGGTGTGAACTGGTAGAATCCCACCCCTGGTCTGAAGCAAGCAAAAGTCAAAGGGTGCACACTGCCTATCTCCTTGCTGACTTAGGGAATAGTTGTTGGGGGGGTGCACAGTGCTCCTGAAGACTTATGGCACACTTCTCCTTCTTCTTTAAGCACAGCCCATGTCATCCCTTGCAGCCAAGAAGAAGCAAGAAAGACAAACTGTTGCTTTCATGGGAGAACTTCTTGGCACCTCATCCCAGGGCAGGAAGCACAGGCCAAGAAGCACAGGAAAGAAGGCCATCATTTTCACTTTCTCCTATGAATAAAACTCTTATCATGGCCCTTACAAACCTCTGTCCCACCACAGAAGAGTCCCTACTGGAAGAACATTGCTTCAGGAATTCCAGAACCTTGGAATAATGGCAGGTCACAGGTGTGGAGAAGGAGCACCGATTGAATTGTGGGAAATGGCCAAATGAGTGTGGAGCCTTCTCGGAACCGCTGAAAGGACTTTTGTTGTAAACTGAAGATAGGTGGTGTCATATCTTGTTGATGATCCAAGCTCTGTAAAGGACCTTGGAATACTCATCTCTAATGATCTAAGTGCTAGAGCCCACTGCAACTACATAGCCAAAAAGGCATTAAGAGTTGTTAACCTAATCCTATGTAGCTTTTTCTCTGGTAATATCACACTACTAACCAGAGCATATAAAACATTTGCTAGACCAATACTCGAATACAGCTCATCAGTCTGGAACCCACATTACGTATCTGATATTAGCACAATTGAGAAAGTCCAGAAATATTTCACAAGAAGAGTTCTCCACTCCTCTACTCGTTGTAGAATACCTTATGCCACCAGACTTGAAATTCTAGAACTAGAAAACCTTGAATTACGCCGTCTTCGGTCTGATTTAAGCATGGTATATAAAATCATACATTGCAATGTCCTACCTGTCAATGAATACTTCAGCTTCAACCATAACAACACAAGAGCACACAATAGATACAAACTCAAGGTTAATCGCACCAAACTTGATTGCAGGAAATACGACTTCAGCAATAGAGTGGTCAATGTCTGGAATACTCTACCCGACTCTGTAATTTCTTCCCCAAACCCCAAAAACTTTAACCTTAGACTGTCTACTATTGACCTCACCCCTTTCCTAAGAGGTCTGTAGGGGGCGTGCATAAGCGCACCAACGTGCCTACCGTCCCTGTCCTATTGTTTCTTTTATTTTTCTTTTATTTTTCTTATATGTACCCATTTCATGTATTCATAACTATGTATACACTTATACTTATTATCTTGTAAACAATTGACAAATCAAATAAATAAATAAAATAAATAAATAAATATCCTGTTAAATTTTTATGTAGTTGGTTTCTTCGACCCCTCTTTCAAACCAGCAGTCTTCTCCATCCAGAATTTGGACTTCAAAAGAGTGGCCTTTGAAACTTCTTGGATGAGAAGCGAAACATCTTCAAGGGAAAACAAAGTAAGTCCAGTTGCCTTTTGATCCTGCATTAAAACATCCAGTCACTGACCTGACTGTTAAGGCTGATTGTGGCTTTGCCATTAGACTTCAAATGATGCATTGGCAATGATTTCTGCCAACTTAAAGGACTGGTAAATAGCACACTAACTTGACCATGAGGAAAAGCCCAAATGTCATACCGACTTTCAGAATCAGCAAAAAAATTACTACGAGAGTAGGGGATCTGCAACGGATTAATTTCACGCGACTTGACAAAGGAAATCAGCCGAGAGAGGCGTGCAAGATGAAGATAGAACATACTTTCTTGTTAACTAATTCTGAACACAATGTGTGAACCACGCGTACAACAGAATGGAAATGGCATTTATAAAAATGTGAGATGAAGCTACAGCATTTTGAGACATGTGGCATGCCTTTCGTGTCACACATTTCCTTCCCCCCATTGAGGCATGTCACAACCCAGAGAACAAATTGCAGCCAAAACCCAAACTATTATTATGTCCTTTGCTAAATTGAGACATATGTCAAAAAGCAAAGCTTCAATTCTAATATTATAAGACTATTCTAAATTTCCCTGGCCAATATACTTAACCAAAATAATCTAGAAACCACGAATGGACCAATATGTGCCTTGAAATATAACTGGCATCTGGAACTCCTAATTAACAGCTTCTAGCCTCCAAAAGGTCAAATGGCAATAACCTTCTGATCTGGTAGCAAGTTGCAACATTTTAGTTTTAAAATAGGATGTCTTTGGGGGATATTTTTGCCTGTGTATTAATAGAATGCCATCTGTGTGGGGTGGCAGTGACTGCAATTCACCCTTTACAACTCTAGCGCCAGATGGAAACTGGGTTAGTGTGGTAGAGCTGCATTTTGTATGGATTAGAGGGTTTTACAAAAAATTAGGCATTGGCAAAAATGACTATAAAATAATTTGATATAGCTGGAAGCCTCGTGACATTAGGCTCCAACCAGGCAAACTGATCCCGATCAGCAATATGGCTGATTTGGTTTTATCATGCTTTTACTTGACCACAACTTCATTTTTACTGTTCAGATGGATTAAGGAAGATTCTTCCTTCCATTTGGGGCAGGAATGGGCAACTATGGCCCCTGTATGACCTGTGGACTTCAACTCCCAGAATCCATGAGCCAGCATACATTCTGGGAGTTGAAGTCCATAGGTCTTAAAGTTGCCCACTCCTGCTTTGGAGAATAGCAAGGAAACAGTAAAGTAGATTTCAAAACACCCACTCAAAATTCTATGAAAATGGCCTTCTGACTGTTTCCCATGAGAATATTCCATCGTGTTCTTTTTTCCTCTTTCTTCCCTTCCATCCCCTGCTTTATTCTTCAGTTTCACTTGCCTCCTGGGTCCCAGCTGAAAATGCTGAGGATTTTGCACTTCTCCTTTTGAAAGTTCAAAATTTCACAATTCCACCACCCCTGAAAAATGTGCTTAGTTAACCTCACAAAAGATAAAGTAGTAATTTCCAAAGTACGTGAGGGAGTCACAATTGTTGTTAGTACAGAAAAGAAAGAACTAGCTGCTGGCACATCGAAACAGAGGCGCAAGTTCGGTGCTCCCTCTTATTTTAATCAATGCAGTTGCATCAAGGCATTGAAATCGCCCTAGTTGGTAAGGGGTTAGGCCAGGGGTCTCCAACTTTAGAAACTTTAAGACTTGTGGACTTCAACTCCCAGAATTACTCAGCCAGCAAAGCTTAGGCCTAGTCTGAAAAAGGTCCCATCCATGAATGCAGTATGAATGGCCTACAAATGCAATTGAAAACCCATTCCTATATCCTCTCTCCTTCCCTCTAAATCTCTATCCTCTCTTCAGTGACAACATACTTACCTTATCGTTCCTGGGCAGTACCTTGACACAGCACAAGTCTTATTCACATAATGGTAGTTCTCAATTTACAACAGTTCATTTAGCGCCCATTCGAAGATATTGTGGCCCTGAAAAAAAGTGAGGTGTGACTCTTTTTCACATTTATGACGTTGCAGCATTCCCAGGGTCACGTGATCAAAATTTGGACACCGGACAGCTGACTCAGCCAGATTCACTCAACATCTGTGTTACTAACTTAACAACAATTCACTTAATAACTGTGGCAAGAAAAGTCATAAAATGGGGCAAAATTTACTTGACAACTGTCGTGCTTAGCCACAGAAATTTTAGGCTTAATTGTGGCCGTAAGTCAAGGACTACTGAAGCACGCTTCAACTTGTCTTCAAGGAGATACAAACAAAAGCCCTCTGCTTTGAGGCTGTTGAGGAAAAGGTATTCCAGTGTGCTTGTTTTTAGCCCTGAGGGAGGAAACGTGATCACTCAAGGAAGCTTGAAAGGATGACCTTTAGCCCAGGTAAAGAACTAAGGATAGCTGCCTTAAGCCAATGAATGAGGCAACCAGAACACCTGGATACTTTTCAGGTTAACGTGGTCATGAGCATAAAAGTGCTGCCTAACTAATATTGAAAGTTAGCCAATCTAGACGTCTGGTGAATGGAATGGAATGGAATGGAATGGAGTAGAGTAGAGTAGAGTAGAGTAGAGTAGAGTAGAGTAGAGTAGAGTAGAGTAGAGTAGAGTAGAGTAGAGTAGAGTAGAATAGCTTTATTGTCACTTTGAATGTACACTAATTGGCATACATTAAAATGAAATTACATTCCATACAGCTCTCAAAAGGTCTCCACTTCTAATATAACCATAAACATGACAAGATAAATAAATAAATAAATAAATAAATAAAAAAGTATGCACGTACCCACATACATTATATGACACAGAGAAACCACACAATCTAGTTACATGTACATTGCGAGAGAAATAAATCTTGTGAGTTTATTAGACGGAGGGCATAGGGAACAAAGCTGTTACAGAATCTGGCAGTCCTGCTAGAAATACTTCGAAACCTCCTCCCAGAGGGGAGCAACAGAAACAGACTATGAAGTGGGTGTGTGGGGTCTCTAACAATGCTTTGAGTCTAAGCACATAGCACTTATAAGCAGTATCCTGAATGACGGGAAGCAACCTTCCTATAATCTTCTCAGCTGTCCTTATCACTCTCTGAATGGACTTTCTATCTGAGACAGTGCTGCCACCAAATCAAATAGTGATACAATGTGTTAAAATGCTCTCAATCGTGCCTCTGTAAAAAGTGGCCAGGATAGAAGGAGGAAGATGTGTTCTCATCCAACACAAGAAATAAGATTCTCCAAAAGATTGTACCAATCTAATTTTAAGTAAACCTTAAAACTTACATTATTTTGTCTTCTCCATTTTTCTTGCCTGGATATAGTTTTGGTTTCAACAAACAACAATAACAGCAAGAAAACCTATATGTACTCCCAGATTTTTTCCCCGCAAGCCCATCAAAATGGGTGGCTTCAGAAAGTCACCAGATTCCCAACTGGCCTTGGGAAAACGGTGATCTACTTTGTCTGCTTTCTCCTGAAAATAAAGACTAGGATTTTGTTGTTGTTCTAAGAAATGTAATGTTGGCATTTTGAATTCTTATTTTCCTGCTTTTGTCTCCAATTAGTTGCTTTTTCTCTTTGAACTAACTAAATTTTTGTTTGTCACTTGTGTAATTGAACTTCCTCCCTGGAGTTAGACCTTTTCCTTCATGCGGCTTATCTCACCAGCATTTGTATTATCAGTTCATGTTGCATATTTATTTATTTGTTCAATTGCCTACTTTCTTAACACAAAAATAGTAATATTAATAAAGTTAGATCTAAGATGTGATCTGGCTGTGGTGTCCATGGGGGATGGAATTAAAAAGTCAGATTGGGGCTATGACCACACAATCAAGGCCTAAATCAATATGGAGATACTTTGCCATTAACCTTCTTCGACATAATTATAACTAAATTGGTTTTTCTTAACATTTGTTTCATTCTGTGTCAGGCTGCTTGAAGACAATATATTTAGTCTTGTATTTCAATGCTCACTAAATAGCTGATACCTGTTTTTCATATTGCAAAAACCATTTACATCAAAATGGCTTACTTGACTTTACTGGCCCTCTTCTGGAAGAATTAATTGGTTACAAGTATTGCTGCTTACATAAGAACAAAACATATTCAAAATGCATTAGGCAGACAGAAAGATAGATTCAAGTGATAGTTCTGTTTCTTTTCTGATCCAAACTGTATTAAAAGGGGTTTAATCAACTCAGCTCAAAGTGCATGTTATTGATTCAGCTTGCTCGAATCAAATCCAAACCATAAATCCTCACATTTGGATGTCAGAAAGTAGGTTAACTAAATGGATTAACATATAATCAAAATGCAAATGTGATTCCCCACCCCAAGCCATAATGTGGTAAACTAATTCCCTTTAAGCTGTACACATTTACATTTTAACTGAGTTGTAAATGAGGAGGAAAAAGTTACATTTGACCCCTATGTACTAAAACTCTTATGCTTAATAAGAGCGCTGTGGCACAGAGGTTAGAATGCAGTACTGCAGGCTACTTCTGCTGACTGCCAGCTGACTGCAGTTTGGCAGTTTGAATCTCACCAGGCTCAAGGTTGACTCAGACTTCCATCCTTCCAAGGTTGATAAAATGACAACCCAGATTGTTGGGGGCAATATGCTGACTCTGTAAACTGCTTAGAGAGGGCCGTAAAGCACTGTGAAGTGGTATATAAGTGCTATTGCTATTTTAAAATATTTTTTGTTTGTTCAGTAAGTCAAATCTCTAGAAAATCAGGCCACACATACTTACAAACCCAAGCTTAGTATAAGATGCACCATCCTGATTCTACAGGCCAACATCATAATAAATTTCTTAACTTGTTTGTGATGCAACTATCATCTCCAGGCAAAGTCAGACCTACATCAGCAAAGTTTCAGCCCTGTTTTTCTTCAGATTATTCCAGTGTGCAATTTTCAGATGAATCAGATAGCCAGAATTCCCAGATCTATAATAGTTAATACCGTTCATTAATACTATGAAAAAGTCTCTTTTCCCTAGCTAAATGGTTTTTCATGCACAATCACAAACTTTTACACCAGGGGTCTCAAACACAATTTACCTGGGGGCCGCTGGAGGCAGAGTCTGGGTGAGGCTGGGCCGCATAATATTATACTTTATGTTATACTTTATATTTATATTATACACTAATATTATACTTTCATATCACGGTGGGGGCCACAGGATATCGTCCTGCGGGCCGCAATTGGCCCGCGGGCCGCAAGAATGAGACCTCTGTTTTACACCAAGGAGAGGTGCCAGAACCTCCTAGATAACATGTGAGATAAAGATACCAGTGAAAGCATTTCCCTTACTAATTGCCACATGGCTGGGATTACTTTTCTGGGTTTTTTTCCCTTCCCCTTCCCATACCCATCCTCCACTTCCTTTTCCATCTCGTTCTGTTTTTTATGCGTGTGGTAGTGATGACTTTCTACATCAGCATTTCATATTGGAATGTCACTTCCAACTAAACAAGCCAATGAACTCTCATACATCTAGGAGAGGGAAGGAAAGGAGATTTCTGAGGAAATTTCTGAGTATGCCTGATGTCTGCGGTTTCTTTTGTTTAGTAGTAGTAGTATAAAACAATTTCAATATTATGAGGAACTCTATTGTGTGAAAAGCCATCCACAAAACAGTGTCTGTTCTCATCCTTAATTCACATTGGTAATTCACAAGGACAGGGTAGTAATTATTTCCAAGTTATTATGAAAATGTGCAGGTGGATATTTTTTAATAAGTTTTGTCACCTCTTTTAAAACCATAATTTAAGCACTTTTAAAAATCAAAGAACATGTTTCAGTCTCCTGACAGGAAGAGGATAATTTGCCCTGGACTTCAAAATGAAAGGGAAGCTCATCTTTAAATTCTTGGTAACCTTTTTTTAAAGATTTATATCATATGTTCCTTCTTTTGTGCCTTATATTATTTCCATATGTTACTTAGCCATTTCTTACTCTAGATGTGGCAGCCATCAGATCCATTTCACGACTATTCATAATATGTAATGATGAAGAATGAATAGTTATTGGATGTATGCTTCATTAATAGTAATTTTATTAAAAATTACCATTATGCTAATAAAATCTAATACAAGAATAAAAATAAAAATAGAAAGAATAGAAATATAGAATTAACTATAGAAGTATAGTTAATTCTAAAATCTTATTTCAAATTTATTTGGATTCTTAGTCCATTTGTAATTTTCCAGAGTCAAAATTCTAATTATCCTTTTGTGTTCATTCCCAAAAATATTTTTGGTAAAGTCCAAACTTGTATTTAAAAGTTCTTTCACTAAGGTTTGAAGGAAACTCACCTGGTGTTTTCAGACTTGTTGATCCAAAGGTTCTTATTAACTGGAAAGCAGTTAATGAATAATTTCTGAAAGTGATTAGAAAATGAAGTTTGTGAATTTTCTGTCTCTTCAAAGGTGTCAATTATAGGTTGAACAAGAAGCTTATTCTCTTCTCTCCCAGAGCTCTAAACCCATCAGAGATCACTATTTTGTGGTCTCCTTATGAGGAACAATTGTCTGAAGTACTTGTGAACAATCTCAAATTCTGCCCTTGCCCAGAGAAGAGTTATCAAAGAGCCAGTTGACTTGGCAGCTCTTCATTTCACTTTGGTCATTGACTCCACTTTTCATAGATCCATTTTCAGTCTACTATTTTTCCCCTGAAGTCTGGTATTGGATGGACATTTAACTGGGCACAAAGCTTGGGATATTATCTGTAGATATTGTGGTCATTCATGTATAGTATAAACACTGCACTCCCTTTCTCTGTTCTACTACCATATGTAGATGATAGCCTTGGTGTATCAAACTATATCGCCAATGAGTTTAAGCTCGATAGCTATTTAAATATGGGTTTTTGTTTTTTCTTATCTTGGCATGACGAGTGTGCCAAACAGGTATTTGAAATTATGTACATACAGATGTTTCTTCATGGTGTTCCAATATTATAAAATGACTGTCAGAGCCCCCTTGTGTGTGTATGCAGAGCCATATCTTCTCTCTTACAACAAATTATTAAGGAAACACACAACTCAGTCCACCACAAAGGAAGCGGTCTAGTGATAATCATACAAGCTATCATTATCAGTACAATAACATTATCACACCCTTTATGCAACAAGAAGCTTATTCAGGGTGGGGAAATGACATGAATAGTTGCCTAGTAACTTTACAAACATTCTTTATCACTTCTGAATTGCCTTTGGGAAGATGTGACTAGTTCTCAGCTACTCAACTATAAGATCCTCTCACTTTCTTTGTCAACATTAGTGGTCTCATGGCATCATGAAGGCAACTGACCCTATCCAAAGAGGTTCCTTGGCATCCTGAAATTGTCTGATTTCAGGCTGAACTTATGTACGAATTGACTTAATAAGGAAACACTTGTTCACAACTGGACAAGGGAACCTAAGTATTAGAAATCAGAATAATTATTGTTCTAGAAATAAGGCTAAAATTGGGTTAAAACATGCACCCGAAAACATGCCTGTTCATGGGCTATTGGACTAAGATTGACAGAGCAATTGTTTCCTACTCTTCAAGTAATCTTCATTACAATGTTTCTTCCCATAACTGATATCCGAAAGGATTTTGTTCTAACAATTTAACTGAAGATGGTGGCTGCAATTCTACATTTGAAATCCTGCCCCTTCCCATGATGCATTAAAAGGAGTGGGATTCAATTAAATGGCTGTGGTCATTATCTTGACACCTGTGGACCTTTTTGTCTTCTAGTGAAAAAAATAAGAAGCTGGACTATTTATTTTGCTATAAAAGCCAACAGCCCCAAAGCCACAAGATGGTGTTATTAAACCTCTCCCCCCTTTATATTTGTGATATGAATCAAAGTGTGTATTGAAATCCAGCCAGTATTATAATAATCCTGATATGTGCTTTGGTTTGTACTTTCTCTGTTACGCTTTTTTTTTCATTATGTACAAGGAAGACCTGTAAATAGGGGTGGGATTCTACCAGTTTGCACCTATTCGCTAGAACTGGTTGTTAACATTCTAAGCAGTTCGGAGAACCGGTTGTTAGAAGAAATTACTGGCCTAATCCTGTAAGGAAGGCAGGAAGGAAACATTCTGGTGTTGCTTACAGAAACTGCCTCTCCATTAACCCTTATTACATTCTTGGCAGGACTAGATTTCCTGTCTCAGGAACTTCTCTGGAGGTTTTTTCCCCCTCCTTTGCTGGAACTTTGCTTGTGTGGAGTGACCATTCAAAGTTACAATGGCATTGAAAAAAGTGACTTATTTTTCACACTTACGACTGTTGCAGCATCCCCACAGTCATGAAAGGCCAGGCGAGGAGATGCATGGTTCGATGTGAGTGATATTGAGTTGGCCATGCCAGCCAATAACATGACCACCAAGCCACGCCCACCAACTAAGCCACACCCACAGAACCAGCTGTTAAAAAATTTGAATCCCACCCCTGCCTATAAATGCTCTAGCATTCTGTCTATCTTTGGAAGATGAAGCTGACAGACTCAAAGCACACAGTTGTAAAAGAGACAGCACGTAACTTTCAAATTTTATCTGCATGAATAATTCGAAATACAAGCCTTTTGTACTCTTTTAATAGCATTTGTTTTAACTGATAGTTCTAAAAGTTTATGACTATGGAGGAAAAAAGTGTTTTCCTCTACTGCCTAGGCTTTATGGCTGACAAATAAGATAACAATCAAAGAAATACAACAATATTTTAATCCTTTCAGCCTTGCAATTATTTAATATTAGTCAAGCAGAATATCAGTGGTTATCTAAAATACACAGTTATACATCAACAGTTGATGTTAATATTTTGAAACATTCTGCAATATACAGTGTGCCTTTAAACCTTTAAGCTTTCAGATAAATTAATCCCTTTTGAATAAACATTTCACATCTGATGATTTTCAGTATATGTTTTTCAACATGTAATATTTTGAAAACTGTTGTATTTTAAGAAAAGTTTGTCCGTCCTTGAAACTCAATACACATGTCACTGATCATTTAATAATCTCTGTAATTTGATATTTGATATTCTTTGAGTCCCAACCTCTTACACAAAATCTCACTTCCTACAAATCCCAAGAAGCATTGCTCCACTCTGAATCAGATCATGAACAGTCTGTTTTCTCATGGCCTTCTGAAAATCATTTGGCTTCCACGTGATTCGATCAAAGATGAAAAGCAATTAACCTCCGAGTGAGTGTTCTGTATGAGTGAATATTGGGAAGCCATACTTCTCTTTCATTCCTGTTCTATCTGAGTCAAATAATGTCAATCAAAATATAGGCAATATGAATGGATGTCAACCGGGGTCAGTGTATGGATAGATATGCGACCTCTATCCCAAGCCCTAGTTTTCCTTCAACTAATAATTAATAATCCTGATGAGAAAAGTTCCTAAATACAGAGACCTTGTGAGTGTGTTATGCTTGCAGGAACTCTGACTCTACAAGTACAAGCCTTTAAGGCAGGGATCCCCAAACTTGGCAACTTTAAGACTTGTGCATAGCTGGCTGGAGAATTCTGCGAGTTGAAGTCCGCAAGTCTTAAAGTTGCCAAGTTTTGAGACCCCTACTTTAAGGCTACCAAATGTATGCTAGGTGGGATGTAAAACAATTTCTACCATAAATTGCCCTGGAAACAGATTTGGGATTTTTATTCTCACCACCTTTCATGCAAAATGCTTTATCCGGTAAACAATTAATTGGTTTAGAGAAATGCTTTATCCAATATTAAAATGCTTTATCCAGTATTAATTAATTGGTTTAGAGAAAGAATGGGTTGCTTAAAATGGTGTGCAATCACCAGTCTTTACAGGAAAAAAAGAGAGAGAACTTACATTATGTTTTTTAAAACTGCAGCAGAGAAATCTCATATCAAAGAATGAAAGCAAAATGGTTTTTCATTGAACAAGAGTTCTTGAGCAATTGACATTAACAATTATGTTAATTAACTGAAGATATGCCGAAAGCCTCCATATGTTCTCAGACATTGCAAACATGAATGAATATGAAATTTTTCAGCAATGTTTTTAATCAGTACAAAAACATCAGACTGGAATACTGCGTTCCTAACATAGGCAATAAAACATGCTAGTGTAATATCTTTAGCCATTTGAACATTGCTAATGTACAGGGCCTTGCCATTTATGTTATCTAACAGACACACGCTTGTCTAAACCAATGCTAACTTATATTCTTTGATATTAATCATAGACTGGGAAGTCCTGTAACCATCTGATCAGCGCAGTTGATCTAAAGCCAAAGTATCAGCAGTGCATAGCTGTGAATTCCCAACTTGCACTCCTGTGAAATCTTCTTAGATCTTCTAGCATTCTAGAAAAAGGGATCTTCTTCCACTCATCTTCTAGTAAAAGATTCCACAAACTCTTCTTGCCATCCAGAGATTACTGCTAATTTTTTTATCCAAAATGTAACTCATCCTGTTTTCTGTCTCTTCCCCTGACTAAAGATACTAATTTTTTTTCAATTTCTTTTTCTCATAGGACTTCTTTTCCTATAGCCTTAGTAGAGGTGATATTCAGCAGGTTCTGACCAGTTCTGGAGAACCGGTAGCAGAAATTTTGAGTAGTTCGGAGAATCGGCAAATACCACCTCTGACTGGCCCCACCCCCATCTATTCTCTGCCTCCCGAGTCCCAGCTGATTGGCTGGGTCTTCTTTTGTTGCCCTGCACAGGAGAATGGAGCTGGAAAGCAGGTTAGTGGGTGGGGAGGGAATGGGATTTTGCAGTAACCTTCCCCCAGGAGTGTGGAGGGAATGGAAATTTTACAGTATCTTTCCCCTGCCACGCCCACCAAGCCACACACCATGCCCACCAAGCCACGCCCACAGAACCGGTAGTAAAAAAAATTGAATCCCACCACTGAGCCTTAGGTGTACTGGATGAAAGTATTACACTTGAAAAAAAATCATTCACATTTTATGCAGCAGCACAGGACAAATATTCTGATAATCAACTGTTATATCATATAGCCTACTGGAAACCAGTTTGCTGACAAGAGTATTAGAAGAAACTAGGCAATCCATGGCCTATTGGGTCATTGTTTCAGAGATATTTCCTTACCTAAACAGAGAAACAGAAGGACCAAACAGGCTGAAAAACAGCTACTATCCCAGAGCAATAATTCTATTGAATTCTACTGTATAGTGCAATATTAATGCAATATCAGGGGTTTTCAATTCAATGTATAGAATGTGAAGGATGTGTATTTGTGTTTATTTTCATAGTCATAATGTACACTGAAGATGGTATTTAATTTCATTGTACGAGGTGCAATGACAATAAAGTAGACTAAATTAAACTAAACTAAACCAGAGAGGAGGAAAAAGCAGTGAGAGCAGGAGCAATTTCCAATTTCCTACTGGCTTCCCCATTGAGTTTCCTTGTGATAATCTGGCAAGGAGCATGGGAAATCCCTTCCTTCCTCCTTCCTTCCTTCCTTCCCTTCCAGCAGGCAGATAAGTAGCTGTTGCTGTGTGTGGGAGGAAGTGAGGTATTGTGTAGAAGTTTAAGAAACTGCTGTGGAACATTGAAAATGAAGCTTGACGTGACTACAGCAGCCCAGCAGCGCATCAGGAGCCAGTAACAACAAAGCAACCACAACTTCCTGACATTTCATTCCTTCAGGAGTAATGGGATCCCTGTTTTGGGACCCATTCTGTAAGCTAGCTCATTTGGGAAAGCTTGCTTCAAAATAGAGATAGCTTGCCCTGTGATGCATCACTGTGTCATCTAATTAAAGGTCATGATGAGAGTTTCAGTTGCATTAAAGCAGTAACCCATTTTTTTTAAATAAAACAAAGTAGATAAAATCTGCATGACAGAATTTGTTCTTGAGAAAGTCATGCTGCACTATTTGAAGCTAGTTTAGCAATTTTGTGTAGGTGGTTACGAAAGTACTTGGAGTAGTCTAATCAGATATTTTAAATGTTGGGTTCCTCAATAACATGAGTTATTCTAAAGCTACTATCATTTTGTTTACAACAAGATCTCTTTTATTTTGATTTCAATGGCCAAGAAAATGTTAGCATCAATTTAGGTACCACATTACCCAAGAAGATAGAGAATAATTTAAAACTTATTTTAGTGTCTCCTTTTTCCTTACAGTCTGTTTGATTTTTTGCCTTGCTCTTTGCAGTATAGATTCTTGGGCTCTTTTATACTGATTTGATTTTTATCTATGATTGTTCTGATGAATGCATTTATTACTTTACCTCTTAGCTTGCTGTGATGGTACAGAAAATTCCAGTAAGGGACAGTTGAAGGAATTGAATACATTGAACTTCCATAAAAGAGGGGTGCGTTGGGAAATGATAGGTTCATTCTCATGAAATACGATACATAAGTCCTCAACTTACAACAGTTCACTTAGTGACCGTTCAAAGTTACAAAAGCACTAAAAAGTGAGCTATGACCATTTTTCACACTTATGACCATTGCATGGTCATGTGATTTACATGCAGATGCCCAACAACTGATCCATGTTTATGATGGTTGCAGTGCCCTGGGGTCATGGATCACCTTTTGTGACCTTCTGACAAGCAAAGTCAATGGGGAAGCCAGATTCACTTAACAACCGTGTTACTAGTTTAACAACTACGGAGATTCATTTAGCAAATGTGGCAAGAAAAATCGTAAAATGGGACAAGACTTGCTTAACAAATTTCTCAGTGAGCAACAGAAATTTTGGGCTCAATTGTGGTCGTAAGTTAAGGACTACCTCAGTGGTGGGATGCTGCCGATTCACACCGGTTCTAGTGAACCGGTAGCTCCGGTAAGCAGTTCCCTCCTCCCGCCCTTTCCTGTTCTATATTTCCTTGTTTTTTAGCTCAGTTGATTCGCACGGCAGAGCGGATGGTCGCGCCTCAACTGTTTCACTCACAAGTGCTGAATAGAAGGTAAATTCTGGAGCTTAAAATCAGTGGTTTTTGTTGTCAGGGGATGATTGTGAGTGACTTTGCAGGAATACACTTTGTGTTTTAAATCCTAACTTTGACACCATCTGGCTCACTGAATAAGATTAGTATTGATTAGTATTAGTTCAAGAAACCAGAAGTTTTAATCCAGTTTTGGACTTACATAACAACATGGTATTGGGTGTAAGTTAAGAATTGAAACAGTAGGAATTAAGCTGATACTCATCCATGCACAAATTAGATTTGCTGTTTTGGTTTTTATTTCTGATGATCATCACTTGAATAGAAGGGTTTTTTTTAAAAAAAAGATTATGTCTTTTTAATTAAAATTGTAATTCATGCTCAGATTCTATACTGGCAATTGTATGAAGAAAACTGTTCTGTGACACATTCAATACTTGCTGATCCTGTTATTTAAAAAGCCTTCGTGGTCAGTTTGACAATAAAAATACTGTCATTTCCCTTTTTCGTACTAAATAAAGGATGGGCAAAAGGATCTTAGACAAAGGAGGAAGTGGTGTCATCTCTTCAAATGCCAATAAGGAGCATCTCTTGGTATTTCATAGACATTTGACTCTTCTTAAGGAAAAAACAGTACAGTATCAGATACCTCAGAGGAAAAGCTTTTCAATGGATCAAATACTCAAAAATGCCATTTAATATTCAGAGCTGAAACAGTACAAGGTAGTTTTTGGCACTGTGTTGTAGAAGTGATATGAAGACAGAAATGGAAGCAGTAAAAATCCAGGTCCCAGTTTGAGGATGGAGGACTTCTTGAGTTGGGAAGAACAATGCCGATTCTTAAGAGATCAATGTAGTAGAAATATTCTTACTTTGAGCATTTTTATCTTGAGAATGACAATATCCATGATCACAACATGAAGGCTGTATGTTCTACAATACAATAAACTGTGGGGCAACCTATATGCATTGACAACTTAATAATCTTAGGCATTAACAGATACAATTGTGCTATTTTTAGCGTGACACCTTTTGATTGTTTAATACCACAGCAGCACTCAGAGCAGTTATAAAACACTTCCCTTCTTACAAAAAATGCTTACTATTCTAAAAAGCATATCAAATATTTTTCAACATTTTTTTCCCAAAAAAGGGAAATTTCTGGATTCTTTTAAGCAGAAAGCTTTGGGGAAAAATGTGTGTCAGCCCTATTAGTAAACATATAATACCAAGTCTGCAACTGTGATTTGAATAATGGTAGAATCTTTATCTCCAAAGTAAAACAAGACTTTCCATGGAGAACTGGGTGTTAAAAAGGAATGAAAAGAAAGTTCAGGAAGTATGAATTCTATCATTACTTTCTCAGAATTTCATCATAACCACCAGATGTTTGCTGAAACAATAGGAAGATTCTTGAAATGATCCTGGCGTAGAGAGGCATTTAAAATTTGCTAAGGCTCTGGAAAACCAAATATATGTCTGAAATTTGAAAAAGATGTAGAATTTTTGACACTACTGCAGGTGAAGCAAATTCTCAAGAAATCCTCTTCATTCAATGAGATGAGCTTACCAAGTAAACAGTCATTTCTGGCTAGATCTCACTAGCAACAGCTGTGGATTCTACTGATAAACAGATTTGTTTTCTGCTTGTCAGTGAGCTCCTGGAACAGATGCATTTTTTTTTTTAAATGTCACTGAAACATGAAAGGAATGCATCAGGTTGAAAAACTCTAGATGTGGCTCACTACTGTAGTTCCTGTAACACCAAATTGTTTCTTATTGACTCATATACTCCTTCCCTATAACTTTACACAGTTTTCTACTGTTCCCTCTTAGCCTCATAAAAAGGAATACAACAAATAAAGTAACTGTTGATTCAAAATGACATTTTCCTTTTGAGAGCCTGTTAATATTTACAATAAAGGAGAAACTTAAACACAGACTTGCAAGACAGTTGCTTCAGATACACTTATCCAGAAATACTTACTGATATTTTAAAATACAGTCTTCCTTCTTTCCTTCCTTCCTTCCTTCCTTCCTTCCTTCCTTCCTTCCTTCCTTCCTTCC
Organism: Notechis scutatus; assembly: GCF_049901735.1. Lineage (NCBI taxonomy): Eukaryota > Metazoa > Chordata > Lepidosauria > Squamata > Elapidae > Notechis > Notechis scutatus. The sequence continues at coordinate 144,095,401 of NC_142011.1, read as the reverse complement.
TTCCTTCCTTCCTTCCTTCCTTCCTTCCACAATAAACTCTAAAGAAAATAAAATGATAGAAAGACTTGGTGGGCCACTCAAAATCAAAAAAATGGTTAGTATAGTGGAGAATCCTTATTATAGACATAGGAGTAGCACTTGTATAGAGGAGCACGCAACCTGTTTTTAAACACATTTAGTGACCTTTTGAAAAAGCGTTAGACCCTTTAAAAAAAAAAGAGTGCTAGATTCTGCCTGTTATTTGTTGCTGGTTTTGACGCCAATGAGCACTTTACAGATTTTCTGTTGCTTCTTTCTGTCAAGGAATTTCACACAGCCATACACTTTATTATTTCCATTTCTTTAGGAGGGGGCTGCCATTTTGCTTCCTCTGACACCATGTTCAGTGTTATTCCTGAGTTGCTGTGGGGGCACGATCACTTGCTGTCATCATTGTCATTGCAGACTTTATCTATTGGGGATATATGAAGGCGTTCTCAAGTTGAGGGGATCGCAAGATGTACAAATGTTTGTAATCAAATGACATGCAGATAAAATAAATAAGTCAAGGTCAGCTAGACAGATATGTAGTTTTCTTGGCAACAAGCTGTTTTCTTGGCAACAACAGTATTTTGCTTCCCCTCCCCCCAGTGTTGCAATCTAGCCCACACTGTACACTGGTGATTTACTATTGGTCTTGCATCCAAGCATTCTCCAAGTCTGACCCAGCCAGGTCAACCAAGTATATCATCTATGGATGGGTGTTTTTGTTACAGTTTATTTAACTGTAGGTAGATTGAGGCAAAATATTAACGGTGATTACATTGTCAATAGGTTCTACTAAAATGTTATTGCTTAATACATTCTTTGCCCTGGTCTGTTCATTCTGACAGCTGTTCAGAATCCTTCCTTCACTGTTACTTATTATATGCTTTACTCCATGACACTTATTTGATATTTATTTATTTATTTATTTATTTATTTATTGGCATTTATGAAATTTACAATAAATTTATACATTTACATAGATAGACTGTTAACCAATGGCTTGTTTAATCCCTGAAGTTTATTAAATTACAATTGGCTAAGGTCACACAATGTGTTTGCCCTGAACCTGTGGTTTAAAAAAATACAGTGGTTGGATTTGTATGACATGCTAATTAAAAAGTAAGTCAACTACATTGTTGTCTAGTTCAAGAACTCGGATTATAATCCACGCAATTTACTTCCATATTAGTGTATGGAGAGAGTTGCAGTCTGAACTGGGCAGTTTCAGCAAACCAGGATTCATTTCAACAAACCTTTTCAAACTTCATTGACTTACTTAGTGCCTGTAGTAAAAAATAATAATTATGTTAATATACTGCATATATAGATAGTCCTTGACTTATGCCCATTCATATAATGATGGTTTGGAGTTACAATGGTACTGAAAAATTGACTTACAAAATCCCTGTGATGATCACAATTTGAGTGTTCGGCAACCTGGTGCATTTATGATTGTTGCAGCATTTTTTTAACCTAATAAAGAGAGGACTTAGTGGTGACACGATAGCTGTCTTCAATACAATAGTCAGAGGGAAGAGGGGTTGATTTATTCTCCATAGTACCTGAAGGTAGGACAAGAAGCAATGGGTGGAAGCTGATCAGATAGAGAGAACCAACTTGGAAATAAGAAGGAATTTCCAGACCGCGAGAATGATTACCGTAATTAATGGAAAGGCTTACATCCTCTATCGCTGGAGTTTTTTCAAGCAAAGATTGGACAACCATTTATCCAGGATGGTATAAGGACTCCTACCTTGGGCTTAGGGATGAAATAAAAGTCCCTTCCTGTCTTATAATTTTATGATTTTTAAGAATTTTGCCTGGTTGACCTATCAAATATGCATCAAGAGGCATGATGTGAAGAAAGAGGAAGAGACCCTCACAATTAATAAACCAAGCTGGGTCGTGTGGGCTGCTTCAGAACATGGTCTTTGAAGAATGCTAAACCCATGTTCAGAAAACAGTGAAACTGACCGATGGATTTGGAGCTTAGCATGAAGCATGATCACCTCACATTTCCCATCGTGCCACCAACCTATGCTTTGGCACTTCCCCAGAAAATCTCTAGACTACTGGAGCATCAGGGGAGTGATGTGGAGAGCCTGAAAAACTGCTTGAGTTCTATTCCAGGCACTCACAATTTCCCACTCAATCTACAGTACACTAAGGAAAGAGTTTTGCTGGTGGTTTTTCCTGCTGAGCTAACTTGGGCTTATTTCTGGGTAATAATTAGTTCACAAGAAAAATTAATGAAAAATAAATAAGTAGATGCATATGATTTTGCAGATTGGTATCGTGGACAAAATTGCTATCTCTATGCTATCTTTACTATATACTACTATTTACAGAGAGTAAATCAGATGTCCATAGGTAAATGCCACATGGCAGAGTTCAGAAATATTATTCATTAGACATGCAAGAAGGATTGGCAGAGCTGGGGAGGAGTAAAAAGGAGGATCAGCCTAGAATAATTATGTACTCACAAAGAAAGTTCAACCCCCCCTTTAATTAGCATTACCCTTTATCTAACTATAAACATCTGCTGACTTTAGTTGAAAAGATTCCTGTGTATAGGATTTTAGCAACAAATCAGCTAAACTGAATCTTCATGTGTGGATTTGATCTTTCGTGCCTAACAATAGCACATACAGATAATGGTTTTGGAAAAGACTTTTCCTGATTGTATTGATATAATTGCTTTCTTTTTAAAAAAATCCATTGCCATATTGTTGCTCTCTAAGCTCATTTCTGATAAGCCAGAAGACTAATAAGAATTAGATGCCTTTCTGAATGTTATCCAAATTAAAAATCCAATAACAGCCTTCATAGCATGCATCAATCCTCTTTTTAAGTCAATACTCTTTGCATTTAAGAAAGAACTTAAAGTGGAGATAATTTTATCCATCTCACTGCTTTTCTCAAAAACCAAAGAATCTGGAAGGGAACTTTGAAGGTCTTCTAGTCCAACCTTCTAGTCATAAAGCACCCAAACACAAATACAGAATGCTCTATCAGGTCTCCAATGGCCTTAGGTAAATACTGGAGTAAAGAGAGCTGTCTATAGAAATTTTTTTAAAATAGTAACCCAATCCCCAAAAGAAACTGAATTAGGAACATTAACCCTCCAAAATAGTTCAAATCTTGGCTTTCTTCCCCACCTGGGTCATTGTAAGTAAAAGAAAATACCTCCCTCTGGTGGCAGTGGGCAGAGAGGTCATGTCTTGCGTTCTGTTTGAAATATACAACATGCTTGCAAAAATGTTTGAAAGCAGCAGCTGTATGATCCAGAAAGATTATCGGATTCTGAAAGATCATGTAACCATAGCAGGCAATCAACAGATTATGCTAGCTAAAAATTTTTTTCATCCAATCCTATATAATTTCCCCCTTCCTTTCATGAAACTTTCAGATTAGCCCTAATATTTCATTTGAAAAAAATAGGTCTATCATTATCTGGCAGAGTCAACAATCTGAGTTCTGTTTTGTTTTGGACCAAATGCCCATAAAGAGGTGAAAGGAAGACAAGATGACAGGTGCAATTTGCCACATCCTCCAATTTCTACTTATTGTATTGCTTCCACCTTATCTTTACACCATCATTTGCCCCTCCTCAAAAAAAAAAACACCTCTGCTCTAAACACTACATGATTGGATAACAATAGTAAGTTATACTGTACATGTGTCATGTAGTCACAGCTACCATATGAGTTCCTGGCTTTCTCTTATTTTACAGAACAAAGCAGTTAGGCACCAGAGAGCTAGTACATAGTGCTTTATATTCTTCAGCCTGGTGGAATCCAGATATGTTGGATCACAATCTATAATGAATGTGAAATAATATGCAGCCTAGACAGCTGTTTAGAAAAAATCATTTAGAGAGCAGTGGGAGAATTGGCTAAAAATATATGGTGTGTATGTTTTTTAAAGAAATCTCAGTTGAATGGGATAATGCCCCCATCTTCCATTGTCTCTCTTACAGCTGATCTTTGTCTTCTGAAGTATCTAAAATCTCCTACAGCACTATGAGCTACCGCACTCCGGTGCCTAAAGCATTCACCAGATTTGCAACAATTATCAACTTGCAATCTTTGGACATTTGCTATTCTATTTATATATTGCATTGGCTACCAAATCATCTGTACGATAACACTTGGGATCATGCTCAAAGCTAATATGCCAAGCTTTTAATCATTAACCTATTGAACCATTCACTATTCTTTGTACTGAATGCAATTAGGGCATGGTGGAGATTACAGCGCCGCTTCCACATATGTGAGTTCAGGAGACAAACTAGCGAGAAATAAAGTGAAAACTTGACAGGCATCAAAACAGCAGGCAAGTTTCATTTGAAAGGTAAAATTTCATTCCAATTCAGGTTAAAGCAATTCGTTTGGTTGTGCCTCTGAGTCCTTAGTGTGAAGTTCAGAAGGACAGACATGCAAACAAACTGGAAAAAAAATCTTCATGTTGAGCTTGACTCCTGGAGACACTGCGGACACATCCACATAGTTTTCTTGGAAACAGGATAGAAATGGTTTGCTGCTGCCTTAGTTTATTCTATCACCTTGGCTTTCCCTGATAATCTCCTATCCAAGAATTAAGCAAGCCCAACCCTGCTCAGCTTCTAAGAACAGGCACATTCTTTTACCTACACAGACACGTATAATTCATTTTTGTCATATTAAACCCCCGCACTTGTATGTTTCTTAACAGGACTGCATAGGTGAACCTTCTAAAAAAGTGTTTTTAACTATTCATTAGAAGATTTTTTTAAAAAAACTGTTATTTCGCATTTACAAAAAATATCTACATCTGCTCCAGTGAATATTTACTTCTCACACAACAGCTTATAAAATCCCAGCAGGCGTAGCTGTGTCCAAACAGTATGTTTTAAAATTATTATTGGCAGAAACCCATGAAATCCAAAGTGCTAACACAGATATCATAAACCACATGTACTGGCAGCTGCTGAAAGAAACAGTATGAACTGCTAGACCACCAACAGATCTTGCTCATATAGCAAATGATGCCTAGATTGTAGTTTTACAAAGATCAGATTATTTGAAGGAGGAAGCCAATAGAAAGACACCAAGAATGCTTGTGTGACGTAGTATTAATATACAGTCTTGGAGTATAGGACAGGTGTACCACCTGACAAGCAATAGAAGTGCTTGAAGCTACCAGGAAGACAGAATTAAATAGGCCCTGAGACTTGCCTTGTAATTTCCAAGAAAGCCTGCTCCCTTCCAGTTTGGTGGATGACACCCTTACCCTTGAAGTAGAATTGAAATAAAACTGAAGTACAATTCAATTAGTCTTCCAGTTGGTCTATATGATAGTGGAAGGTGCCATCTTTCTCTTGGTTTCAGGAGACAGAATGTCTTAGGCCAGCCTTTTATGTAGAGCAGGGGTCCCCAACCACCGGTCCCCGGACCGGTACCGGTCCGTGGAACAATTTCTACCGAGCCGCCGGTTTGCTGGGTGCCGCCATCTTGTTTTGATGAAAAAGTGCTTCCGGTGAGCTTTTCCGGGTAGAAAGCGGCATTTGGGTGCTGAAAGAATCCTCGTGTCTTAGTTTCATCGAAGGGGGGAGAGGCTTCGAACAAAACTAAGGCGCGAGGATTCTTTCAGCACGCATGGCAAGGCGAGCCGAGCGACCGTTCCGAAGCCGTCGCGAAGCCCATTGACACAGGTACAAAGGAGGAGTTGAAGGTGGCGGGGAGAAGCAGGGGACAGCTGGCTGGCCGGTCGCTCGGCTCGCCTTGCCATGCGTGCTGATGCCGGTACCGGGCCGCGGATGATTTTGTGATGCCGGTACCGGGCTGTGGATGATTTTGTGATGCCGGTACCGGGCCGCGGCACAAAAAAGGTTGGGGGCCACTGATGTAGAGAAAGGGAAGATCCATCTAGGAGATTGTTCTCACAGTCTTTGTTGTCTTTCCTGCCTTCTTCTTTCTCTTGAACCTTCTTCCACAATAAGGGACCCAAAGCGTAAACTCCATTCCCTTTATATCCCTTCTGTCCTTAGTCCACCTCCAGCTTCAAGTAACCCAGTCACATTGGTGATCATTCTTTATCTTTCACAAGCTATTGTGGTCTCCAAACAAGCTGAGCCACATTGTTCAATCAATGACATTATAACTTGTTTATCAGGCTTTTTGCAGCTAGGGCTAAAACATGGACATGGTATTTTATACAATCATCTAAATCAATCATCCTCAGAGCACGAAGGAGGGAGAGACAGGTGGAAGTTGTCTAGCATGGAATGCCGAATAATGGAAGTCATTCTTATATTAAGTAAATGTTGTCCCGAATGAAAAGAAAATGGCTAAGAGCCAAGATTTTAATATTTTTAATCATTTATCTTTGTCCCTTATTAATCACAGAAGTGATTGATCAATCTTAGTCCATTTAATTAAGTTATGTCATCTATATTTTAATCAATCAGTAACTTCTTTCAGAATATACCCTGGGAATATTCAATTGCTCTTTTCCCCCCCTATTATTAAGCACAATGAGGGTGTAGTTTTTCTGGATGGTTTTTGTTCAGAGGGAGAAAAAAGGACATGTTTTTAAAATATATTTTCACTTTTGTTCTTTGGTTATCCATTAGCAGGCAGCTTTATTGACTTACAATTCTATTTCTATAATGTTCATTTAAACATTTCCAGTGGGATTTTCGAAATGAAGCTACATATAAAAGTTTACTATTAGCCACCATTTGCATTAAATATATTCATTCATTCATTCAGTTCCTCGCTACTTGGAAGTTAGGTAACTTGAATTCTCCAGATTAGGTGCAGTATCAAATTAAATCAAATTAATATAATTGAACTAAATAAGGTTAGACTACTTGTGGCATATCATGTCTTCTTTATTCATTGCTAAAACAAAGACAGAAGAAAAATTGCTTACTTTAAAAATATCTACTTTTATTCCAAATACACCAGTGACGACTGTAATCTGTTCTGAGAATTTGGTCGTCACCCGATTTGGTCATCACCAAAAGCGCATGTGCGTTTAAAAAATGGCGTAGCGCTGAAAGAAAAATTGGCGGAAGGGGAAATCTATGCAGCTGTGTTTGGTTGCCACCTAAGCACCCGTTCGCGACCAGTGGTACAAAATTTTGTTCATCACCCGATTTCCGTTCATGACCAGAGGTTCTACTGTATCCTTTTTTTTTTTTAATTAAATCATCTTGTTTTTTTCTCCTGTTTGGAAAAATCAGCACCATTAATGTCACTTCAATTTCATGCTGTCCTTTACAAAAAAGTTATATATTTAGGAAATCATAACAGCAGATGACAACACCTAATGACCATGGCTGATCTTGAAAAAAAAAACAAGCAAGGTGAATCTTACTTAAAATTAGAATATATTCTAGAAATCATGGTAACATATATGTGTATATGTCTCTTACTGTGGAGAATTGCATTTGTACAATTGTACTAACAACTACATACTAACAACTACATACTTGCTAGTTGCCAAGCACCCAAATTTTCATCACATAGCTGTGGCGATGGTGCAACAGTCATAAATGCAAGGATCCAATGTGAGTCACGTTTTTCATTATCGTCGTAACTTTGAACTCTCCCTAATGAAGGGGTAAGTTGAGTAAGTAAAAAATAAAATCTTGTGATATTTTCAGCTATATTGGCCACCAGGAGGCAGTATGTGACCAGTGTCATCCTTCTTGGAATAAATAAAATCATTCATCCTTCTTTATTGGTCATCTTTATTACACACCCCTCCCTCATGGCCTACAAACCATATTTCTCTATTCTGAGAACTTAAGGGAAGGTGGACTGAATATACCATTTTGATAGACTGGCTAGCAGTCATACAAGTGTTTGGAGCTGATGGTGAGTACTGTATAGTACCAGGGTAGAATGAGGACAGCAAAGTCCAGGGACAAATGCATATAAATATATTCAAAGGGTTATTCACAAGGATGAACTTGGGCTCTCCTGCACATTCAGTCAGGATTAATGGGGGAGAGATGAGCTTAAAGCCCTAATACTTCAGCAACCAGATCCAGAAGCATTTCGGTCCTTCCTTCACATTTGGCTTTCGCTCCGCTGAGCAAAGTCAGGCAGCCACTGGCCACTTATCTGCAACCCTCGGCAACCACTACAAGAAGGGAACATGGCTGCCTCTGTCTGAGAGCCACGATTCTCAAATTTTAAGGTGCACAGGTAATCCTGGACTTATGAACACAACTGAGCCCCAAATTTATGTTGTTAAGTGAGTTTTGCCCCCATTTTACGACTTTTCTTGCCACATTTGTTAAGTGAATCTCTGTAGTTGTCCATATTAGTAACATGATTGCTAAGTGAATTTGATGTTGTAAGTCAAGGACTACCTGTATGGGAATTCTGACAGTTGAAGTCTACATACCTTAAAATTGTTGAAGTCGAAAAACATTATCTTAGAGCAGAGGTCCCCAAACTTAGCAACTTTAAGACTTGTGGACTTCAACTGAAGTCCACAAGTCTTAAAGTTGCCAAGTTTGGAGACCCCTGTCTTAGAGGAAGAGGTTGAAAGAAGAGGTTGAATGACAAAATATAGCAGGTAACACAAGTTGTAGCCAGAAAAATACACAAGACTGTTTTAATATATTTACTGCTTCTTACGTGCCAGGGTAATTACCATTAATTCACAGTTATGGTTGCAGGGCACAACTTATACACTTTTTAGTTAAGGTATGAATTTATAAGCATTTTGGTGCTTATTCCACCTTTCCAAAGCAACAGCATGGGACTGTTGCTTTTCCCTTAAAGAACGGCATCTAAATAGGCCTCCCGGAGAGCAATATTGATTTCTGAAGTTACAAACAAAATTTCTAAGACAAACAAGTGGCACCCAGGAATGTGATGTACCAGACTTATTGTCCCGGTGTCAGAGAAGCTTGTTATTCATATTTATAGGAGCTAGTTATGAATATTTATGAACATGTCTAATATAAACCACATCCCGTTTAATACCATGCAGTATGCCCATTTTCTTCATGTTCCCGTGTGAGACTTTTCCCCCCCAAAGTAAAACACATTCTGCAATTCACTCGAGTGCTATTATTTCTTGTATTCAGATCCACTATTAGAAGTCACATCTTTCAAAGAAGCTGTTTGACTTTCTGCTCTTCAAGCAGCACTGTCAGAAGCCTTTTCTAAATTTGCACCTGAATATTCTGCCTATGACAAATTTTAGATATAATAGCATGAGCTCATGAATAAATTTAACCCATACCATATGCATATCATTTTTTTTCTCTTTTCCATGCAAATGATCTGGATAATTTAGGCGACTTACTTATATATGCAAAGAAAAAGCAGCAGGTAAGACCTTGGATATTGAACATTGCCCCCTTTAAATAAACTGAATGAATTAAAGTGTGAATAGGGTGACATGACTGAAGGCCAAAATGTTGCCATACATTTACAAGCAATGGGATCTGGCACGTTATTCTTGAGCATCATACTCCTATTTACCTGACTTATGGGGGCGTGGGGCTGGGCTGGCTTATTGAGAAAATCGATGAGGTAACAATAATGTTATCTCAGTTACCAATCCACAAGAAGAAAGCTTTATGCACAGAAAATCAAAGCAAGCATGACAAGCGGGAAGTCTGCTGCCTCCTTGCCTCCTTTCCATAACACATATTCATGCATATAATTGGGAGAAGGAAGAAAGGAAGGAAGGAAGTGCTTTCCTCAGATTGTATGCATGCAGTTGTGTGCACACATAGACACTTTGCTTAGGCAGAGGTCCCATTAATGGACCCACACTTGGGAATACCAAGAACCTTTGCCTTGCTGTGTTGTACACACATCATTCTTCATATTGTTGACATATTTCAAGCACTGGTGAGAAAGAGAAACGCAGGAGTCCTTGAAGTTCCCGTCCCAACAGGTACATGTTTTCTGCAGACCTTCGTGAAAAGGAGGAGCATCTGAACCTCTATGCCAAAGTGAGATTCAGATGAGGAGACCGACAATGAACAGCCAGTTCCAGAGTTGCCAGATGAAGAAGCCCTGACTGAGGAGCTGTAGGCAGAGGAAGTGGGGCTGTCCAGTAACCAGCAGGCCCAACTGCTTTCTGTCTCTGAAGATGAAGAGGCTGAGCTTTTGCCCAAAAGCTGGGTTGGCCACCCACTGTCCTGTCCCAGGCCTAGCACACACAAGCAAACAGGGAGATTTCCAGAATTCACAGCCAGCATGGCCTTAGGCTGCCATAGCACTTAATTTGTATGAAAACTGCTATATTAACTACTCATTGACATGGTCTATCAGTTGGTCTGAAATGATATATGCAAAGCTTAAAAATCAACTGCTCAAATTGCACATGTGCTTGTGGAGCTTTCTGTTCTGTTTTATCTGAGTTTTGTTGACCATTACTCAGCAAACCTATTTAGTATTTTGTGATGATTCAGAAACCCATGTGAGAGTTTTCCCTTTGATCTGTTCACTGTTCTGATTAGGCATTTAAAAACTACAAGTGTTTCAGATGTAGTTGCTGGAAAATGTTGTGGGGAAGGAATAGAATTTAAAAATAGCTGCCACCTTCCTAAGAGGATGCTGAACCAAGAGAAGCTACTAATCTCACTTCCCACTATGTATAGAACAGCCTGGTATAATCATACCTGCTTACTCACCCTGGTTGAAATGTCTATTTATGCACAAAGAAAATCTCTCGTTTCAATATTTTTTCTGCTTCATTCCTTTATTTCTTTTGATGTTTCCATGACGTTTTTTGCTACCATCTCTTTTTTTTTTTTTTGGTCTCTCTGTCTGAAAAATTCCCACACACCTCTCTCAATAAAAATAGATAAGACAATCAGACAGGGAATGGGCCAAATTCTTATTTTTGTTACACATTGTATTGCCGCAGCATGTCAAGTGTGAAGAATCAGGACCGCATGTTAAGTTCCAATTAAGAAGATTTCTTGCTTGTGCCTATATGCAAGGGTCCAAAGAAGAAGGGGACCGCAAGGATGAGGTGGCTAGATAGTGTCATTGATGCAATGAACAAAAATTTGGGCAAACTCCGGGAGAAAGAATGGCTTCAAAGAGCTGATTTCAGAGAGGGCACAGCGTGTTATGGTACATGGGGTTGCAAAGTGTCAGATATGACTTAGCAATTGAACAACATACACAAGAATCTAGTCAGCCAGCAGCACTAAATAGGCACTAGATAAGAGTAAATGGAATTCAAGAGGGGCTGGCAACATAAGGCTTCCAGACTTATTCCTTTCTTGACTCCACCTCCATGGCTTTGCCTCTTCTTCTCTTACAAAGCATAGGTGATAATTCCTTTAATTTTCCTCATTACACTGTTCAGTGATTTCAACTAAGCAAAGGATTTTTCAAAGCCTTCTGACAAGGCGAGGTTTCAGGGCAGAACTCAGTTTAAGCCATGCCAGCAGCATTTCCCACAGTAATAAAGATTAGTCCACAAGGAAAGCAGAAACCATTCAGGCATTGGGAAATGTGACAAATGGCTTGGTTTTTTTAAGGCATTTTTAAAAATCCCTTTGTGAATCAAGTGAATATCACAGAACACAGAAATGGGTGCATCACAACAAAGCTGTTACAAGGGCATTCTTTGCTGTATGGCCAAGTCTATTTTCTCACCTGCCATTTTACTACAAGATGTTCATATCTTGTTACTTTTGGCAACTCCAGATTAGCTCTCCAGAAATGCAATGCAGCATAGCAGGAAATGAATTTTATGGTAACACCAGCTCAAGCAGTTTCCAAAGAGGTGATGGCCTGTGACAGTTAAGAATGTTGCCTCATCTAATAACTGTTTTAATTATGGTGATTTTTCCTCCCACCTTTTTTTTTGACCGACACTTTCTGCAGCTCATAGTAAGACACAATTATTTGTTGACATTCCGTACATTTTTGCTCCGAGGAACTCAAGTTCCCAGCATCTCCCCATTTTTAATGAATACCAAGGAGAAATGTTTGCTCATTCTTTGTGCACATATATTTTTATTGGAAGGGATCACATTTTAACTTGAAGTTTAAATGTGCCTTCTTCAGAATATATCAGCATGGGCTTTTCAATGAGACATAATTAAGGAAGAAATATAGCCATTATTATTCCTCTAACCAAGCATTCAGAGGAGCACATGGCTCACGAGGTTAGGACACTGGGCTGATAATTGGCAGGCGTGTGTTTGAGATCCAGTTGCTGCTTCAGGATAGGTGAGCTCCTGTCATATGCTGCAGCTTCTACCAACCAAGCAGTTATAAATGGGTGCCATTACAGTGGGTAACTTAATAGGGATGTGAAAGGAGCCCACAACTGGGCATCCTCCATGCATCGGTGATTTCACTATCTAATTCTTTCAACTCAGAAGCGCTTTGGCGTTCCTGACATGAGTGTAGTAGTAGTACCTGTCAAAGTTCCAAGTAATACATCCCCTTCAATGAGAGGGTTCAAGGATTCTTGCACCAGAGCTTTTTCTTTCTTTCTTTCTTTCTTTCTTTCTTTCTTTCTTCTTTCTTTCTTTCTTTCTTTCTTTCTTTCTTTCTTTCTTTCTTTCTTTCTTTCTTTCTTTCTTTCTTTCTTTCTTCTTCCTTCCTTCCTTCCTTCCTTCCTTCCTTCCTTCCTTCCTTCCTTTCTTCCACTGTACCGGCAAGGGCTTTGATTACTGAATATGGCAAAGTTTGACTTCAAAGATGTGATTTCAACTTATTGTCTTGCAGCACTTCTCAACCTGACTACTGGATGACTCTATGCCACAATTTATGCCATCTTTCATCTTGCCACAGGCTTGTATTCCCACCCATTGTTGCTGCATCCACGTCCATGTTTTTCTGAGTCATTCTCAATGAACTTACTTCTTACTTCATTTCTTGACTTGTGTTTTTTGCCTTGTAATTTAAGAATAAGGCCATTGTGAGTAAGCTGGTCTCTCAAGAACAGTGCTATTATGGCAAGCACTATTTAAAGATATCTCACATCTTACAACTGAAGTTATTTCAGAATTCTAACTGACTTGAAACACAGCTACTTGGAAATTATTTTTAGATGTATTTACTACTGAAGTGACAAAACAATCAGATTCAAGGGATTTTCCTATGGCCACTTCTTCCAAAGTAGTTTTCTAAGAAGACACTCTTGCTTAGGTCAACTTTATCAAGTAGGAGGTGCGAGTTCTAGGTAGCCCTGTTGCTAACAACTCTAATTCTGGAGAAAGCCAATGCCTCCTTGTCCTGATCTTCTACTTCCGCCCTACCACCCCGAGACTTCCCCAGAAATAGGAATTTCATGGTGGCTCAGGAGAGAGGTGGACAACCTCAGAACATGGCCTCCAAGGAGAGATGACTCATAAAGCTCAGGAATGTGTGGTTCATGATTAACAGAGTGAATCAAATGAAAATATGACTGGAAATGGAAACTGAAGGGGGTCCAGTGCTCAGCAGCTTACCTCAGGCAGTGCAATGACTTGCAATAGCCCCTATAACTATACCTCTCCAACAGGTAACAGCTTGAGATGTTTTGGCTTGGGGGGTGAGCGGAGGTGGAAGGTAGAGTCTGACTTTCCTTATCTCACCTTATTGAGTCAATTAGTCTTCAACAGCATAAAGAAATCATTTGAACGCTTGTCTCAAAAGTGCTTTTTCAAGAGGCAACTGCACTTTCTGGTTTTTCCTTGAAGGCATTTCATTTCTCATCCAAGAAGCTTCTTCAGCTCTGAAGAGAAGCAAAACGTCTTCATGAGAAGTGAAATGTTTTCAAAGAAAAACCAGAAAGGCCAATTGCCTCTTGAAAAAAGCACCTTTGGGACAACCATGACTTGGATGACTGAGAATCTCCATAGACAGTCAAACGCATTGTACTTATTAAATTTATATCATTAAACATTGGTTTATATTGGTGCAAAATTCAGGACATTTGAGCGTATTGGTTATTCATAAACATTTTTAAGAGTTTGTAGAATGAAATAAATATTTTAATTAATATGTGCAATGAATGTGTCTCTGATTCTTTCAAATTGCCTATCTGTAATTCCTAGTTTTCTGGGTTTACATCAGTAAAGGAAAATGATGAGCTATGAGGAAAGGATTAAGCAATAACAGGTACATTTAAACACGATAAAACCAACATACTGTATAACCCACAGCAGGTGATCAAATACAGACAAGGACAATATTTGGACAGGCCTAGAACAACTGACATTGCACTACATTACATTGTTTACATCACATATTTTATCTTACAATAATAGGATATTTTTTTAAAAAAATGTCATTACTGTAGTTATATCTGTTGAGCTTTTAAATATATTCAGTACATATTTATTATATGTCAGTGATAATTCATGCAAGTCAATATTGTTTTAAGTTCCAAAGGCAATAAAATGAGGATCAGATGAAAAAAATGATCTTTTGATCTAAAGTCATTATCATATTTTAATGACCCCATAATCCCTTGCAGGATGGAGCCAGGGCAACTGAATGGAGCTGAGTGATTACTGGCCAGATGCCCTTCCTGTCACCAGTGTGGAGTTATATTCAGCAAATATACTCATCATGCCCAGATAGAGAAATAGCTGCTTCTACCTAGGATTGAACTCACAGCTTCCCGATTGTGAGGCGAGAGCTCCACTCGAGGCCACCGCACCACTCATCTTTTGATCTAGAGTCCTATCTCTGAATTTCAGTGTGTGCTAAATCTTTATTTGCAAACTACCAAGACTAAAGCACCACCTAAGAGTGCTGCACTGGGGCTATAATTTGAGGAAACAGACTACAAACTGATAGAAATCAATTAATTTAGAAGCATGTTAGCAATGAAATGGGCACTAGGAACTAGGAATCAACTCTTAAAATGTTGGCAAATTACTCAGATTTCAGTTTTTTGAAGATAGATATGCATTCCCTACACAATAGGAATGTGTTCAAATGTACTTTTATGCCTTTAACAGAATATATTATTAATATTCAAAAGCCCAATATAACATGTCAGGCCAAGGTAGTGACATTCACTTTAAAATTATATTTCTGCTTTTATTCTGGTTAAAAATACATGATGTAAACAATGCAATAAGTACAATTGTACTTAATACTAGCATAATGTTAATGTAATTCTTGTTGCTTTGTTGCCCTCTGCTGGTTTTGTGATATATTCATTTGTATGCACTAAGTTACATAAATATGCATAAATACTAACTGAGCTTGTATGATCTCATTGTGTGAGCTTACGTTTTGGCTGGGTAATCCAGTTAGATTAAGCCATTGTGTGATTTAGGTGCTGGGAGTACTGTGTTGCATTGCATTAAGCTGTTGTGGTTTGTAAACCTTGGTTTATGATTTAGTGTAGCATGTGAATTTTGAAAGAGATGGGAAAAGAGACATAGCTATTAATTAGCCATCGAGAAGATTTTTTTTTTACTAAATACTTTCCAACTACTGTCTGATGCATAAACATCTGGTATTTCTTCACAGATAGCTTCAAGCAGTGCCAATCAAAAGTTATTGAGCAGGTCTTTTACCCTTTTTCTCCTTAATTGACATTTTTGGTAAAAAAATTAATAAATAGAGGAGTTGCAGAAAAGCATTACATACATTAATGTAGCACAACATTTATTCTAATGGGGAATAAAAAATCACAACCAGGTCTCACAGTTACTGCAGTAATAAAAATCTCCTCAAAACCACGCAATTGAAAAAGGGAAGTGAAAGAAATTGCTTGAACCTCTCACTTCATGCTGTGTGCTTCTGTCTGGTTGTATATACATCAGGGGTGGGATGCTACTAGTTCTGCCTGGATCTATAGAACCGGTAGCTCTGAAGAGCAGCAGACACTGAACCGATTCTGTGTTTGCTGCTGTTTGGCCCACCTGCCCGCCCGGGCTATTACGGGTCCTTTATTTCCTGCTTTTTCAACCTCAGCTGCTTTGCACAGCACAGCTGAGGTTGAAAAAGCAGGAAAAAAGAGACTTTTCAAACGCTGCACACCTGCACGCAGCGCTTTTCAGCTGTCCAGGTGGCACAGCTTAGGGTTTTCTACACGCACACACAAAATGTAGTCACCGAACCGGTAGTAACACTGGTTGAATCCCACCCCTGATATACATGTGCATATAAATACATATAGAAGTCGCAGCGTTTTGTTCCTATAGGGGTCTGAAAAGGCCTCAAGCCACCTTTGCCCTCTTTGAAAAATATGAGGTAAAATATGAGTGTAGTGAGGTAGATATTCATGTAAATGAACTCAATTCAATTGTTCATTCCTAATATTGTTATCTTTTATTTGCATATGTAATACCATATTATTCTAATGAAGCTTGATTGATTTATGCAACAACTTGAAAGCTTATCTATGTTTAATTATCTATTCCTCTATATCTCTTATAGAGGTGGGCGGCCTTATGGTATTAATACAATAAATAAATACATTTTTAAATTGATGGTTTTCTTTAACTGTTCTGGCTAGCTGAGGGGATTAGAATTTTTTAGCTAATTGCAATGATTACCCAAATAATTTTTGACTGATTTAAAAGACCATTCCACGAAATACAAATGCTTTGCAAAACCAGACATAAATGCAAAGCATAAAAATGTAGAAACGTATTATATACATAAACCTCTAGTTGTTTTCAACAAAGAAACAAGGAAGACAAGCAATCATACCAAATTTAAAGTTTTTCTCTATGTGATTAAAATTTCCCAGCCTTCCCTACCCTTTCCCTCTTTTTAAGTTTTATTCATATATGCTATTTGTTCATTGTTAATTAAGATCATAGCGGTTGTAGACACTTGTATGATATCGAAAATGAATTTAAAGTGTATACTTTGTGATTGGAACATTATATTGTTACAGCTATAAACATTTATTATTGAAATATCAATAATAGTAATAATAATAACAGTTTCATTTACAGATAGCAGAAATGCAATTCAGCAGAATGAACTGCAATGTTTGAAGGCAGCTAAAGAAGAGAAGAACGGTGCCCTTGGAAGTCAAAGGGCTGGATAAAAAGTGCTACAATCACATTTCATACCATTTGGCACCATCTGCCAGGAGCCTCCAAATGACCTTCTATGCAAAGTGAAGAGGCAGCTGATGCCTCTCTGTGATGGAATTTGGGAGCTGGCAAGCAGTGAGGGTTCTTCTGAATGAATGCCACCGATCATGCTTTGCCAGCAGGTGTTGCTATCTACCCTGGGAACAAGCAGCTTACAGCAGCTGCATTAGTTGAAACTATTTCCCTGCTGATATTGTCTATAAAATTCAGAAAGTGCGTGCTACAACTGATGTTTCGCAAGCCAACCAACTTGTCATTTATTAAGCATTGTGAGGTACGACCATCTCTTCTGGATGTAAAATTATAGTGTGAATGTCAGATGTTCCCAACCCTTTTTCCTCATTCTGTATGCAATGGGTGAGGTCCTTGATAGGATGGGTCAGCCCAATTATGAGCAAGTTCAATTTGCCTCTTGCGTCCTTTCAATACCGTATATAGCTGGCCTTTGTATTGGAGTAGCTATCTCCAATGGCAGTAGCCTGCCCACTTCATTTTTGCAGGGTAACCTCAGTTCGAATCTATTAGGTGTTGTTCTGCACTGTCAGAAATATGTATGTATGAATGGTGATTGACATGGGAAGAACTTTGTGCACTGAATATTAAGAGTTATTTAGTGGTTCTCTTGTTGGGATGACTATGAGTTATCCATTGTCAGAAAAGGGCTATTTTCTTTCTGTTTTTCTGTCCTTCTCTGTCTCTCTGTCTCTCTGTCTCTGTCTCTGTCTCTGTCTCTGTCTCTGTCTCTGTCTCTGTCTCTCTCTCTCTCTCTCTCTCTCTCTCCCCCTATCTATCATCTCTGATTCTCTCTCTCTCTCTCCTCCATCCATCTTTCTTTCTTTCTATCTATTCATTTATTTTATATGGCCAATCAAATTACTCTAAGCAGCTAACAATAAAACAGCCACTATATACACACACACACATGAAATAGACAATTGGCAGCCAAACTTTTCTTTAAAAATCAATGCAAATATAATGCAAATATTTTTTTAAAACCCTATTTGGTATTTGCCTACTGGACATCCTTCCCTTTCAAGGGAATTCATGCATTACACTGTAATAACATTTAACTGAAAGGCTTCTAAATGTGCCGAGACTAATTTTTTTTTAAAAAAAACCCACCAACACATCTAGAGCAGGAGTTTCAAACTTGCAGCACTTGCAGATGCATCACACGCTGGCCATGCCCAGCCCCGGTTTAGCAAAGGTAAAAAAAAAAGTTGCAATACTCACGAGATGACAATGTATTGTTGAGAGTTTAACACCCCTGATCTAAAGGATATCTGGTTAGTGATGGTTGACATACAATATTTTGTAACTGAGGTAACTGAGTTAGACCTGTCTCCAAGTTATTTTTGTACAACTGAATGTACAGCACATAAGCCTAATATTCTCTTACAATAATAATTTCTTGACAGTTGTATAGTTTATTTCCTATACTTCCATGTTTCAAACGATCACTTTCCAACACTGCTTAAGCTTTCTGTTTTGTGGAGAGCAATTAGAAGGCAACATATGTTGTCTTAAACTTGTAACAATTTATTTAAAAAGATCCTCTATTATACCAGTTAATCCTCTTTTTTATTAGTGTGTCTGACTTTGAAGGTAATATAAATGTAAAAAGAAAGAGCCACTGAACTGCAACATTTCCCCCAATAAATTTGAGAGTATTGTCCCTTTATTTTTGTTTTGTTTTTCTTTTGTTTTATTGCCAAGGGAGATATCTGGATTCTGACTGATACTAGAGAAAAGATGTGTGAGTGTGTGTGTGTGTGTGTGTGTGTGTGTGTGTGTGTGTTTCCTCTCCTTAATGGTGTTTGGGAGCACTCTACCATAATCCACCAAGATCTGAAAACATTATTCTACTAACCACATAAGGACAAACTCTGCATGTTTAAGCAAGGTCATGTAAGTAGATGCCCAGCACTTGCAGGATTAGGCCATAGACAAAAGACTTCTCTGAGCCTGATTTATTGTAGCAACAGACCATAGCAACAGCTTAAGTTCATAGCAATGGTGAAGTGCTCACACACTTTTCCTGAAAACCGGAGGGTAGAACTACTTGTTCTATTTTGTTTTACTCATGGGCTGCACTTCCAGCCAAGCAGTTATCAAGAAACCAGAATCCAAAAATCAGCATCATGATAGAGAAATGCCAAACCAGGTAATCTTTAAATCTTCTCTCTGCTTCCATTATTCATGTATTGTTCTTAGGTTGATGTTTAATTTCCTTTATATTGGAGATAACTGGAAGATGTAAAACAAGATTGCAATGTCCATTATTTTGTTTATTTATATACTTATGGGACGCAGTGAAGACAAATAGCACGCTGCAAAAATGTGCCCTTCTTGTACCTGATTTCTAATCAGAACAACCTGAGAAACTATCTTACCCCTTCACATAGACCCATCCCACTCGATCAGATAGGGAAAGTATGTTACAGATCCTATTGGTTAAAAAAAAAATTGAATTGGCGGGACCCAGAAATTGCCATTGCCTTCTTTGGAATATCCCCCCCCCCCAAAAATTAGTCAGGTCCCACTCTCCTCACCTTTCAGAAGGGTGTGAAGACCTGGCTAAGCCAACTTGTGTGGGGCTCACTGTGTAGCATGCAACCCAGGGAGTGGTTAGCCCTCTGAAGGCATTCCCTCTGCCTTTTAGCTTTTAATTTATACTGTCTTTGTTTTTAGCTGGCTCCCATTTTACTGATGTACTGTATGTTTATGGGGGGGGGGTGGCTCAGAGGTTAAGATGTTGGGCTTGTCGGCTGGAAAACTGACACTCCAGGTTCAAGACCTGAGCTGCACATTGCAGGATGAGCACCCATCCTTGCTCCAGCTCCTGCAACCTAGCAGTCTGAAAGCATACAAATGTAAGAAATGGCATATGAAAATCATTTTTATGAAAATGAATACTGGAATAAAATAGTTTTCTTGTTCAGTCTTGACTACTTATTCTGAATACAGTCTTCAGGTTCCTTCTGAGAAAAATCTGTTACTGCTATTCCCAAAATATAACTATTTCACTTTTTCCTCCTTAATAGAGTTTTTAACGGGGAAAAATGAACATTGTAGTGGGTCTGACTTTGTCTTCCACTGCCATAAAACTCTGAATGGGGCAAGGCAATCTATAGGCTACTCATAACCTTTAACTGGGTGAAAAAGTGCATCATAGGGCAACAATGTTTGAACCAAAGTACCTCAAATGGCCTGACTTACAGAAAGCGTCCAAGATCTAGGACACAGGACTCTCAAGGACTTGAAATTTGGTTAGACTTTATAAAACATTTTATGACATAAAAGTTATCATAAAACAGTTCATGACATAATACAAAATGTCATAAAACATTTCCTGTTCCGTTGTTTGACTGTGCTATACATTTCAACATGGGCTCCTTCCAAACTACCCTGTTTCTCCAACAATACGGCCTCCCCCAATAGGAAGTCCCAGCATGTTTTATAGGCATGAAATGAAATTAAGCCCCTCCCCCCAAATTAAGGCCTATATTAAAACATGCGAAATAGGGGGGAATGGTAGGGGGGCTTGCCGTTAGGAAGTACTTTTGTTGCACACCCGGATATGGTGCTGCCTGCGTTGACCCCGAAACGAAGTGCCCCACCAACGCTGAGGTCAACATCCAAGCCGTCACCGCCCGCCTGAAGATGCAAGGGGGGGAATTAAGTCACCCCCGAAAAGATGGCCTAGCCATTATTTCGGGGCTCAAAAAAAAAATAAGACCCAGCCTTATTATATGAGAAACACGGTAGATGTATCTCTTAATGTACCCAGAACAATCACGTTGCCTGAGCCATTTCTATCTGGAAGAGGCAGTGCTATCTTTTCTTTGGAGCCAAACCATTGAGGGCTTTCTGGGCAACAACCGGCACCTAGAGGATGATTGGAACCCAACATAGAGCTTAAAGGACAGGTGTCGTCTGTTCACAGCAGCAAATTGTGTCCCAACAGATATGGGAAAAGTCAAATTAGGGAAGTCAGTGGTCAGCCAATCTCTCAGCCAACACTCCCACAAGTGTGCATGCAGGCACACACAAACACATCAAATACTGTATATGCATAAAGTATGCTGTAATTTATTTTTTAGGCTAGAAGAGAGAAAATATTTCTTGGCACAGATAGCCTCGTCTCACAAGGGGGGTCAGCAGATGCAGATGATTCCTGTGGAAGAGGCTTGCCAGAAGATGGGATGAAGGGATCCCAGTCCATCAAAGAACAAAGCAAAAGTCAACATATGGGTGTGTGTTATAAATGATAAAAGAGGGGTGTATCATAGGGAGAAGAATTATTCAAGAACCATCATTCTGATGTATAGAGTGTTTCTTGCATGATTTGCATAATTTAGAGATGAGGCCTTGTGATACAGAAGTAAAATGCATGCCTAGCTGTCTCAGATTGACACCTGGGCTTTCGTCCCATCTTTGCCCTTCCTGTGTCCTTCAATTTCTTTGCATATTAAAATCTTTTTCTACAGATACACATTGGCAGGCATTCCAGTATAATTCTTGAGATGGGCATGGGAAGGGTTGCTCTTGGGTACTGGTGGGTTATTATACCGGTTGACCATTTGAAATTGTTAGATTGCCAAGCTATCACTATTACTGATGAGCTCTATGTGCACAAATGGCAACACATAGAAGAATAAGCAATAGCAACAGCTTTTAGATTTATATATCACTTCACAGTGCTTTACAGCCTTCTCTAAGCAGTTTAACGAGCCAGTATATTGGCTCCCAACAGTCTAGATTCTCATTTTACCAACCTCAGAAGGATGGAAGGCTAAGTCAACCTTGAGCTGGTAAGGATTGAACTGTTGGCAGTCCACAGAATTAGCCTGCAATACTGCATTCTAACCACTGCGCCTCAGGGCAGGAATATACAGCATAAGAAGATTAAGTAAAAAGAAAGGCACAAAAACTACAGCTGGGCAATGTGGATAATACTGTTTAATTACACGCGTGTACAAAACAGTGTTTGGGTTGGTTTTAAAGTTTCATTTGCTAGTTGGTTTTACTATAAACCAAACTGTCTTGTAGAAATGATAAATAAAATTAAGCATCGTGCAACATTTACATATATTTTTGGTGGGGTTGGGATGAAAGGGCAATAAAATTGTAGCGATTAAAGATCCAAATTAGCTGAATTAATGGTAAAAAAAGTTATGATGTAACATTTTTTAAAAAATGAACTCAAAATACGTTTTAAGGCTATTTGAGATTGAAGTGAAGAAAGATTATTCCCAAGAGTATTGTAATTTATACTTTTTTCCTTCTTTTTCTAACTCCTTCCCCCATGTATTCAAGCACTCTAAATGAAAATATGAATTAATTAATATTCTTTTAATTAATTTGATTGAAAATACAAAAAAAAAAACCAAGCTGATTAATCATTCTCTCCACTTAAAAATAATTCAAAATATTTAGGTGCCATTAAATCACTTAGCAAGCTAGAAACAGAAAGACAGACATCATCAGACATTTTGGAAGAACTTCGGATGCAAGGAATAATCAAGACTTCATGCCCAACCACTAAAAACAGAACTGCAGAAGATACCATGGTAAGTAAGGTGACAAACCGTCCTCCTTTAGGGAGGACAGTCCTCCTTTTGTAAGTTCTGTCCTCTCTCAAAAAGTGTCTTCCTACATATCCTTCTTTTTGATATTTGAAGACTAATCTGTAAATCTCCGTATTTGATCGATGCCAAGCCAATCGGTTGTGTGTAATGTGACGTATTTGTATTTGACATGACAATTTGTCAAAGCTCGTTACAGTGCAGCGAGACGCGATTATGAGACGCATGCGCTCCGCACAGGAGAATTGTTTTGAGAGAGTGTTCCGCGCGCAAGTGGCTTTGTTTTTTTTTCCTTCAATTTATTTGTGTCATTCTTTTCATCGTAAAAAAGTTGGTCACCTTATGGTAAGGGTTCTTCAAAATCAGCTCAATATACTTTAGGTTTGAGATGATATTTTGCATGTAACCTATGAATTACTCCAGAAATGGGTCTTTCTTCTAGGTGTGAAAATTTATGTTTTTCTGAAGGTTCCACTTCTTCCCAGTTGCTCCTTACATTTGAAACTCTTCCCCAAACAGCTTTGTTATCAATTCCCCCACCCCCTCTAAAAATACAGTTCCTGGGAAGTTTACAGACTTTCAATTCTGTGCTAAAAATAGCCAAAAGTACAAGCAAACAGAATAAGTAGGCCTGAATTACTAGCATGCCGGGGGCATGGTGGTGTAATGGTTAAGACGCTGGGCTTGTCAATCAGGAGGTTGGCAGTTCAAGACCCAAGTATGCATGAAGGAGTGAGCTCCCATTCTTGCCCCAACTCCTGCCTGCCTAGCAGTTTAAAAGCATGTAAATGCAAGTAGGTAAATAGGTACAACTTTGATGGGGAGGAAAACAGTGTTCTGTGTGACTCAGTGTACAGTCATGTTGTCCACCTGACCATGAAAGATCTTTGCACAATGCTGGCTCCCTCAACCAAAAAACAGAGATGAGCACCACCCCATAGAGTCGGACACAACTGGACAGGAGAAACCTTTATCTTTACCTTTAGGAAGTTCTCTGACCTACTTCATACTGATACTAACCATAAATCTCCTATAAATTCATTTCCTGAAACTGGGGATTAATTGACTTACTGCAGAAGAGTTTACTTGAACACAAAACACTAAAATCATGTTGATTTTAATTACAATTTGTTGAAACGAACTAGCTTCATAAATCCTGGTCCAAAGTTGGTCTATTTCAAATAAGCATACATAGGCAAGATTAACTGTGTGTGCTGGAATTAAACAACATACAAAGAGAAAAATAGAAACTAAACATTCTAAATAGAAAGTAAAACATTCTAACTTTCTTCTTGCAAACATGCTGAAGAATAAAAAGGAAACATGGTACCAGAGGAAATCTAGTTCAGTGGGCTTTTTAATGAAATTGATACCTGACTTGCAAAAAGCATGATTAGCTTCTGGTAATTGCTTATACGAATGTACTCAAGCTCGCCACACTAATGATCAATTTTACCTATGTTTATTCTGAATTGAATTCTGATATATCTATTTTTAAAATATGCTTCAACTTTCAAAAAGGTTGAATGCCAACAACAACAAAAAATACAAAGCCGTGATAAAAATGATACCGTAACACTGGTCTGGTTCATTACATGATTTTAAAAAAACCTTGTGAAAATGTATAGCATATTCTGAAATTGCATTTCAAACCATAGGTATTTATCAAAGGCTGCAATATGATAAAATGTGTGTTGTGATCCTCTTGAGGTATATGATTTCATACTTGCAGGCAATGTCCCAACACAAATATCAAAGAGTAGAGCAAGAGTAGTAATGTCACACTCCATCATTATTTAACGAGCTACTATATAAGACTAGATGGAATTAGTGCTGCAATAAACATACAAGTAAAGCAGTTTGCAATGAACTTTAATTGATATAGCAAGTGCAAGCATCCATAACAATATTCCTGAATATTTTGCTACACCACAAATGAAATAAAATTTCCTCATGATCATATCAGAGTTTGCAATGTTGTGAAAGAAAACAGAGCTATTCATTATCACAGTGCAATCAACAAGCATGATATTGAGTCAATGGGACCAATAAGTTGGTGTCTCTATTAAAGCAGTATTCTGTATATGTTATCCATTTTATCATTAAATGTTATTCTCTAGTCATTCTTAACCCCTCTCCCCAAATTATGATGCAGAGAACTGAGCTACAATAGAAACAAACCTTCCACATTATTGCGAGAAGTAGGCAGTTATGAGGAAGATTTTAGTGAAAAAATTCCTTCTTAAAATAAATATAAACCTTGAGGTATAAACAAAGGTTTATTTATGCAAATATGAAATGGGAAGAAAAAACAGAAGTGTTCACAGGCACACTTAGTAATGCAAGTCTGGCTTAGCTAGTACTTGTTATCTGCTGCAGAGGTGGTATTCAGCAGGTTCTGACCAGTTCTGGAGAATCGGTAGTAGAAATTTTGAATAGTTTGGAGAACTGGCCAATACCACCTCTGACTGGCTCCGCCCCCATCTATTCTCTGCCTCCTGAGTCCCAGCTGATTGGCTGGGTCTTCTTTTGTTGCGCTGCACAGGAGAACGGAGCTGGAAAGCTGGTTAGTGGGGTGGGGAGGGAATGGGATTTTGCAGTAACCTTCCCCCAGGAGTGGGGAGGGAATGGAGATTTTACAGTATCCTTCCCCTGCCATGCCCACCAAGCCACGCCCACCAAGCCACATCATGCCCACCAAGCCATGCCCACAGAACCGGAAGTAAAACATTTTGAATCCCACCACTGATCTGCTGGGATAAGAAGTTAGACTTTGATGTAGTTTATTGTTCTGCAAACTATCTGATTTTTCTGATTAGATTTTGTTAAGAAAATGCTTAACAATAAAAATAACAATTTAGAAAAAACATACAGTTATTTTGTCCAATAACTTGATATTCACTGTGACTTTTGTGGTCTGGTTCAGCAAATCAGCAAATTATTTAGTTTTGTCCTCAACTTTTCAATAATCCGTGCTGGAAGTATAAAATGTCTAAGTCCAAATATAAAATATTGCACAAACTGGCTTAAGTTTAGAATATGTACCTGGAAATTGAAGGTGAGAATACAGAATTGTCTGTCATGATATTAATTTACTATGCATTCAAAATGACACTGTTGATCTGGATCAGAATCTCAAATGTTAGCCACAATCACCTTTTAGAGCATAATAAATTTTAAACCCAGATGTACATTGTAAAACTGCAAATTACCAGAGCTGAATGAAAAGTAATACCTCTAATGTTGTAAGTCACCAACAGATGGCAATACGATGTGTTCTGAGGTGTTGTTCAGCATCTGTTCTTTCAGTTCAGTTGTCAGGAAGTTGCTATGAGAAAAATGTTGTGATGCTTTTGTTACTGAAATGGAAATCTGCAATGAATGCCACTGCGTTTTAAGCAACATGCCACGATTGAATGTTTACTGCTGAAGAGTCCCTCCAATTGAAATTCACCATTAGTGCAGATTGTTTATAGTGATGACTGTTTTGATGTGAATACCATGTCATTGAGCCAAAAAAATGTAAAGATGGTGAACGGAGAAGAGTTGATTTGTGTGATTAAGGATAAGTGGATGACATATGACTGCAACTTAACAGAATTCATTTGAAAAAGTTTAATAAACTAATTAAGGACAATAGGTAGGTTATGGAAAGGGAACAGCTGTCAAGCTTGGCATTTCACAGGAATGTGCAGATTGCATTATTGATGTTCCTCAATATCAAAAGGATAGTGCTGGTCTGTGACAGTAATAAAGATTGAAAAGGATTGTGCAAAATAGGCTCCTTGCGTGCTGACAACAGAAAGGAAAGATTCAAGAACTGGAATTTGCCAGCAACTGTCATTCTATCAGAAGGAAAGTGAGGAATTTCTTCATAGCATTGTGCGAGCCTATGAAACATCATCATTAAGACCCCAAAATGAAGCATCAAGCTATGCAATATCATCACAAAACTCAGATGTGGGGGGGGGGGGGGTTTCAGAAAACCAAAGCTTCAAGATTACAGTTTTTTAGAATGCAGATAATGTTATTCACATGGATTTCCTAGAACCCAGCAGCGCTATCAGCTCAGAGCACTATGCTGTATTAGTCAAAATTTTAAAGCAATTAAGCAGATTTCTGAAGGATAGGAAGGAAATTGTTTTGTGGTGTGAAAGACCTCACATTTCTTGAGCTATCCAAGAGGCAATTGCAAAGCTGAATCTTATTATCTTACATTACTCAATACTCCATCCAGTTTAATGTCATGCAACTTCCACCTTTTCCCAAAACTGAGGTAAAGCTTTCATGGGTATCTATTTTATTAACATGAAGATGTGGAAAGGACTGTCAGGACCTGGTTGAAGAGGCAAAGAAGCAACTAACTATGATTATGTGGAAAAATAAATAGAGGTAACAAAAGAGGTCATCTCAAGAATTATTTTCCTGGTTCATATATTAAAATATCCCTATTTAAATTAAAATTATGTAAGTGATGGTATTTTTATTCAACTTTCATAAATACTACTTAGTTTCTATTTCCCCTTTTTATTTCCCAATGTTTTTAATTTATATTTTCATAATTTGAAATTTATATTTTCATGTAAATATATAGAGTAGAACTGCTTGTTTTCTTTCAAAATACAATATTCCCATCACAAATTATCTTGTATTTCCACAGCTGGTGCCTGCAGAAAGGACACCACAAAAACCACCAGCCAAACTGGAAAAGCTTGAACTTAAACAGAAGAAATTGCATGCTTTATCAACAGAAGACTTTGAAAATAAGGTAAAAAAAAAACACATATGAATTTACTCCACTTTATATTAGCATTTGCATATCTGGTTATCAAGGATACATTAAATACAGAAGGCCCTAGACCAGGGACATCAAACTTATGTTGTCATGGCAGCATCATGTGACATATTGGACTTTTTCCCCCTTTGCTAAATCAGGCGTGGGCATGGCCAGTGTGTAATGCATCCGGCCCGTGAGTTTGGCAGCCCTGCCCTAGACTATCCTAATCCTCAGTAAATATATCATAGAGAGCTGTGAAATACATCCCCAGTTTTGTTTACCAAAGATTGTAGAACTGGATGTTCCCAATAGAAAGGTATCTCAGTTCTAATTCTGCATAACATCTGAATCAGAAAAATATGTGCATATTCCAAACCAGTGCCTGGATGCAGTGATCAATAGAAGAGGGCAATAAACAGGGAATGTTTTTGAATAAGTCAGAAGTTTTGGGATTGGGTGGGCCCAAGTTTCAGGAAGGGGGAGTTGACTTGTTCTAATGAGACTGCACCTCTAGCCAGTGCAGAACGTAAGAGGCAGGTTGCTCGCTGGGGCTTGAGGATGCTCTTTGCGAATGAAACAATTGCCTGGAGTGCAAGTTACCAAGTCAAGCTCAACATTTGATTTTAACATACAAAGCCCTAAATAACTTGGGATTGGCATACCTGTCACACAAACACTGTATCTGCTGTTATAGACCCAGACAATCACTAAGATCAGAACTCCTGAATGACATCTAGGAGCTGGTCAAAGGCAGGTTTCTGAGATGTTATCCATGATTCAGAATGCTCTTGTCTCTGAAACTTGGGAAGTGTTTCCTATTACAATTTTAAGGCTCCTGTTGAAGCATTCAGCCAGGAGGTCCTGATATGAATGTTGGAAGAAAGCTTCCTCTGCATTTTCATTATGCTTTAGTTTTTAATCTAGGAATACATTGTATTGTTTTAAAATGCTGTTTATTGCATATTTTATTCTTGATTCGGCTGAAAAGAGAAAGCTACCCTGTTTCTCCAACAATACGGCCTCCCCCAATAGGAAGTCCCAGCATGTTTTATAGGCTTGAAATGAAATTAAGCCCCTCCCCCCAAATAAAGGCCTGTATTAAAACATGCGAAATGGGGGGGAAATGGCGGGGGGGCTTGCTGTTAGGAAGCACTTTTGTTGCACACCCGGATATGGTGCTGCCTGCGTTGACCCCGATACAAAGTGCCAACGCCGAGGTCAACATCCAAGCCGTTGCCGCCCGCCTGCCCGAAGATGCAAGTGGGGGGAATTAAGTCACCCCCGAAAAGACAGCCTAGCCATTTTTTCGGGGCTCAAAAAAAAGACCAGGCCTTATTGTATGAGAAACACGGTATTTAGAAATAATTTAATTAGATTGAAATAAATCAAGAGATGGAGATCAGGTTATGCTCTTTCTCTGTAATTCTACTATACCTGTATTCTCACAGGTTGACTCCATCCATATTAGTAATTTCTTAATTAGGGCTAGTTTTGTGTGTATGTGTGTGTGTGTGCACAAATGTGTGTTTGGTATTCAAAACTGTGTTATGCCTAGCCTGTCTAAAGACTAGTCTCTTTTTAGACAAGAGAAGAGCAACTGAAAACTGAAAAAAGCAACGGACTAGAATTGCTGACTGATAGATCGTCACCAATAATTCCTCCTAAAAGGGGAGTACAGATAGGCAGTTCTATAATTACAACAACTCCCAATAGTTTTCAATTGCCACCTTTAAGTGTGGGGACAGAAACCTGGCCAGAGAAGGAAGAACTAGATGACAATATAAACAATGACTTTGAAGATTTTACAATGGTGGAGTCAGATATCACTTATAATACAATTGATGGAGTATTCTAATCACCAACATTTGTATCAAACATTTTCATCTCTAACAATTTTAATACTATTGCTACCAATAAAGGCTGCTGGACTCTGAAATACACAGATTCTTCTGCTTTCTGAAGTGGCCTAAGGGTTTTCCTCTCCTTCCCTTTTTAAATTTCAAAAGAAAAATAACATACAGTTCAAGACTGTGCCCTGGCTTTGCTTCTGCATTGGCAAATCTCAACTAAAAGCCCACAAAAAAGCAATTAAATTAAATTAATCCTTGCCCATAGAACTCTGGCTTAGCTTTTAAAATAAATGAATAAATAAAAGCTCTTGTGCCATCTTATTAAAAGGAAATATGCCAATCCCCAGATTTTAAGATTGTTTTCTTTATGGCCCATCTGAAAGGGAGAAGAAAATCAGGGTTTTCCTTGTCCTGCTATTAAGAGATATTCTAATTGGAAAAGCTGAAAAATAAAATCAGGGAAATTTATATATAAACCTGTGCTATATGATGAGGGTTCATTGCTTAAAAATTATGTATATTGTGCTTCATCTGTGCATTTGTGCAAGTTAATCTTTGCATTCTTCCAATGTAACCAGTATAACAAATATATACAAATAAGCACACATGTGAATATCAATGGGACTGGCTGGTATTCAGCTGGCACTATGTCCACCACACAACCTGCATTCCAGGTAGGGAATGTAAATCTCCCTGGCTAGTTTCTCTGTGCCTTATCTTTTCATTCTTCCTTCCTCACCAGTTCCTGTGATTTTCCTTTCCTGCTTGCAAATATGAAGCTTTCATACCCCTTTCTGATACTATCTCCTTTGAAACTATTGCAGATTTCCCCCTCACTCTTTTTCCTATTTTATTGAGCATAAATAAAGTTGCTCTAATCATGCTATAATAATCAAAGCAACAGAGGACCAGGTTGTTCTTTCATTCCTGCTTTCCTCTGAAGGTCCAAGAAAAATTTGTATATAAAAAAGAAGAACTGGTAGTTCTCTTTCACAGAATACAGAATTACCAGTTCTTTCTTTCTACAGGGTTTTTAAAAAGGGAAGGAAAGATTGGCAGTACTAATCTGCTAATTTAAAAGCAAGCAAAGAGAACTGAGGTAGATTACATGTGGAAGTTGTAAGGTTTGAGTTTCTGGGGGTGAGGATTTTTCATTTTGGCTGCTCCATGGGCAGCCATATTATAAGCAAGCAAGAATGCAGAGGACACAACAGACCAGGACAAAATGGCTGCCAGGGACAGTGACCCATTGCCAAATTGGAACAAAGTGCTCAAGAGCTTCCACTCTTAATGGCTTAAGATGGCTCCAGTCAGAAAACAGCAGTTTTGAACTGAAGCTGGAAAACTCAGACATGTGGAGCATTTGCAATGGGATGGGAGTGAGAAGAAAACAATGTCATCCATTCCTGAACTCAGGGACAGTGACTGGCCCATGCTGGTCATAGGCCAGGCAGAAATTGTAGCTCTCTTTTGAATTTCATCAATGTTGGGTTGCACTCAGTAAGGATTCCTCTGTTCAATTTCCATTCTCATATTGCACCGCCTAACATTTTTACCAGTCCAGACTTCATGATTGCAAGATGAAAGCACAATAAATAGTGTCCAACAATATTTAATTATGAGTCCTTGATCCCTGTAACCACATACTAGAGTCCCCGCTCCTTTCCAAAATAATAATAAAATTGATCAGTGACCAGCGTTTGCTGACAACTGCTTGAATGCCTTGATTGTACTTAGTTGATTCTGCCAGGGAAACCAACAGGATCAAGATGATTGTCACAATCATATAATCACAATGTATATAAAAAGAACATATAGTTCTCCTTTTGATCAGATAGTGGTGGCTGCCATTATGACTTTTCTTTTACCCCCTTGCTCACGTCCATGGGATCTTGCCAAAAATGCATGTGAAAAACTGTGAAAAACATGCATGCAAATTTCTGTGTAGATCCAGCAAAATAAAACCTGGATTGCCTAGTACTTTATTTCTTCTTTCTGGTTATCTGAAACTATAAACCAGAACAGGGGGAAAGCAAAGTGCAGCGGGAGGCAAATAGAGGCATTTATTCACGCTGGAAGAAGCAGAAAGTTAGAGAACAAATCTTCTGTTACTGTCTCGGGCTTCAGATCGGGAAATCCAGTTAAAATCCAGTCACTCTATGAAATAGTGGGCTCACCTAAAGCTCTTTTTTCTTTGACATAGTTCTATCTGCCCCTCCCCGTCAATAATATGGAGACTAAAACTATCAATGTAACTGTTCTCTTCTCAAGAGCTGCAGGAGATAGCCCAGAAGTTTCATTCAAATACTGTTAAGTGAGATGAGCCACATTCAGAAAATTTACAGGGTCACATAGAAAGTAGATGGATCGACTTTAAAACATCCAACAAAATATCCAAGGCTTTCATTGTGTTAAGTTTCAAGATTGTTGCTTGCTCCCTTAAAGTGATGTTGTAGGCATTAACAATGAGATCCAATTAGGCAGCCAAAAGAAAGGACTTCAGGAACCCCATATTACAAGGGCCACACAAATTAAGATAGGCAGGAAGGTTAAAGTCTCTAACGTTGTGCGTGTTTACATGAATTTGTGTTTGAAAGTATAGGAATCAATGTGTAAGTATGTAAAAAGGCATTTGGGCATTTGTAGTGTAGGCATGGGGGAGTATGAAAGCCTTCAAAGTTCCTGCCAAATTATTAGTAGTCCTCGACTTACAACCACAATTGAATCCAAAATTTCCATTGCTTAGCAAAGTTGTTAAGTGTGTTTTGCCCCATTTTACAACCTTTCTTCCCACAATTGTTAAGTGAATCACTGCAGTTGTTAAGTTAGTCACCCGGTTATAAAGTGAACCTGGCTTCCCCATTGTCTTTGCTCATCAGAAGGTCACAAGAGGTGATCCCATGACCCTGGGGCACTGCAACCATCATAAGTATGAATTTTGATCATGTGACCATGGGAAAGCTGCAATGGACATAAAAATGTGAAAAACAGTCGTAAGTCACTCTTTTCAGTGGTGTTGTAAGTCGAGGACTACCTGTATAAAATTCTCCAAATGACTTTGGGCTACTCCCAGCCTAGCTATAGAGTTGGTTGCGGGGAATAAAACAAAGCCACTTCAAAGTCTTAAGAAAAGGCAGGATATAAATGCAAAAGTAATAATAATAATAAAGCGGTTATGCTATGCCTGTCACATGACATATAGCAATCACCTCTCTAGGGTATGCTCTTTCTAGACAGTACAAATATAGCAACCATATTATACACCACCACCATTGCCTCAGCCCAAATTACCCTCCATAAAATGCCGCATTCATTCTTGAGTTCATTGTGCTGGCAGAACAAATTGCTGGATGGAGGATTTGCATATGCATTTTTCCTCTAGAACTGCATTAAGTAAAACAAAATTTAGAGGAAGAATGAATTGGATGATATTATGATGAAGTTCATTTCTAAAAGTGAGGATTAGCATATTTAGTTTAGAATGGGAAAACAAACCCCACATCACCCTGAAATTGGCTGCTAGACAGTATTTATCTGTCAGCCTAATTATCTTCTTGGGTTGTTGCAAAGGTAAAATAAGTTTATCAAAATGACAAATGTGGGTAAGACACATTATAAATAAATAAATGTATCCTTGCTTATTACAGGATAAAAATGTAACAAATAAATATTTCGCTGTTTTATGATACAATAATAGTCACCTATATTTAGGGGTATCACACATTCCTAAATTACAATTTAGCAGCTGTTGGCATAGATCTTCTGTACTAGATCAGTTCAGCTGTTTGGAATTCTATTAACTCAATGTTGGGTAAATATTTTAGAAATAAATATTATTAATCAGCAAAATGAAAGAGCAAAATCAAATTAGAATAATAGAATAACAAGAGTTGGAAGGGACCTTGGAGGTCATTTAGTCCAACCCCCTGCTCAGGCAGGAGAGTCTACTCCAAATATTAGCCTCTATCTGGGATCGAAATCACAGCCTCCTGATTGTGAGGTGACAGCTCCATCTCTATGATCTTCCCAAAGTATCATTCATTCATATACAAATCCATATATCCATATATCCCCATATTTATTTCGAGAATAGGATATTATATATTTGAATTTAAATAAGTCCATGCTTAAAGAAACAATATTCATCCATTCAGTATCTCTTGGTATATTCAGTGCAGAAAAAAACTATAGTAGTATTTTATACATTCATATACAGTAACTGAAATATAAAGGAAGAAAAAACTGTGATGAAGTATTTGGATAGAAACATAAATGAAACAGCCCAGTGGCAAAGACCAAACTGGATCTCCCCTATGGAAGCTATATTATATCCAAATACAAGGGACATTAAAAAAATGATTAGATATAAAGAATTGGTAGATGTACAGGGGGAATTAAAAACACTGGATAAACTAAAAGCACAAGGGATAATATTAGACTGGTGGGTATATTTGCAAATTCAAACTAAATTTAAGAAAGATGTAAAGGAGCTAGGGATAGATAAAGATTTATAAAAATTGGACCAAATCTTGACAGGCAAGGATATAAAATTTATAACACGAACATATAATTATTTACTGGAAGTAGAACTAGAGGAGGAAATTGTTAAGGGACCAATGATTGCCTGGGTGAGAAATGTGAGTCATAATATACATTTGGATGAGTGGGAAAAGACTTAGACCGAGAACTGGAAGCTGACTTTGTCGACGGCATTCAAAGAAAATCAATATAAAATGTTTTGTAGATGGCACTTAGTGCCGGCACAACTGGCGAAAATGTATCCAACCTTGAAACTGGAATGCTGGAAGTGCAAACAGAAGAAAGGAACGTTTTTCCATATGTGGTGGCAATGTATAGAGGTCAAAAAATACTGGAAGAAAATACAGAGATGGCTTTTTGAGATTACAAAATATAAATTGAAATTGGAACCCAAAACATTTTTATTAGGTATGATTAAAGGGAATTTGAGTAAAGATAAAGGATACCTTATTGTACACATCTTAACTGCAGCAAGAATCATGTTAGCACAAAATTGGAAGAGTGATAAAATACCACAGATGAAGTTTTGATTCAAACAATAATGGACTGTGCTGAACTAGATAAATTCACTATGGAACTGAAAGGCAAAGAGGATTGAGAATAAATACTATGCGACATGGGAGAGGTGGTACGAATGGGTGAAGGATAAGGATAAAAAATAATGTATAATCATAAAATAAGAAACATGTATCACTGTTAATGGAAATGAGATTTTTGTATTTTTTGTTTTCAAAGAATAAAAATTAAAAAAAAAGAAAGAAACAGCCCAGTGGCTTTTGCACATGCTCCAAGGTCTCTCGAAGCCAGATAATTCTAAAAAGTTTCATTGAAATGACAAATGGGGAAATGCCTGAGGATTTTTTTGTTTGAGCTCCACCCATTCCCCATTTTATACTCTAAAAGAAGGTACGATTTATTCTTTGAATGTCAGAATCCCATCACTTCTTTTAAGCATCTTGTAACACTGTGGGCCGTCCCATTTGTTTCCTTTAAGAGCTACTTCAAGAAGGCAACATGCCGGGAAGACTGAAGTCAAGTAGGATCAAGATGAAACTGCAGAAAAGCTTCATTAGGACTGTGTGAAAATTATTGGGGGTGGGGGAACCACAAAAGCAAATGTTTCCTTCATAAGATGACAAATCTGTAAAATAAAATAATAGAATATTACTTGTGTGGAGCAATGATAAATATGTTAGGTTCAATTTATACTCTCTTCCCAAGTTGGCCCAACGATGGGACTGGTTGAACTTCAACCATAAATGGAAGATCTCACCTACACATAAGATTGAAGTAATATAGAAAAATGGGAAAGATTTAAGTGGAAAGCGACTAACTTGGAGAAGGAAAGATAAAACTGGATAAGCCAAAAAACAAAATCTTACAAAGGTTGGCAGGCATTTTAAAGGGGAACATTCCTTACCAGATCATCTTATTGTAGAACCATTTGCAGCCCAGAATATGCATGTATGTGTGTCTGAGTGTATGTGTGTGTTCGTGTGTTTCCTTAGCAATTCATTTATTTTCAATCCATGTCTTTAATCTGGATTAAGAAAAACTGATCAAAAAAGTGGAAGGAGTTAAGATGATGCAAATTACATCAGGGACCAATTCTCAGACAGACATAGTAAATGCTGAGTGGATTTGAGGATGGGCTCTAAAATAACAGGAAAAGAAATGTGTGGTTTTTTTAAATGGAGATCTCTGTAGAGAGTGAATTGATTGGCTAGCAAACAGGTTAAGTGGTACATCTCTACTCAACATCTGAACATCACAAAATTCTATACAAACGTCAGTCAGCTTCTGATAAGGAAAACCAAAGGAAGATAACTAGCATCCCTTTAAAACAGTTTACAGCTTGATAAGTGAGTGTAAGAGTCTTTCTTAGCCTGATGGTTGGAAACTGAACAGAAGCGCTCTGCTTAGTGTTGTGTTGCTGGTTTTAGCTGCCTAAATATTTCCCAGGAAAGCACTGGCTGCACAGTGAATCTTCACATGAGGTATTTTTCCTGACACAAAAATTAATCCTGGTTGTGAGAAAAGCAATATTTTCTACTGAGAAATGTTGCGGTGATATTTTTTTTAATGTTTAAACTGGGTTAGAAAGAAATAGTTTATATCATTTACAATATATTTTGTGCTCTTTACCACGAGGTATAAAGAATAAACAGCCTAACAGAGTTTTAGATGGAATGTCATTCTTATAAAGGAAACAATATGCATACATTCAGGTATTATGTATGCACTATAAGTATTTTAAACTGCATTTTTATCCACAAAAGCAAAAGGATCTCAGGATGACATGTATGAATTTAAAATAAATTTCAATAATATGTGTTGTGAACGAAAGAAATGTAATTAATAAAGATTCATTTGCCTAGCAGGATTGTAATCCTGAACATCCTATTGGCCCATATAATGGCAAGTTATGATTGGTTCATTCCGAGCAATCTGACTGGCTGTTGGCGGGCCGCGCCAAGATTCAAACGCTATAACACTATCCATTGGTTATCCGGATAGCAGCATACTCTATAAAAGAGTGACTGCTAGCCGGGGGTTTTTGTCTCTGTTATCATGCTGTAAATAAAGAGCTGAAGTTCACGTGAAGCAGTTTCGTCTCCGTTTCTACGCCCATGCTTTGTACTTAACAATATGAATAACTTATTAAGTACTGTATATTAAATTCAGAGACAACCAAAAGTGTTGGCCAGGAAAAACAAACAAAAACAATGATTTTAAAATACCCAGGCAGATTAAAAATGCAAAACCACTTTAGTTGTAGTACTCCCTCAAACTGAGAGACCACCACAAAAGAGGCTGTATTTTGTAAAGACAATATATTTCTGTTGAATCCTGAAGATCTTTTTGAATGAAGGTAGGATGGTAGTGAAAATGATGCTAATTTGGACATAAAATATGTATTTGTGGTAACAGATGTGCCTCTAGACCAGGCATGTCAAACTGGTGGCCTACGGGGAGGATACAACCCATGCAGGCCATGTTTACCCCAGTTCTGCAAGAGCAAAATACATCCCCGATATATCACGATACGGCCTGTGATGCAATCGGGTTTGACATCCCTGCTCTAAACAAAGGGAGAACATAGGTTAACTTCAGCCACCTTATATGCTCGCTCCCCTATTGCCTGCCCTAGCTTTCTTGAGTTGGCAAAGAGGACAAATTTAACACATACAGTAGCTAAACTTTTGCTGCCTCTTTATAGTCTAAGGAGCCATACTTTTTGGGATTTTGTTTTCCTGAATTGGCCAAGACACTAGGACTGAAGTGCAAAACTAGGACCGTTCTAGTCAAACTGGGATATATATGGTATGTACAAGGGGTGGGATTCAAAAATCCCAACAACCAGTTCTCTGCAAATGGCCTCCCCCAGGCTCCGGAGGCCCTCCGGAAGCGGGAAGCAGGAGTATCTCCAGATTTTCGGAACTTCCTGGAGGGCCGTTTTTTACCCTCCCAGAGCCTCCGCACAGACCTACACTTACCTGCATCCAAAATGGGCCACGTGGAGACTCCTGGGAGGGGAGGGCTGGGCGGGGCCAGCCAGTCAGTTCAACTACCAGTTCAGTGAACCAGAATGTAAATTTAACATCCGAACCGGCCTGAACAGGCTGAATCCCACCCTTGCGTATTCTAAGTTTACAGCTTTCAAGGAAACTCTCCAGATCTTAAACTAGGTTTGGTAAGAGATCAAGTTTAATGTAATTCCTTGGGAATTATGGTTCCATAAAAACAAGTCTATCCAAATTCTGCAGTGGTAGAGGCCTCCAGCATCTTTCAAGGTGGGTAGACGCTTACATTACACTAATGCAACTTTTTAAATTCATTTGGCATTTGTCACAGAAAAGCTAAATTATAACCTTTCTGGACAGAAACCATTGGAACTAATGGAAGTAAATGTTTGATCATTGCACTACATCAGGAAATAGCTTCCAGCAGGGTGAATTTTATTTTGCTTCAAGTGATTACCACATCTCTAGTGTATTTATGACAGCAGGGCTCTGCTTGAATGCTTTTGGCAGTGTTTTTAGACCACTAAACAACTACAGTTTTGTACCTGAAAGAAGCAGACATCTCTTACATGTGAAGCATTTTATTTGGCAGACAAGACACAGCTCCAACAACTCACACGTATCTATTCTGTGTTAATTCCAAAATGTGAGCTTCTAGCTTGCCTTAAAATAGAATTTACAAGAATGCTTGAAATGGCCTGCA
Organism: Notechis scutatus; assembly: GCF_049901735.1. Taxonomy (NCBI): domain Eukaryota; kingdom Metazoa; phylum Chordata; class Lepidosauria; order Squamata; family Elapidae; genus Notechis; species Notechis scutatus. The sequence goes on along the minus strand of NC_142011.1, from coordinate 144,057,349 downwards.
TCTGTCAACAAGTGATAAATAACATTGTGGGTGTAAAAGCTCACCCAGAATACTGGTCGAGAAGAAACACATCAGGTTACCATTTGGTCAGCAATTTTGAGAGTATTCACAACTTTCTGAAAAAGAACTTCACCCTATATATATTGGTATTCATTATCAATGGAACTATGTTCATATTATTGAAGTGGTACATTATATGGAGCATAATTACTAAAAGGGCAAAAAAAAAAACACCCAGCATTTTTTTTTTTATTTTAGGTGAGAATTTTATCCAAAGTATTTTACAAATTCCAGAATTATGGGGGTGGGGAGAAATTAGAGATTCCGTAAATATAATAAATATAATTTATTAACATTTCATTTATTATATTTAATAATAAATTTATTACATTTATCATAAATAAAATGTATTAAATTCCATAAGGTCCAGTTTGATGTAGTGGTTAAGGCATCAGGTAGAAATCTGTAGACCTTAAATTCTACTCCTGACTTGACCACAAAGCCAGCTGGGTGACTTTGGGCCAGCCACTTTCTCTCAGCCCTAGGAAGAAGCCAATACCAAAGCACTTTTGAAAAATATTGCCAAGAAAACTGCAAGGGCTTGTCTAGGTAGTCTCCACGAATCAAGCAAGCTTGAACAGATTGGAAAAAAAAATAAAGTGCAGTACATTGATGTACATATCTTGATGCCAATCTTTTCCATCTAGATATATTAGGATCAGTTTTCAAATTTTCCAGCTAGCCTGGATATTCCAATATAACTTAACATTCCAACATATAGAGCCATGGTGGCGCAGTGGTTAGAGTGTAGCACTGCAGGCTACTTCTGCCGGCTATCTGCAATTTGGCAGTTTGAATTTCACCAGGCTCAAGGTTGACTCAGCCTTCTATCCTTCCGAGGTCAGTAAAATGAGGATCCAGATTGTTGGGGAAAATATGCTGAATCTGTAAACCACTTAGACAGGACTGGAAAGCACTGTGAAGTGGTATATAGTCTAAGTACTATTGCTTTAACTTGCAAAAATTTAAATTGAGAAGTTTGAGTTGAGTAAAGAGGAATAGACATTGTTATGTCTCACAATCTGCATCCAATCAGCGATAAGCAAGAGTTTCACCTACACTATATTCATGAATAAAATAACATAACATTTTTTAAATTGATCCAACTTGTACAGACAGACTGAGAGAATCGTTCTGGACTTTGCTCCCTGCTTTGCTTGTACAAGTCCATTGGCAGTTATGATATTCCTCTGATATATTAATTCAATATCTATAATTATAAATACTTATCATTTTTCTTGCCAAATCTATTCCCAATGAAATCATTAGTTTTCTGCATGGTAAGGCACATTTGTTTATCAAATTATGGTTCTGCATTGTTTAAAACCTCTGACCTAAGGTTATTCCAATTTTCTAGAGAATGTTTAATCAGCGGTAGAATATGAACATTGCCACTAACGTTTTTTAAAAATTCAGAACGTTCTCTGAATTTCCCTTGTAAAAGAGCTGTTTAGTCTAATGAAATGAAAAATGCAATGTACTAAAGAATAAGTCTGGGACAAAAAACGTCACTTATGTACTTAGCTAGAAATTCTTTTCTTCAGAAAGGACATAGTGGGAAAGTTTTGCAATTATAAAACTCGTTTAAGAAAGTGCAATTTGTCTTTTTATTGTATTAAGCCATGTTGTTACTTTAAATGAATGTACCTTTTCTTTTATGTACACTGAGAGCATTTGCACCAAGACAAACTCCTTGTGTGTACAATCACACTTGGCCAATAAAGAATTCTATTCTATTCTATTCTATTCTATTCTATTCTATTCTATTCTATTCTGTTCTGTTCTGTTCTGTTCTGTTCTGTTCTATTCTGTTCCGTTCCATCCTATTCTAAAACTGCTTGTAATGAGGATCAGGTTGTACAAAGTAGGTTGAAACACATATCCTTGAATACCAGCATCTAACTCTGAAAAAAGGAAAGGGGAAGCTTGTTACAGCATTTTCCATCTGCCATAACAATCTACCCTCCACCAGACAATAGCAGAATTGTACAATGTTTCTGATAGGGAAAGGGGCAAGAGATTAAGCTTTCCTATGCTAGAAGCAGTCCATTTCTTGCCATATTATGCTTGTCCAATGCTGCAATAGGCCAAGAAAAGGAAATTAGAATCTGGGTCGCAGTGCTGCAATTTAAGTTTGCATACTTGCATCAAACAGCAAGACAAAAGGTCAGATTGGCATTATGGCATCATAAATTATCATGTTTCTTTCTTTTCTTTTCTTTTTACATCATCAGTTTGTATCAGACATTTATGGAATTGCCTATCTGATCCAGGGAAGTTGTGCCCAACATGTTCTGGCAGGATTCCATTCCTCCAAGAAGAATCAAGTTCCCAGTCCAGAGGTTCGATAAATATAAATTGTGGTATCTATAGCCAAAGTTCCCTTCAGTAACTAGAGATAAGTCTGTTATGTGAATTCTCCTGGACAGACACTATTATCTCTGACTGGAAACCTTGTTTGTCGTTACAAAAAATGCCCTATGTTAGACTTCCTTTGAAAGATTCGTAGTGATTGGCCAATGTTCTTGAACAATGTCTCTCAGTTCATTTCTAATTTCTAAATGCTTTCCAAAGAGTTGAGGCTAACTTTTACAGTACCCTTTTGCCCTTGTATATGAAGAGCTATAAATCTGTTCAGGAACTAAGAGGTCACCCCCAGAAATTAGTCTGGTAATGCCTCCATATTCTGACATGAGGAAAGGCTGCACAGCAACCAAAGACAGAATTTAATTATGATTTCCACGTTTTTGGAAAAAAAATTCACATGGCTCCTCGGAGGATTCTTATTCCTATAGAAGGTTTTTCATTGAGCAAACACAATTCAATTTTTACCCAACCTCTTAAAATATTCTGAAGTATTTAGCTCCTGTGCTATTTTCATTGCATTGCATATGATTTTATGGTCTTCAGATGATTTTCAATTGATTCTCTTAATAACCCTTTGAATTTGGGAATATCCAAGTTCTAAATACATGCCTCCAATATTTAATATGTCATAAACCTAGTCTAGCCTCTTTCATAATTGTATGGATCTAAAGTAGGATGTACTATTAACCAAATGGCTGGTGAACTTGTGATGGAGTCATTAGAGTTCCACCATTGCTTCATGTGCTATTTTAGAAGACTTTCCAACTGTCTGGAAAGAGGTTATGAGACTACAGGGGTCATACAAACATTGCCCCATCCCAAGCAGCGTGTCTCATAAGCAGAGTCTGTTTATGAGATCTCTGGATTCAGTCCTGCTACTAACTTGGCATCGATAATATTTTTGAGAGCTCAAAGTACATTACGTACCCTATCATACTCAACAACAATCTTGATAACAAAATATTATTCTAAATATGCATACTTGGTGGGAAGGAGACTGCATCCCACTCCCCATTCAGATCTTACTTTTTGAGTCTGCTGACTGTCTGGCTACAATTTAATGATCATCTGTTCAGTTTACAACTGAACTGAGGTTTGAAGTCTGCTGTGTAAAACAACAGCACTGCCATTGCCCTTGTCTTCTACAGCAATGCTCTAGAACAATTAATCAGAGGAACGACTTGCCTCCAAAAGTTGTGCATGCTCCATCACTGGAAGGTTTTAAGAAGAGATTGGTCAACCATTTGACTGAAATGATATAGGGTTTCCTGCCTGAGCAGGGGGCTGGACTAGAAGACCTCCAAGGTCCCTTCCAACTCTGTTATTCTGTTCTGTTATTCCTATTGCTCATCATTCTAGCATTCTATTTGAGCTAGAATTCCAATTAATTTTTCCTAATATCAAAATTAAATTTCCCCCTTGCTTTCTGATCTCAAATTTATCTTTCAATATATTGGAAATTGCTGCGGGCAGAGTCGTAAATTATAACTTCAGTTAACAGGAAAATACAAGTAGGACACTTGAGGGCTAAAGAGAATCCAGTTCCTCCCTCCCATTTTTGCATTCACAAAGAACTCATCCATTAATAAACCCATCTTGTATAGAGTTACCCCTGTTAAGCTTATTCCTGTTCATTTATTCAGGGGGTGTTATCTGATTTCAATACTCAGTTTCTCAAATGAAACTGTAGAATAAAAGAACTCAAGGCAACAAGAAAAGAGGTGTGCCTTGCACTCCCAGACAAGTGCACTGAAAGATAGCCAAACAATCCTTTTCTTATCTGGAAATAATTCTGATTAACTTTCATAGATAAGATAGGGCTGTGTGTCTGAAAGCCAAAATTCAGGACTACAACCATACCTAGGCTCCTTATTAGGGATGCTATATGCAAGGATAAATAAAAACTTTATTACAGCCTCAACCAACAAAAGAAACATACAATCCCCACCAATGTTTATGGAATTTGGTCTTTAAGAAGCACTAGACAATTCGTGCCCCATTGGGTCATTGTTTCAAAGATATTTCCTTACCTAAACAGAAAAACAGAATGACCAAAGGTGGGGAAAAAGCTGCGGGAGCAGGAATGACTTCCAATTTCCTGCTGGCTTCCCCATTGAGTTTCTTTGTGAGAATCTGGCAAAGAGCATCTTCCTTCCTTCCTTCCTTCCTTCCTTCCTTCCTTCCTTCCTTCCTTCCCTCCCTCCCTCCCTCCCTCCCTCCTTAATTCCTTCCCCTTCCCTTTCCCTGCAGGAAGGTAGGTGGCTACTACTGGGTGGGGAGTGAGTGTGTGATTGTGAGACTGGCTGGGAAATTGTCACATTGGGGACAAATGAGGATCGAGTGCCTAAATCAGCAGTATAGCAGCAGCCAGTAAGAATGAAACAGCCATATGTTCCCCAAATTTCTTTCCCTTAGGAAAGAAATGGGTCCTAGATTTTGGAGACATTCTGTACTAAGTCTAAATTAGTTAGCCCATTTGAGGAATCTTGGTTCAAAAATTGTTGCCTTATGTTGCACTGTTACCCCGTTAAAACTCATAACAATGAGGGATTTAGTTTGTCTAGATTTTCTTTCTTGAAACAAAGTAGCAAAATCTGGTGGCATTGCAGCTGTTCTGGAAGTTTTTGTTGATTAATAGAAAAACTAGGTGATAATAATCTGACTTCCCTAAGATTGTTGGTAGAAAATAAAAAAAATCCAATTTTGATTAAATCCAAATGAAAATTTCAGGGAAAAAACACAAGTGTGATATTTTCAACTTCGTCCATAACCACAAGGGAACAGGCAGTGAGTGAAAGGAATGTTACATGCCATATATGTGTGTGAGATAACCTCCCAGACAAATTTGCCTTTACATAGACCATCAATTTTAAAATTGCTCACTTATTAACAGGTGCCTGTGAGCGACACCCCTTCCATTTGCTGCCTTGATAGCATATCCTCTGGGGTGACTTTCAAGTTGGGCACTGCCTTTATTTTTGTCATGTAAAATGCCAAGCAGAACATCTGTGCATTATCAGGTTACGCTTACTATCTCAATTGTAGCTGTGCCAGATAGAGAGGATCTGTTTTCCTGAGGCCTAACGGGACCTTTCTTAGAATAAAACCAGAGTCTTGGATGATATTAGAGTCTCCTTATAAAGCATGCCGTGTATTTTCTGAAGCACTTCACTTCTAGCAAACCCAAGACTAAGAAATCTCACCAAAAAGGGAGACAAGCACATTCCACAATCAGTAAAGTATGATAAGCAATGTGATAAGGGGTGTGTCTAAGCCACAACAGTTACTCACTTCTTGAAAATGTTGTGACATGGAGCAGACAGTTCATTAAAACTGGTACAAGTCCCAAGGGCTTGCCAGTTTTTCAGGGATAACAAATCCTAAGAGGCAGTACCTTCTACGAACAACAAAACCTATGCTTATTTATATGCATTAACAGTATTCAAGCTAATGAAATATTTTATTAATGAAATTTATGGAAGAGCTGAGAAGTAAGTGGTAAAATGTAAGGAAACATAAGGAAGGAGTAGTAAAATGAATGGAATTATATATTGTATATAACTCAAAATACAGCCCATAATATCATGCAATTTTGCATCCTATATAGGAGATCATCATAGCTTTACTAAATACCTACACATGGTATGATTCAGTTGATCAGAGTTTATTTTTAAGAAAAGACCAAGAAACAACAGAATTTAAATTATTTCTCACCCAATAAATTATTTTAAATAAATAAAATAAATAAAATAAAATAAATAAAAGCTGTTCTTTGATTTTATTTATTGATCCTGCCATTTCCTTAGGGCAAATAATTATATTATGGCACTCATCCACAAGGAAAACAGAGCTTTTTTACAAATACTTCACCTTAAAATGGGTAGTTGTTTTAGATTTTCTGAGAATATAATGATATAGTCAGACAATATATTGAACTGATGATGTTACCTATCTGGTAACAAAACGTTCAGAAACTAAATTAAAACAAGCTTGGAAAGCAAACCACTACCAAAATCTAAGCTACAAGTGTTTTATATTATTTCAAGACAATTTTTTTCTCTATCTGTATGCTGAGGACATCAGTGATAGCTTTTTGCATGTCCCTACTGCATTCAAGAGAAAGTCTCATTAAATACAGTTGCTCCAAATATTTTCTTTTTATCACTTGTTTGTTAATAGGACATGTGGGATGCAGTCTAACAATAAGCAAAACCAAAGACCAATCAAGTTATGACTGAGAGGAGAGGTTCGTGTTGAGACCCACCCCAGGAGACCCAGCAATTTATAATCCAACTTTTGGGAAGTATTGATCAGGCTTCCATAAGCAAAACAGAAACACTGTCAAAACCAACTTTGGGCCTGATTAAAATGCAATGATTAAAAGTAAGGGGAACATATTTCTTGCTCAAAATACAAATTTCTGTACCTGCCATGTTCATTGTTTTCTTATTTTGAATCTATAAACACTTTCACACAAATCATAAATTGGCATCAAATTTGCAGAAAGGTGTGGTGTGTAACTTTACCATGTAGAAGTTGTGTGAGCTTTATTTTTACACAGAAATTTATTGAGACATAGAATTTGACACTAGTGCTTTCCCTTGCATGTAACTATTTACTGAGAACTTACTTAGATATATGTATTTCATTTGTGAAGGTTTGTTTTAAATTATAAGTTCAAAGCCTTCATGGAACTATATGAAATTTAACATTCGTGAGTTAAAAATGTGTCTACAAACCAAATGTGTCTATAGCCTATTTAATACATTTATTTTTATAACCACATCTAAATGGATGCATGATTTCTGTTTCAAATATCACATGAAACCTCAGTTTAGGCTGCAATTTTATACACATGTACCTCACAGTAAGTCCACTGGAACTCAGTGGAGTTTATTTCTGAGAAGATATGTACAGTATTATATTGCATGATTAGGTCATAATGCCCTATTCCAAATGTCTTGTGTCATTATATGGTGCAGTAGACCATTGGTAGGAATAAATAGAGTGCAATATAATCAGAGGCTCTTTGTTATCTTCACCAGCCTACTGAATGATTACATAGCATTGTTTTCTCTTTGCTATGACAGGCATCTGGTGTGTATAAATAAATAAAAAGGTTGATAATGGACTTAATGTTATTACCTTTGAATTAGTAGCAATTGGTAAACCTGTAAACTGTCTGTTCATAACTGCTCTGACAGAAGGTTATATAAAAGTATATCGGTTAAAACCATCCATTGTAAGTGATAGCTTCTAGGTGAGGCCATATTAACATATCCTTCAAAGTAACATTAGATAGTTTAATTCTGCATGAGATAAACCATACATGTGAGCATTTGGAGCAAAGGCTGATATCATAATGACAATGGATTAAATTATTCAGGTGATCTACAATATTATATGTGCATGGCATTCCAGGAGGACATAGTTTAGCTTAACATTTCCCTCTGCAGAATTGACTTTTTGATTTTAATTCTGACTATGAGTTAGTTATGTTTCTTTTTTATAAGCCTATTCTAACCTCCCCATGTGACCCAGTGGTGTGTGGTGGTTAAAGACACTGGATAGAAGCTAAGAGACAATGAATCCTAGTCCTACCTTAGGTAGAAAGTCATCTGGATTACTTTGGGCCAATCACTCTTTCTTCTCACTTCTTCTCTTATGAGGAAGGCAATGGGAAACCATTTCTGAAAATCTCGTTAAGAAAATTACAGGCACTAATCTATGTAGTTACCAAGAGTCAAGACTTACTCTAAGGAACACATATGTACCACTTCCCCATCCCCAAATCTTTACTCAATCTGTGCCCTCCACAATCAGGGATATTCATAGACCAACATCTGCAAGATGGAGAGGATGATGTCATGATCAAAGACCATGTATTTTATTTATTTTATTTATTTTATTTGTCAATCGCTTACAAGATACAGGTATAAGAATAAACATAGTTTTGAATACATGAGATACATACTTATAAGAAAAATAAAAAGAAACAATAGGACAGGGACGGTAGGCACGATTGGTGCACTTATGCACGCCCCCTACAGGCCTCATAGGAAGGGGGTGAGGTCAATAGTAGACAGTCTAAGGTTCAAGTTTTTGGGGTTTGGAGAAGAAACCACAGAGTCAGGTAGAGTATTCCAAACATTGACCACTCTGTTGCTGAAGTCGTATTTTCTGCAGTCAAGTTTGGTGCGGTTAACCTTGAATTTGTATCTATTGTGTGCTCTTATATGGTTATGATTGAAGCTGAAGTATTCATTTGCAGGTAGGACATTGCAATGTATGATTTTATATACTATATTTAGATCTGACTGGAGGCGGCGTAGTTCTAGGTTTTTTAGGTTTAGAGTTTCAAGTCTGGTGGCATAAGGTATTCTGCAATGAGTAGAGGAGCGGAGAACTCTTCTTGTGAAATATTTCTGGACTTTTTCAATTGTGTTAATATCAGATACATGATATGGGTTCCAGACTGATGAGCTGTATTCAAGTATAGGTCTAGCAAATGTTTTGTATGCTCTAGTTAGTAGTGTAATATTACCAGAGAAAAAGCTACATAAGATTAGGTTAACAACACTTAACACCTTTTTGGCTATGTAGTTACAGTGGGCTCTAGGACTTAGATCATTAGAGATGAGTACTCCAAGGTCCTTGACAGAGTTTGGATCCTCAACAAGGTCTTGACTATTCAGCTTGTATTTTATTTTCTGATTTTTTTTTGCCAATATGTAAGACTGAGCATTTATTTGTTGAGATTTGAAGTTGCCATTTGATTGACCATTCTGATACATAGTCAAGGTCTTTTTGGAGGGTAGAAGTTTTGTCTGTTGTGTTGAACAGCTTTACATCATCAGCGAAGAGAACGCAGTTGCTCTTAATATGATCACAGAGGTCATTTATGTAGAGTATGAAGAGAGTTGGTCCTAAAACACTGCCTTGGGGGACACCACTGTTGACAGGTACAGAATTTGATAGGCCGCTCCCAATTTTGACCATTTGTTGTCTGTTTGACAGGAATGCCTCTATCCAGTTATGCAGGTGTCCAGAGATAACGTAAGATTTTAGTTTTAGGAGTAGTTTGTCGTGTACCACTGAATCAAAGGCTTTACAGAAGTCTATGTAGATTGTGTCTATTGCTTTGCCCTGATCGAGTTGTGTAGTCCATATGTTTTTGCAGTGTAAGAGTAATGTATCCTGTAGATTTTCATACACACAGACACACAGACACACACACACACACACACACTACACCTGCCTCTAACTGTATTTGACTTTAGGTAGTAATGATGGCTAGGCTGGAACTTAGAGAAGTTATATCTGAAGGATCCTCAGCTTCAGATCTAAATTGTCTAAATCTATACAACATCTGTGTAGATGTAGTTATTGCATCATGCTGTATTTTTAAACAACAGTTCATTCATCTCTCTTGAGTTATAAAAGTTTATTACATCTTAGTATTTGCAGATAGTAATAGTATAATAATAAAAAGAAATGCAGATAAAACAGAAACATTTCTGCTTTTAAGAAATATTTTAAACATGGCCTGGCCTTATAGCAATGCTTGTGATGGTTTCAAAATTGTGAAGCTGAACATTAATAAATAGACTTTTTAAAGTTTCTGCAAAATAGAAAAATAGTACCATTTATAAAACCTTCCTTTTAAAACATGTGGCCTTTTGAAACATGACGGTCTGCTTTCTATTGGACTACTAGTCAACACTTCACATAGAAACAATAATCTAGAAAAACATTGTTAAACTATGGAAATTCTGCTATTGAAACATTCAAATGAGAGACATGAGAAATGTCATCACCTAGTTATATTTAGAATTGGATTATTTTAAACATAATTCAGATAAAAGGGTTTATGTGTGTGTGTATACATAGGGGCATTTGCAAAGAACAAAAAATAAAGTAAAAATGGTGGTCACAGATACACAATTGAACCCTTGATCTTACATCTGAAAAGATGTATGTTGATAATAAAAGTAATTTACCTATTTCATTTTCACTATAGATAGCAGCAGCTTTTATGGAATGAATTCAAGCTGAACACTTTGTATAGAAGTACATTTTATATATTTCTCAGTATGTCTTTCAACTTAGTCGCTTTGGAAAAAAGGGCCATTTTTTGTCATCAAAGAAGTTGCTTGCCTTGTCATATCTAATTTTTAACTATCTGGTTAACTTTTAACTGTTTGGAAGGGCTAAGGATTCCTCTTCTTCATACAAGATTCATGGGACATGGACAAGCCAGCAGCCTTCTTGGTGGTGGCCCCCATATTAAGGAATGTATTATTTTGATTAGGAAGTTCAGAAATCACTCTCCCTTTCTGTATTCAATAAGAGGGTGGAAACGTTATTTTTAAGCAATATTTGGTATTCAACTGATTGGTGCATAGACATTCCTCTAGATGTATATTACTGTTACATTTCTAATAAGTTGATTATGTTATTTTTTGTTTCTTCGTTGTACATCACCCACAGTGGTAAGATTGGGGTTGTTAAACGGTATAATAAATACATACTATCTATAATTTGGCAACCTGGCAACATATTAATAACACATATACTATAGTAGCGATCCCTAACCTTTCTGGTTTCATGGACCAATGGTGACAGCGGGGGGAGAGATGGTTTTGTGGGCATGCCTGCTGCTTGTGCAAATGGAGTTTCACATGCTCACCCAACTGCTTGTGCGAACCAGTTGCCAACAGGCCACAGATCGGTACCAGTCTGCTGACTGGGCACTGGGGACTCCTGCACTATATAATTCAATGTTTATAAAAACTAGCCTTTTGACATTGAAACTTCTAATTTTTAATATTAAATCAATTTGGGTTACAGTGGTAATGTAAACGGAGAGCTATTTGTCATATATTTAAAGTATGTAAGCTATGTGTATGTGTTTGTGTATACAAGCTTTATTGTACTTGCCATCTTTTATCTTTGTTTTTTATGCTTTAGGTCAGAGGTCTCCAACCTTGGCCACTTTAAGACTTGTGGACTTCAACTCCCAGAATTTCCCAGACAGCTATGCTCATCATCTATTAAAAGCTCTGCTGGCTGGGGAATTCTGGGAGTTGAAGTCCACAAGTCTTAAAGTTGCCAAGGTTGGAGACCCCTGCTTTAGGTTTTGTTGTAATTTCTTTGATTGTTGTAAATCCCCCCAGAGTCACTGACGGAGTCAGTTCAGTGGCATACAAGTTTAATAAACTATTATTATATATCATGTAAACATAGAAGAATTATGCAGTTGAGCACATTGCCAGTTAACTGTTCTGTTTTGTTCTGTTCTGTTCTACCCTACCCTACTCTATTCTATGTCATTTCATTTTCCCCAACAAGTAAACAAAGCTACCTTTTATAGTTTGACATTGAACACTTCCAGAGAATCCCTGAGTTAAACACGCAAGTAAAAATAACGCTTGCCAGTTCTGTAAGTTTTTGAGTTCAGCTCACTTGATTCAATTCTGTAACTCTTTTTTTTTTACTCTTGGCCATCATCTCCACTCAACATAAAATACACTGATTCCTATGGTTCTCTTTTGACCATCAAAATAATAGTATCCTTATTTTGGACCCATAAGAAATTCTTTAGCATATCTGCTATCCCTCCCATAAAGAGATGCAATATAGAAAAAGGGCTTTAACTGGTATTTGGTTTCTCATTCCGAGAAACACAGAAGTTCTAAGAAAAAAGAAAAATCTTGTAACATATTTGCAAGATACATCTCCAAGTTTAGAAGTAAAATGTTGCAAGCAGGAGGAAACGTCCCTATTCTGAGCACCGGGACGGAACACTATTAGATACAGGTACTTCACGACTTACAACCACAACTGAGCCCCAAATTTCTGTTGCTAAGCAAGACAACTGCGAAGTGAATTTTGCTCCTTTTTACGACCTTTCTTGCCACAGTTGTTCAAGTAAATCCCTGCATTTGCTAAGTTAGTAACATGGATGTTAAGTGAATTTGGCTTTCCTGTTGACTTTGCATGTCAGAAGGTCACAAAAGGGATCACACTGCAACTATCGCAAACCAGCTGCCAGGCATACAAAATTTGATCACCTGACCCTGGGGATGCTGCAAAGATCATAGCTGTGAAAAGCAGCCATGTCACTTTTCAGTGCCACTGTAACTTTGAATGGACCGTTGTAAGTCGAGGACTGCCTGTATATTCCAAAGGAAACTAGATTATGGTTAAACATGAGTCTGCAAGATCTGGTAGACTGATGAATCCTTAAGAATAATTTTATAGTTCATTTGCTGCACTGTAAAATAGAAATAATATCGCAATTTAAATTCCATCAAATATAGGCAAGAAAAATAAAACAAGATACTTTTTTTAATTGAATGTCCTAAATATAACTGAGAAGACAATTGTCAATAACTATCAAGTTTTATGTTTGGTTGATATTTCTTGGAGTTCTGCATCTGTAGATCTCTTTTCAGCTGGCACTTCAGGACCTATTTTGGAACAAAAGCTACACTGGAATTTTGAGCTTTCTTATTAAAGTGAGTGGGTTCCTATGGATTTTCAGTCTGGGGAAGTTATTGGCCCCCCATAACTAACTGCTGGATCTGAATTCCCAGCAGCAACCTTCATTTTGCCCAAGCTGATAAGAGCTACTAAGTTTTATATTAAAACCATCTACAGAAGTCAATACATTTCCAATCATTTATTACTAACTCAGCCATGAATGGTGTCAGGCTGGAGGCCGAATTGTACATTTGTGTATCTTCTCCTTCCTGGAAGATATTCCCAGAGAAATAATGATTTTGCAACTAGCTGTCATTTTAAACACTGACTGGGTAAGACGTGAAAATAGTGATGAATGAAAAACTGTGGATAAATAAATACCTGACTGGGATGTAATTCTGCTAATACTGACTAGAGCTGCATTTCCCCTCAAGCATCAGGTTCAGCTTAAGACAGGCAGGCAATTCCTTGTTACAGAGATACTTTAACAGGGATCGCCAACCTTTTGGACCTCAGGGACCACCAAACTCATAATTTTAAATCTCGTGGACCACTAATATGAATTTTGACTGAGGGTGGTTTGCTGATGTTGGTGGGAAAGTCGGTCTCATATTCCAGAGCTGCAGTAGTCACAGGACTGGCCCTTTGGTCATCCTGGAGCAGCTGCTCCTCCATCCGGGTGCACTGGCCTGCCATGGACTGGAGGAGCTGCTCTGGGATGACCAAAGGGGCAGTCTTGTGACTACTACAGCTCTGGAATATGGGACCGACTTTCCCACCAACATCAGCAAGCCACCTCAGGGCGGATTTCCCTCCCCCGCCCGTTGGTCTTACTTTCCAGTTCCAACTTGCATGGCTCTACTCAAGGTAAGGTTTGTGCTTGGCCGAAGGGTGGGGGCCAGCGAGTGGGCGGACCATGTGGGTGGCGGAGCCTTGTGTTCCTGCGCAGCCTGGATTAATTGCTTTGGGGGGAGTGCTTTGGGGGGACATTTCTCTGCGGACCACCAAAATTTTCTCGTGGACCACCAGTGATCCCCGGCCCACCGGTGGTTCCCGGCCTGGTGGTGACCACTGCTTTAAGACAACCTGCTGGTTGAAGCTTGCATGCAAATCCCAAAACGTTGGGTGTAGCCTACATAATATGTTATAAAATTGCTGTGGATTGTGACTTTTCTTTGTGACAAAGGATAAGATCTGGGAATAGCTCACAATAATTGTGTTTACATAATTTTTAATTAAACTTTAATAAATATCTTGTCCTTGTTCTGACTACTTTTTGATTTAGGTCCCTGACATTAATTCATACCAAGGGCTTGTTCTGAAAAAGTCCACCCACCTAGTTTAGAGATTCGGCAGTAGTGGTTGTTCCCCCCTTTTCTTGGAAAACTCCTGCTTACTTTACACATTGTGCTTCACTACTGAAATGTATCCTACATGGATTGCACTTGGAAAGCAACCAACCTTTCAAAAGGGCCAGTTGGGTCTGGATCATAACATGCCTGAAGCACACTGTTTGTGCTTCTGCATCTGCACTGTTTTCCAGAAAGCTGACCTACAGTTTGGAAGCTATGCTCAGTTCTCTACACTGCCCAGACCACAGGATGAATTCGGGCAGGTAAGAGAAATGAGTCCCAAAGGTGCTACTTCAAGAGGCAAAACATCTCATTGAACCGAGATGTCTTTGAAGAAAAGCCAGAAAGCCCAGTTGCCTCTTGAAGAAGCACCTTTGGGACAACCATGACCTGGATCAGGGCTCTCCAACCTTGGCAACTTTAAGACTTGTGGACTTCAACTCTCAGAGTTCCTCAGCCAGCAAAGCTGGCTGAGGGACTCTGGGAGTTGAAGTCCACAAGTCTTAAAGTTGCCAAGGTTGGAGAGCCCTGACCTGGATGACTGAGAATCTCCATAGACAATTAAGAGAAAGGAGCTTCCCTCTTCCTTCTCTGTCTTTAGCTCATCTAATGGGCTGAAAGAAGGGCTGGAAAAGGGATGATGTTTCCCATTGGGACTTGGTGGCTGTGTCCATTTCCCTTTCCTCTTTGACAGGCTTGATAGGAACGTGCAAGCTCCCACCGATTCTACTTGCTCCTCCATGGCCACTGCGACCTTGCGTTGACTCCACAGCCTTCCCCGCTCTCCTTCCCTGTGAGAGAGAGGGCAAGATAGCAGGAGAACAAGGCTCTTGACCCAAATAGCCATCTCTGCCTATCCACGATCCCAAGGAGCTCTCTCTCTCTCTTTCTCTCTCTCTCTCTCTCTGACAAGGCTGAGGAATTCGCAGGCCTTCGGGGCCCCGTTGCAAGAGCCTTCCCGGCAACGCCGTCCCAGGCAGCCAACCAATGGGGAAATTGGCAGCCCAGCGTGCCTGGTGGGCACCAGATAGGGGAAGGGTGGCCCTAGGCACGGCAGCAGACGCCGCAATCCCCGCCGCCTCCTCAGGGCCGCCCGAGGTCAAAACTTTTGCGCCTTCGCCATGTGCCTCTTCGCGCTCGCTCTTTAAGCGAAGCGGGCGGCTGAGGGCTCCGCAACAGACGCCCAAAGAAGGTGGTGTCGTCGTGAGCTTTTATAGGGAAGGCGGAGAGAAAGGCGACGCAGAGCTCCTGTCAGCCAAGCAAGCCACGGGAACGACCGAGAGGTTCCCGCTTTTCTCAACAGGGCGCCGCTCAGCGCGCAGGTGGGCGAGGCCGCCCGGCCGCTGGCCTCGCCTCGCTCTCTCGCTCTCTTTTTCCCCGACGCCACGCGCTAAGTCCCCCGCAACCGGGGTTTTATAACCCTGCCGGCTTCTCTCCCAGGAAGAGACCAATAACCGGAGGGGACTCCGCCTGGCTACCCGCCTCTCCGAGCTGGGCGGGGAAGCGATGTGTGTGTGGGGGGGGGGGCGGGGCGGGGCGGGTGGAGGGTGGAGAGGGGCGGCAGCGGAACGGGGAGCTCGCGCGCGTGTGACATTTGGGGAGAGACCTCCGCCGGCGGAAGACTTCCCTGCGCTTTCCTCGCCCCCCGCACCGTCCTACCTCAAGAGCATCATCCGACGAGGCTTCCTGTTTGACCACGGAGCTCAGCTCAGAACCGCTCGGCGCGGGAGAAAGAAGGTTTCCTGTTGCTGCCGCTCCTGCTCCTGCTGCGGGTGCTGTTGCGTGGCTGGGGAAAGCGGACTCTGGACGGTGAGAGAGAAGTTGCTTTGGAAAGAGGGCAGTTGGCGCCTTTGGCAGCCGGAGAAAAAGAGCCTTTCCCCTCCCCTCCTTCCCTCCCCTTCCCCTGACTTTCTTTTCCTTCCTTTTGTTGCCGGTCTCGTAGCAGGGAGAGAGATTCTCTCTCGCTCTCTCTCGCTCTCTCTTTTTGGGGGGAAAAGATGCACACGACGCAGAAGGACACCACCTACACCAAGATCTTCGTCGGGGGTCTGCCCTACCACACCACGGACTCCAGCCTCCGGAAGTATTTCGAGGTCTTCGGCGAGATCGAAGAAGCCGTGGTCATCACCGACCGGCAGACGGGCAAATCCCGGGGATACGGATTTGTAAGTCAAAAGAGACCGCCGGGGGGTGGGGGGGGACGACGACGAGCGGGGAGAATGAGGTGGTCGTAGTCGCGGGAGAGAAGGCAGTGCTGGGGAAGGGGACAGTAATCCCTCAGCCTCGGTCTCTCTCTTTCCCCTCAAAAAAAGAGGCTTTGAAAAGATTGTGACCATTTGGTTGGAAGGTATGGAAGGCAGACAAACGGTACATTTCCCTCAAACTTAAGCCACGGGGTAAGCGAGGCACTTAAGAAAAACTGCCTATCAACTGAGGGGGGGGGGGCTCCCACGATTAGTACACTACTGACTCCAGGTGTTGTGGGGATGTTTTGTGGGGTGATAACTTTTTTTCCTCTGAAGTCTGTGCTGTGGGTGCTAGGGATATTGGCTTCATGGCTGCATAGGAAAACTTGCTAATAAAGTTCTGGCCTTGAATGAAGAAGCCAGCTGGCTGCAGACTGATAGGACATGTTCATATTTTTATCTACAGTGGCACATGCTACTGTGTCACTGGCTTGGAGTGCTGCAAACTTTCTGTGCCCCTGTTTAGGGAAACAGAGAATGCTTCGAGTAGAACTGCATTTTAAAAAAGTGTTTATTGTATTAATGTCACACATACACACACACACACACACACACACACACCTGTCTCTAAAATTCTGACACTGAAAGATACTGCCTAGTTGTATTTTCATTTGGGTGAGGGGAGTTTATTTATTTGTTTATTTAATAGGTCACCCAAACACCCGTGGGCAGCTTACAACTAAACAATATGTAAAAGAGTGCAACCAACTGTAAAAGCAAAATACCAAAACAAAACAAAAAGGGAACTCCCTGGTCATCCTAATCTGAAAGAGTCCATCAGAAAGAGTATTGTTTTACGATATCTGGAAGGTTGTTTTGAGGGTTGCAGTTTTGATACCTTTGCTGTTTACTATCAAGGTGACAATGGCGGATCGAGCTGCTGCTGAAAGGGCCTGCAAAGATCCTAATCCAATCATTGATGGCAGAAAAGCTAATGTGAATCTTGCATATCTGGGAGCGAAACCAAGAATTATGCAGCCAGGTAATAACTGTGATTATTATCTTCTAATTTTAGAATGAGTGGTTTGCAAATGAACAGCCAAAAGTTCTCAAAGAACATAGTTCTGAAACATTGTAATATCACCCAATTCTGTGGTTTTAATAATGGCCAATTCATGTTGAGGATACTTTGTGTCAACGCAATACAAAACTTGGGTATTTCTGGTTCAACTATAAGAATTATGTCCAAGAGCCATAATGTCATGTGATTTGCAGAATGTGGGGCAGACCTTCCTAGAACAGACATAAGACATTTGGAGTAGATGAAAGGGGGATAAGTTACTTTTTCCCAGGTATATGTACATACGTGCTCCATGTAGAAAATATGGACAATGAAACAGCCAGAAAACTTTCCTTCTTAAAAAAATTGACTGTACCTTTGACTTGCTATGGAAACCCTCCATGTGTGCACTACAAGTGTAGTTCTAGTTGTGTGAAGAAGTTCTTGCATAGTCCCTTTCTAAATACTTGACTGATAGAAGTCCAGGAAACAGAAAGTGGAAATTTAGAAATCACTAACTTGAGAATGTAGAAAATAATATCACAGCCTCATGCAAAACCTAGTGATTTCTATAGGTTATTACCTCAAATAATGTACACAGGATTATGGTCTCTCTATTTATTGTGTATATATAGGGAAAATTAATGTATATAGTTCTTTCAAATATTCAATTTCTTTTTTGGTGAGTCACATGTGATGTCCCCCTTTAATTGAAGAGTCTAATTAATTAATGGGACTAAGTATTTAATTGATAAGATAATCTAATTAAATGAAGAGTCATTCTGTTGTATGTGACTCAGAATATAAATTTTCTTTTAATTAATATTTCTAGTACAATATTTGGCAGCATCTGTAGTCAACATTTGATTTCTAAGAATCATCAAAAATAAAATGCTTCAAAATGAAACCTGGAATAGCTTTCAGTTTCTTTGTGAAACCTATCTTATTATTTACAATAATAGTCAGCAACCTATTCTGGCACCATATATAACACTGTAATGTCTCCTAGGCATCTCAAAAACAAACCAAATTTTGTAAAATCAATAATTGCAATAACTTTTGATTAATAAGTTTACATTAATTTGTGGAGCAACAGACATCATTGGTGTGCGTAGTTTCTGTGTTGCCAAACACTAACTCCCTGAGTTATTTCAGTTGTTTATTTATTTGATATTTCTTTTTATCAACATTGTACTCCTGAAGTACTATGCTCTTTTTTTTTTCCAGCCAGGCTAGCGTCAACTTATTTATGGAAGTTTTTTTTTTCATTACTAAATTCAGCCTCTTAAACTCAAGACAAACAATTTGAAATTAAATAGTGGAATTTAGGGATCTTTCAGGAAAATGAACAAATTATTATTAAAATTCAGTGGGTATAGACTTTTTAATAAAAAGTCACATGTATGTACTCTTTAACTATTATTGAGGACCTCTCCTACTGAAAGTATGAAGTCATCCCCATTTACTTAGAAAATTATATGTTTAATCTTAATTCGTTTGCATCGATTAACCCTTTCAATCCTAATTATTCATTATAAATATATTATGGAATTGTTTAGAAATCACTTAGAATGAATGCATTCACAAGATGGCCACCCTGTTCCATTCTACTTTCTAACTTACCTTATTTCTGTTAATGTTAATATACTTAATTTTTTAATATTTTATATTTTTGCTTTTTTATGATGTAAGCAACCCAGAGTCGCTTGGCAGTGGAATTAACTTCATATAAGTTTAATAAATAAATAAAACAATAATTCAAAGATACAGGCTGTTATTATGAATACTAAAGTTAAATGAAAGCTAAAAATACATTGTCAGTTATTTTGTCTTTATATTTAAGTTCTAAACGAGGAAGTGCCTTCAACTATTATGGGAATATATAGTATTGTATGTATATCAACTTTTAGCATTGATTCAATTCAGTCTCATACCAACCCTTTGTTCATTTTTTTGCTATACTGGTATGTTGCTCATTCTATACAACAGTTATCAATTGGAGTAATTGATTCCATGAATTGCTAAATCAGAATTAGAACTCATTCATTTGATACACATTCACAAGCCATGGTTTGTACAAACTATGATTTGGAACAGTGAATTACCAAGTAATTTTTTATGTAACAAAATTACCTAAATTGAGGGAATAATAAACTGTAGTATATTACATTTAAATAAATGCAAATGACATTAATTTAAATTTGCTTTTTATCCTGACTATACACAAGTCTGGAGCAAATACAGCATTAGTTTAAAAAAAGATTATTTACTTCTGGTTTTGCTAATAGTTTATTGAAACATACCAGGATCAAGCCAATTTGGTACAGATAAAGGATCCCAATCTTCCAGCCTCAGCTAAGAGATTGGGAACAGGAACATCACTTTTTTCTTTTGTCCTTCCATAATTGGTTTTAACTATGATGTGGCATTGCCTCTTCACTGTCAAGAACTAACCAGATTAACACATAATAATATGATTCAGATTCAATCAGTTATTTGGCAAAACTTCCTCTAGTTATATCAAAAAAATTCTGCATTCCAGCAGAAAATCTTATGAGATTTCACACATGAGTGCAAGCTCATGAAATTTCAGTAGAAATGTTTGGGGGGAAAGTTTTGGGGAAGGTAGGCCAATGTACAAGAGTTCCCAGGGCTGCCAGGTATCTGACAACCATATTTAAAGCAATCCCTAAAAGGGCAACAGAAATTTGTACAAAGACATCTATACAAAAGAATTGTACAAAAAGGAAGTGTCAAATACAGCAACCAAGTTTAGGACTGAGAACATTACGTGTGCCCCAAACTAATAATGTATGAGGTATAATATTATGAATATTGTTGAATGAAAAGATTACTATTAAGGCTTTTAAAAAAATGATTCAGAGGAAGCATGGTACCTTTCTGCTATTTGGTAAAGCAGTCTGATTTTTTTGAGATTTTTTTAATATGTTAGGGGGGTCGGTGTGGTTGATTCAGTGGACAAGTTCGAGAGTTGAGCACCACATGATAGGGTGAGTTCCCATCTTCTTCCCCAGCTCTTGCCAACTTAGCAGTTTGAAAACATGCAAATGTGAATAAATAGGTACCACTTCAGAGTGGGAAGATAACAGCACTCCGTGATTTCATGCTGGCCACATGGCCATGAAAATGTCTTCAGAGATCACTGGCATAATGGCCTTAAAATCAGCACCACCCCCTCGAGTTGGCAACAACTAGCAGAGTAAAATCTGCAGGAACTTATATATAGAGAGAGAGGCTTCCCCCCAAAATTGTAATTGTTGTATGATTGTATTAACTTTAATGAACTGACTAGTTAAAGTTGCAGCCTTTATTTCACATGTGAAGAAAGGTTTGTGTTTCAGTGATTTATTATTAAATTTATTTGCTGTCCATCTTGCGGTTCAAGTCAACTCTAAGCAGCAAATAAAAGTGAGCCTCTGAAAAGTGGTTCTTCCAAATTTATTTTCAAATTGTGCAAAAGCTCAATAAAGGAGAATATTTGTAACTCAGGGTTGAAAAGAGGGTCTTTAGTGCTTTCTGATGATGATATCCTGACTAGTACTGATAATGTTACCTAGTTTGGGTAATGAAACATCTGCAAGAAAACAACCAAGTTCAGAGAGTATCAAGGATCCTTTATACAAAGTTTTGCTACTATTTTAAACTTTCTTGTATATACCAGCCATATTAATAATTTTGGACCATGTTCAATCATGTATTTTTAATACTAGAAGCAGCTAAATAACAGAATTATTGTTTGGCCTCTGTGCCTTGAAAACCAGGGTTATTTATTAATAAAATGAAACAAAATGCATTAGTGTATAAAACATTTTCATGAAAGGTAAGTTACATTTTACCTGCTTTTAAGAATGATCCCAGGATAGTATTTATTATAAATCTGCAACGCTTTGGTTATTGATGTGGAAGTCCCATTTAATTTCACAGACTTTAATTCTCCATAGAGAGGTAAAAGATTGCCAACATGAAGTAACAATGGAACAGAAGGAGTACCAATATACAGTTTGTGCTTTGTTTCGTTTTTAGGTTTTGCCTTTGGGGTTCAACAGCTCCATCCAGCCTTAATTCAGAGACCCTTTGGGTAAGTCTCCTCTAAACCTGGGTTGGTTTGTTTTCTTTGCAGTGGGAAACAGATAGCTTATATATGTTAACGTCCTTTAATGTGACTGCTGGCAATAAAATTATTACTTTTTTGTTTCAAACATGCAGATTTAAAATGCCCTCACTTCCTTAATGGTTTTCCAATAAGCGTTAAAGATCCTGCACTGAAGCAGTCCTGTGTGGATAAGAATGTGGGGAAACCAGGTCTGCCTATAATCAGCGCTCCAGTGTATCCCCAACAATATATACATATTTCTTAAGCTAAACTCAATGTTATTTATCTCTTTCTAATCTGACAGGGATCGTTTACAGTTAAGATAACTGATGAGAAGGATATGAGGTGGAATAGTTCTGTTTGGAATTAAACTCTGTAACCAGTAGACTCAAAACACACAAACAAGCTAAAATGGTGATTAACGATGCATGTATGTTTTCTTTCTATAGTCCATAGATATCAGTGTGGTTTTATTTATTGATTGATTGATTACAGTAATGAAGTGGTGTTGATAGCTAAACTGTGTGCTTTTGTTTAATTGAAAGAGCTGTAGTGAAAGTTTTTGGTGGCTTTTCCATTTTGGTTTTGTTGAGGAGTGTTGACTTTGCGAAGGGGAGCAAAAGAACCTCTTTTTTCCCTCTTGCTTTCAAGCTGTAGCCTGCGACTTATTTATCTTCTTTTTAACCATATTTTGTAGTGATTGCTAAATTTGTGTGATACCATTTTATTTTCTTTTTTTCTTTAAAAAAGAAAGCTCAACATTGCTTGCATGTTACATTTTTTTGTTTTGTACTTTGGGAAGGATGTGGAGCTTTGTGTTATTAACAATATGCGTCCACTTGCACTTTCCCATTAATGACTTTGTTTTCATCAGCTTTAACTTACAGTATTCTTTAAATATGTGCTACTTTTAATAGACCTTTGTTTTTGTTTTTAATTCAACAATTCAATATGAAAATAGAAAAGGAATCTGCTTGAACTCTCTTTGTGCTCTTTTTCTCCTTGCTAATTCTTGCTAAGTAAAACTTAAGGTGAAACTGGAGAATAGTTTTGAAATACTATAACTTCTTACCATGAAACACTAGTAGCAATAATTGTATTTAGCCAGCTGAAGACTGAAAAAGACAATGTCTGGATTTATATACTATTGCGTTTCGCACAACGCACTGAGCTATAAACTAGCCAACCACTTTTTAGTCAAAAGTCATAAAATGTGGTTTACAAACTATCATTGCTGAGCTCATTTATAATGAACAACATTATGATTTGGTGTGATGTGTAAATCCAGTCTGTGAGTTGATGCCCTACAGAGGAACTCTGATGATAGCTATAATGGGCTATAATGGAGACAGGAGGGAGAGAGAGAGAGAATTAGAGAAGTGCAAAATGTTGTGCCCTTTCAGAAGCAATTTTCACTGATTTGGTGTCCGCAGATAAATCTGACATATTTACAGGTTTGGGAACTGGAACAATAGAGACTGTTGGGAAAGGTAAAATTTTCTGGCCTTTCATTCATAGGATCGTATTTCTGGAGTTTTGTGTGATGCAACACTGGATCCAGTTCATTTGCCTGTGATTATATGTAATTTTCTTGATAGTTTTTAAATGCTTTAATTTCCCCAACTATTTGTCAACTTAGGGGAAGTAAAGATGTAGAAATGTTAAATTTGTCTGCCATTAATAGAAAAGCTAAGTACATATATAGGAGGAACAAGGGAGTATATACACAAGATAAAGACTTCAAGATAGAAAGCTAAATAGATTTATGATCATACAAACTCTCCTTCTTAATCTTAATCCCATTTTTCTTTTTGAATACCAATAAGCAACAGTACAAATCTGTTAAGAATACACAAGATTCTGCTTCCAAAAATTATATATTAACCGTGTAACCATGTCTTAAATTGGCTTTTTCGTTTCTCTTAAGGACAAAACTTTTAACGTTTTAGCTGTTCATCAAAATAAACACCCTTAAGGAGTGTTACTGTTCTAAATCAAATATTTATACAGCATAATTTACCAAAACAACTAATTTAACTAAACAGATAGAATGAGAAGAATATTATTTTCTATCATTCTGACAGGTGTCACAAGACTCTTTATTTTCTCTTAAAAAATCTAGAGAAGCCCCTCCCCCTACCACCATGAGTGAAGTGTGCAAAAAAGAGGATATTTTTTTTCCCTCCCACGTCGGCTCTCCTGACACTTGCTATTATTGTGAAATTGCAGCTTCAGGAGGACCATTCATGCTGGGATCATAGTATGGGAGGAAAGATTAATTTCTCTTCCCTGCAATGTAGCTTGGCATTCAGCCAGTCTATTGAGAAAGATAACAGTTTTGCAAAAGGCCGGTGTTTTGTAAAAGAGGGAAATTCAACAAGTGTAGTTTGGCATACAGCCATGGAGATGAAAAGCCAAAAACTATGTAGTCAAAGGAACTACTATAAGTAACAGCATAGTTTTGATACTTCTGTATCAAAAGTTAACTCCTCTAAATTTAATAGAAATTGCTCCTTAGTAAATAAGTAACTAAAGAAATACTTCAAATGTCTCAAATTGATATTTTAGCTACGTTGCAGTCCATAACTTATGGCCTTCTGTTTTGCCCATTTGTACACTGTTCAACAGTTCATCTACATTATGTAGATGTTGCAGATGCTTACATTGATTTAGTGGCATATTACAGTGCTGTGATAGTCAGCATTCCTGAATATCTATTGTGTGTTCATCTAGTAAAAGTGCCAGCTATAGAGTATATGATTTCATATATTCTAGAACCATTTCTCCATTGTACTGAATGGAATGGTGATATGTGGCCTCAGAATTTTTTTGCATACCAACTAATGTTGCTGTGCTCCAAAACAACTGTCAGATTGCAAGCATTACAGTATAATAATAAAGAAAAACAATATTATAAAAATATGTAGGATGGGGTAAGCCTCAATAAAGATTTTATGATATAATGAGTAGTTCAGAGATAGTTTTTCTTAAGATAAATTTCAAAACATCTGCTGTCTAGGTGGTATTATAGTATGCAGAGATTATGATGGATCTTGATATAATATCTTTTTCTGATAAGATGAAGGATCTGGGTTGCAAATATCCAGATGACTATTAGATGACAGCAAATAAATACCAAAAACCCAAACTCTTTGTTATCACCTAATAGTCACCAAAATCACTGCAGATGGATATAGTAGCCTTATTTTGCATCTATGTTCTCCAATCCATTGTTTTTGTCCTAATGGTTCCATTGTTCATCCATTGTTCTTGTCATATATGGCTAGCCATATATTTATAAAATCTTTATCCAGTTTTATCTTGCTGTTTCATCACTAAAAACAATCCTATTTTATTCTAGGAACTTTTAAATATATAAAACTTTATTTGCTCAGAATTTTATTATTTCTCGGAATATATGTGCAAAATGGCAATTGCTCCACATGATGGACTGTTGGATTTACTTGAATATAGTACGAGCTGTTCAAAACCTCCCTCATCCCTTCTGGGTGTGCCTGGATATGTTAATAATCAAAAGCGGTACTAAAGTTTACCTACTATAATTTAGGGTTACTTTATTTTGTAAAACAATCTATCCTTTACCTGGGTCTTAAACTGGTTTTTAAAAATAACTTTATTAGGAACAATGACATATTTTTAAAATTCAACATTTTTTTTTAATCCAGGGGCTTTCTTTTCTCTTTCCGATTTCTTCATTTAATGTCTACATTTGGATGTTACAGAAATGTGGTTCCTTGTGACAAAAATAATACTTTAAACTATATGAATCTGTGTTACTTCATGGAAGTAAGCCAATGTCTTGACGGGTCAATCTTTTCCCTACCCCAAATCATAATTACATGATGGTTTGGCTGTATCTTCATACCAATTAAGTTGGCTGCATTAACTCAATAACCACTAAACAATGTTTACAAACAATAAGAAAGTTATGCACTGTGGTCACCTCAGATTACATAGCCAATGATGATATAAACAGTTTGCTTCCCCCGCCCCATCACCAGTAATTATCCTAGTTACCTTTCCGGAGGTTGCTCAGCTCTGGATTATTATTATTTTTTACACTTTTGTAAAAACAAAAACCCCAAATGCAGACATCCTGTATCCTGAATGGAATCAGAACTGCTGAAAGCAGGATGGGAGAAGTGTAATTCCTCCCTTGTGTTCTTTGTTTCCCAAAATAACTTCCTGCCAGCCCTGAAGGGATGGAATACAAACCAGAGCAGCAGAGATAAAACTGAAGCAACAATTTGGGGCTACTCCTGCAGCCATGCTAGATTTTCAGTGGTTGTAAAAATCTAAAGCAGTACAGTGGCATGATTGTGAATAGGTGATTGAGTTCAACAGATTTGATAAGGCTTTCTGCTTTGTTGAGCTTCAAATATTGACACAGGTTTCCTTTCATGTATGGACAAAGCAAGGGAAAGCAAGTGTTGACTTGGTACGATGGGCTCATATCATGAGTGTTGTCTATAAGAGTGCCAGGGAGATTCATGCTCTGCTTTTTGTGTCTCACACATTGCTAGAATCAAGACAGGTTTATTTGGAGGAAGACACAGAGATAGAACGACTCAGATTTATTCACTGAATGAGTCAGATCATGTGCTTGCTAGTAGACTTTTTAAAAAAATTATTTTACATTATTTATATGTTGCCCACATTGAAAGATTCTCAGTAGCACACAGCAAATAAAAACATCGCATTAATTATCACCAAAATAAAATAATAAACTCAGAGGTAATTATCTCTCACCCTGAAACGCTGTGGACTTCATAATCTCCCAGTGCAACTTACAGAATTGAACATTGAAGCAGGCTCCAAGCCAATGAAATTCAGTGATTTGATGCTTAATCGAGTTAATTAAATTTGACTCATTTGAAAACAGGTTGGAACCTACATCCAATTCTTCTGCAAATAATACATTCGAAAGTAAAAATAAAGTGCAAACTTATTTTTAGTTAGGCTTATACAGTGCAATGAGTAGCAATTAATTAAAAGAATACTGGAAGTAAATGTTTCCAAAATTTTCCTTATGCCCTGTCAAATTCAAAAGGCAAAATCCAAAATTCTGGAAAGAGGCTAGGTCATTCTTATCATAATACATCTTAGCTTACTGTTGGTGCTTTTATACATGACTGTCTATACTCTACTGGAAATCTGTTACCACTTAAATATCCTGATTCCACTGCAGTTACTGTGAAAATGCTAAATGCTTTAAAGGTATAACCACAACTGAACCCCAAATTTTTATTGCTAAGCGAAATAGTGAGTTTTGCCCTATATTATGACTTTTCTTGCCACAGTTGTTAAATGAATCACTGCAGTTGTTATGTTAGTAACACTGTTGTAAAGGGAATCTGGCATCCCCATTGACTTTGCTTGTCAGAAGGTCGCAATAGGTGATCACATGATCCTGGGACATGACAGCTGTCATAAATATGAACCAATTTCTAAACATCCAAATTTTGAACATATGACTGGCAGGATGCTACAAGTGTGAAAAATGGTCCTAAGTAACTTTTTTCAGTGCCGTTGTAACTTTGAATGATCACTAAACAAATGGTTGTAAGTTGAAGATTACTTTTGTGATGGTATTCACACATACACAACATATTTAGCTCAATATAATTACTCATTGAATTCAGTAAGGGTTGAATTCTGAATAAAAATGCATAAGATATAGTTATATAACAAGTTCAACACACACATTAAAGTGAGTTCTTTTGAAAGGAATGAATCCAACCCCAGATATAGCAACAGCAATAGCACTTAGACTTATATACTGCTTTATAGTGCTCTACAGCCCTCTCAAAGCGGTTTACAGAGTCAGCATATTGCCCCCAACAATCTGGGTCCTCATTTTACTCACCTTGGAAGGATGGAAGGCTGAGTCAAGTTGAGCCTGGTGGGATTCTGCCAAATTGCAGTGGGAGTATCTTGCAGTACTGCACTCTAACCACTGCGCCACCGAGGCTCCATATATATTGTAATATGCATGTTTTTTCAGAACTGAGACCCATTAAGGTTTTTTTTTTTAAAAAAAAGACTGACTTAAAAGTACTACTTACCAGTCCTTGAGCTAGCAAAAAAAATTTATACTGGCATAAAATATGATGTCCCCACTGACAGAGCTTATCCTGACCTAGACACAAAGCTAGAAAATGATTCTATCCATATTCATGGTACAGAGATTATGTTAAGGGTTCCTCCAGCTTTGTTTACCCCATCTCTTAGTACACCTTCCACCATGTCACCAATAGGCATGAAAGTGGCCATCAGTTATTCTCCTTACTGTACATTGGGATAGGAAAGAGCCTGGGAGGCAGCAAGTTTTAACAATGTCTGGATAGATATCTTTAGCAATCTGTCAAAACTCAACTCTATTTTTGCCTATCTGCTCTACAAGTGAATTCAAAATGAGCCCGAAAATTGTCTGCTAGACTCCTTTTGGACATAGTAGTTTAGCATTCTTACAGAACAGTGCTATTCCAGAATACTTCTAGACCCATAATGGTCTGCCAGACTCCTAGACATGGTTTGAGAACTGCTCCAATGAACATGAAACCCGTCTTTAAAAGCAGCCTGAACTACAGCTAACAGGTGTGGGAAAAGAAGCAGAAAGACAGCTCTCTCTTGCCATCGTGCAGCTGCTCCACCACTACTGTCGGTCAGCTGTTATTCAGACTAATCCAGGACTCTGATCCCGGGAGACCCCAGTTTGAAAAAAAAAATGGGTTAGCCTTTCCTAGGAAAAAAATGGCCCTAGAAAGCAGAATGCTAAAGGGAGAATGGCCTACCCATACCAATTGCTGATACATGGTGAGTTTACCCCCATTTTCTTGGATCACCTTGGTTAGTGAAGTGCCTGCAGCTCTATCTGTGATAAGTCTTTTTAGTGTACGAGGGAAAACACTGTTTTAATTCCAGTATAGCTCGAGTGAATTAAGGCCACCACAGGTATTTGTTGGGATCAAATGAAATGCAATGCCACGAGGACCCAGCACAATATATATAATCTAAATCTCAAAATTTTATTTATTTTTGCTTTATAGAAGTAAGGAAACACTCTGTTCAGTAGGGTTACTTGCATGTAAGTGTGTATTTATAATAATCTTGAAGGAAAATGGATGAGTTTCAGTGCCTATTTCTAATGTATCAAAGAAAGCTACCTTTGAAAAATCTTGAAAAAGGTGCAGAATCCAGTGTTTCTCCCAAAAGTAAGTTCAGAAGAACATTTTTCAATCTATTGCATAAAGATGCCTGAACAACCTAATGAGAAGCTGCTCTTTAACTTTTTGACCTTGAAGAACATAAAAGGAGCTAGCATTTTAGTATCATGACAATCTCTGCATGCTGGCGTTTCCAACAGATGGACGTTTACTTTGGCCTTATAAAGCCATTTTACTCAGCTGGAAGCTCTTGTCGCATGACAGATGATCAAAAATAGACCCACTGCAGCTTGCGCTGTCAATCATGTGAGATATGGCATAACAGTGGGCGCCTGAACAGAGTGCATGCAAATTGTAGGCTACGAAGTTCTAAAGGGGTAAAGTTTCATAATTCTCCCACCTGTTTGTTTCTTAGCTTAATAGAAACAAATTACAAGTACTTGAATACATAGATTCATCATGATATTCTAACAACGAAACAACTTTAAAAGTCCATGATGATGATGCTTCTGTCAGAACAGAGCTATGACTTAACTATAATAAAGTGATCTGCATGTGTCTTCTAAAGTCTTAAGTCTGATAGAAATGATCCTTGGCAATTGATCTGTTTTTAAATGAGCATTATGATCAAATTACTATATGGTTTTAAATCTATTTAAAACCATACAAAAACAAAGTTATTATTGACTTTAATACCATAGATTTCTTTTACAGAACACTCAATATAAGAGATGAATACTTTTTGCTGTATTTAAAAAAAATTCTTAACAAGTGACTGTCATTCTGTTCAATAATCTCTTCTTATATGCATCCTTAATGTGTTGCTGTTTTCCTATCCAGGACAGTAGGAAACTAATTATGATTTTTTTAGTTGGATCCTTAATATTGAATTGTAGGCATTGAAGGGGGAGTACATAGAACATAGAATAACAGAGTTGGAAGGGACCTTGTAGGTCATCTAGTCCAACCCCCTACTCACACAGGAGATCCTACACCATTTCTTACAGATGGTAGTTGTTTCAAAGCAAAGCTGTATGGATTTTAAGTCCAAAAAATTACTTTCTAATGCAGTAGTGTTATATAACTAAAAACAATTTTTGCTTGGCAACATCATATGAACATTGAAAATAATTTTTCAATGCAGCTGTATTAAATTGGTTATAGGGGGATCAAGCGGATGTAATCTGTGCAATAGAGAGAAAGGAAACTTACAACATTGCATGAGAAGCTGAAAGCTTTCATTCTGCATCTATGCGTGTGTGCGTGTTCCCTGAATCTTATCAGAATTACACATTATGTAGGATTTCCTGATAAAGTTTTAGCTGCAAGTTAAAACTTTGGAGAAGTTTCTGTTTATTCCAAAGGGAGTAATAGGTTCGATACATAAGATACAAGAGTAATAGGTTGGATACGTAAGATACAAGGGATCGATCCATATACATATAGGTGGGGAATTAGCAACTTGTATAGCTGTATGCAACAAGCAGAGCTTATTTTAAGCCATGCAGATTTATTCAGAGATTTTTAGGCAAACCATTATTATTCTATGCATAATAACCACGGTCTCCATTACCAAGCCATTCGTAAGTAATCCTAAGATAATACCTGAAGCATTTGCGTGTTGAAAGCACCACAGAAGTATTGTTCTCTATACATATGAGAGCTTTATTACAAATATCAACAGTGGCCTGCTTGTGCTTCTAGCGGCACACACATAAAAAAAATGGAATGTTTAATAGTAAGGAGAATATTGAAGTATGTATGTAATAACAGCAAGGTTGTTCCTCAAAATGTTTCTCCTTTTTTTTTTTATTAAACACTAGATCTACCTGAACATAATTCTACCCCAGCTCTCCCTATTTCCTTCCAAAGCTATGCCTTATATAGAAATAAGGAAGGTGGCACAAGATTCCGTGGCCTGATATGTCATAACAGGTTTGACTTTCATGGCCTTACAACCTCTTCAGAAGTGTGATGCACATCTACCCAGAGGTCACTGTCATGTATTTTAATGGCATCTATATAGCTTCCCCTCAATAGCCTTTTGTGACGGAGTGAATTGCACTATAGTTCGTTTGACAAGTGTGATTCTTGCTGTGTTTACCACACCTGTGAACTTCTATTTAAACTCCTTTTGTCGCCTGTGGTTTTTATTTATTTATTATTTTTTAATAAGGATGACTGAAGTTGCAGAGGAATTAATGTGTGCATAGCAATTCAAGTAGGATTGCCACAATACAAAATATTTGTTACCCTACATCAAATACATTTGAATAATGTGGGTAATGCAATGGAATAAGCAGAAGTCCTGTGAAATCATCGGTATTGGATCATGAAACTAAACATGTAGGTTACCAAAAATATATTCTAAGGAAAGTATCATATAAACTCTCAGTATATTACAAATCTTAGGGGGAAAACTAGTCACTTCTCTGTGGCTATGCACCCCGTGTCTTCTAGTCCCAAACCAGGATTCTTTAATTTTTCTTTTAACAAATGTACATGTTAAGATTGTCAGTATTTTAAAATTAGTAGTGTGCCTTTATAG
The DNA here is from genome assembly GCF_049901735.1 of Notechis scutatus. Lineage (NCBI taxonomy): Eukaryota > Metazoa > Chordata > Lepidosauria > Squamata > Elapidae > Notechis > Notechis scutatus. The sequence continues at coordinate 144,025,990 of NC_142011.1, read as the reverse complement.
TAATTCTGATTAGTGCTGTAAGTTGGCACTAACAATGTGACACTACTATTTTTTAAAACACACACACACACACATATATATTTTCATCAGTGTGTCTCCTTTTTAGCTTGCAAGACGATAACTGAAATTAATTATTGTGGCAACCCTATGCATATAACAACAACTAAATTTGAGTTTGGTTTTTAGTTCTGGACCGGGGAGTGAGGTTTCCCAGTGGCCTAACTTTATCTTCTGTTTTTCAACAGGATCCCTGCTCATTATGTATATCCACAAGCTTTTGTGCAACCTGGAGTGGTCATTCCACATGTCCAGCCTACAGCTGCTACTTCCACCACACCCTACCTTGACTACACGGGAGCTGCATATGCTCAGTACTCTGCGGCGGCGGCCGCTGCAGCAGCTGCAGCTTATGACCAGTATCCCTATGCAGCTTCGCCAGCTGCTGCAGGATATGTCACTGCTGGGGGATATGGCTATGCAGTCCAGCAACCTATCACTGCAGCAGCGCCTGGAACAGCTGCAGCTGCAGCAGCTGCTTTTGGCCAATACCAGCCACAGCAACTGCAAACAGATCGTATGCAATAGCAGATGGACATGGCAAGAAAGCATCCTTTGTTATTACTCCTATCAATTTACCTTCAAGCCTTCCAGTAGAAATAATTAACTTTTTAAGTTATCCAGCTTTAAAAAAAAAAAAGAACTACAATGCAATAGAATAGTATAAGAACAAATACCACTATCTTTTAAAGCATTATGCCTCCCATAGAATGAATAATATTGTGGGGTAAGATATTGTAAGAGTTTCTAAGCATCATCTTATCATGAAAGCATAGCTAAAGTAACCAAAAAAAAGCTGTTTTTTTTTAAAAATAAGGTGCATTTTACAGTATCCAGGGTAAAAAGTTCAGGTGAGCAATCCGTAACTACCGTATCAAGTAGAAGATTACTATTACTTAAATATTGAAAGCGCTGGCTGTCATTACAATTTTTTAGTATGGCCTATTTTGTGTGAATGAGTAGAAAAATATTTTTTGGACGATCTCATATTGGGCATCAAACAAACTAAGGAAGATGGCCCTTGGGAGATGGGGGAAGGGTAGACAGCATCAAAGTTATTTTCTCATCTGTCCTCTCTATGAATGGGACTATGGAGCAAGTGGTGTGGAATTAAAGGGTGTAACAGCTGTACAGACAATCAGTGACACAGCCCGTTCTGGAAAGAACACATCACTTGTTCTCATTTGATGAGGTTGTCACATTCTAATCCCTCTCCCCATCCTGTTTCACTTTTAGAGCAATTTTGACTGCTAGAGTCAGCTATTCTGATTCTTAAACAGGATCAGCTCTCTCCTACAGCAGCTTTCTCCTTTTATTTACTGTATCTATTCATGGTTTGTGAATAAAGGCAGGAAGAAATTTGCTGAATTTTAATATTTAAGAACTGTACTAGGGAATGCTTTTTGAAATGATTTGTATACAAGTTAATTCCTATTTAAATATTTATTTGCAAAACATAGGCCTCTTCCATGCGGCTACTTGTTGAGACTGCAATTCTTCAAAGGTTAATTCTATGTGAGCTATATTGTGCCTTAATTGTAATGCTATTTAAAGATATATTTATTTTGAAAGTTGTACGATGCTGCATTCTAAAGAAACCCACTTTAGATGTGAAACTGTAAAATATTGTATTCATCTCATAGTGTAAGTTATTTAGCAGGTTTAGCAGTAGAATATAAAATAATATAAGCAATTAAAGATGCTGACATGGGTTTATTGTCTTCAATAAACATACCTTTGTAAGGGTATTTTAAAACTTTTGGAAAGGTTTTGATCTTTAAGATGCGAGTTTCATGATTTTCCCGCTGTTTCACTGACTGAATACCAGTTTTCTTGGATGAAAGCTTTACTGGTTTTCAGTAAACTTACTTACTCGGAAAGATGTTCAGATACTACATATACAGTACCAATTGAGGAGTAAGACTCAATAAAAAAATTACTGTGATGTATAATAGGAGCTATATTTAAATTATTGGTCACACACATCCATAATAATGTCTGCATATGGAAACCATGGGAATTGGCTGAACAATATGATGAAAAAGCATGTGATTTGTCCAACCTGTGAGTTTCCTGTAAAGACACTTTTGGTTGCCCATGTGATGACTGAGTTGCAGATAAATAGCTCCAGTACCATAACAGTAATCCAGAATTGAATTTTTAGTCCCACTAATTTTGATGAGACTTTTTCTCAATTAGCTATATTAATGATAAAGTCTGAAGCCCCAATCTTAAACACAATATGTGCAAACACCATAAAGGAATACCCATCATGTCTTTAGAGTGGGTTATTGGTATTTTCTACTATGAAAAGGGGTCATTTTTCAGTTTCATCTCTGTATAGATCAACTATTATTCCTTAGCTAGGAAATGCTGCTTTCATTTGTCCTGTGAACTGCAATAATGTGTAATTTTTATTCTTGACCTAAAAAGAAATTTAATATTTTAGACTGTATTGGAATCTTTTATACTTGAACAATTTCATAAAAGGGAAGACAGGATAGCATTTTTATGGATTTCTCCAATGTCACTGGATTTATTTTGAATACTAGCCAGTGTTATATAAGATATATAACATGACTACTGTGCATGTTATTTATTATGTATATTGCTTTATAATGTTTCAGATCTTCTAATCTATACACTTGTATTAAAATAATAAAAATGTCATTGAATCCAAACTTTTTACAGTTGTACACAAAATAAGTTTCTTAATGCATCAAGACATTTTAACATGCATTTCATTGTTTCCCTATTGAGTAAACAGTTGGTTCATGGTTTTCAAAAGGTTGAGACAAATGAAATGTTATTTGGTTTGCCTTTATTTATGCAGTGCTGTCAAATTAAATTTTAAACAAGTGCTACATTACATGCAATGCATAATTAAGTTGTGGAACATCAGCATGCCATTCCTCTAAAAATTGGAACCAGGCCTATAAATCCATAAAAAAAAAACCACTGCTCTCACTCAGAAAGAATATAGATTTGTTTTGTCTTTACATTTTCAAAAGCACCACCACTGAAATAATATGCACACTATTCTCAGTGTCTTATTGAGGCAGATAGAAATTAAACATTTCCTAGATCAGGGGTCCCCAACCACTGGTCCATGCTGGGCTGCAGCCCATTCAGAATTGGGCTGCAGAAGTGGTGGGCGAGCATGTGAGATGCTGAATTTCTGAAAGTGGCACGCGCATGTAAAACCATCCTTTATCCCCCCCCTCCCGCCACCACCGGTTGGAGATTGGAGGCCACTGTTCTAAATAAGTGGCCACAGATCTGTGTGTATCATATGATCCCACATTCCAAGATTACCTCCCTTGTGCTACAGTATCAGAAGAGATAAAATTGAGGGGACTGATGCTATGTATGTCTAGGTGTAATTTTTTATTATACAGAGTTTCATCAGAAAACAAACCACCTCAATGTAATTACACATCATAGTTATTATCCACCCTTCACTGTTACTTATGAGTTCTTAGCTTTTCAGATTTGAGACAGAACTTAGGAATCTGAGAGAGAAAACACTGGGAGCTGATTTACTAATAGTATTCTTAGAGTTGTTTGAAATACGTTTCATTTTTAATTGTATATTTAGGACTTTAAAATAGACTCAGTTCACTGATTATTACTGTATAATTAAGGTGTGCTGTTATTTTATTTTCATACTGCAAGCATACTGTACTTGCTGTTTCTCCCAGAAAAGCTAAAAGTGGTTTACAATTGGATAATTAAAACTCCCAAACTTAAATAAATCCATTAATCCTTAAAATTAATAGATTCCAAAATTAAAAATTCTCATTTTGGGGGGAAACCCAGAGAAGACTGAAATTTCAAGTCACACCATTGATAATTTCATAATGCCGATTACCCAATCATTGTGGCTTACAGCAGCCAAAAAAAAAAAAGGGAGGACAGTCCCAGAATCCAAAGCCTGACCCTAACAAGTTGCTTTTACCTCTTTTGACACTTTTTCTAATTGTACTTATACTCATTGACAGATCCTTACAAAAATAGAAAGCAGTATTTAAATGACATTCATGTAACCTTATCCTTAAAAGATTTGTTGCATCAAACCAAGTTGCCCCAAAGTTCCAGAGCATGTATTGCTAACCTTGAATGATCTTAAAGCTATGCAGTTTCAAACCTTGATACTACTTGGATGGGAGACCAGCAAAAAATACCAGAGCAGAAGTATTAACTTGGAAGTAAAAACAATACCCTGTGGGAAGGAAATAAGAGTTCCATATTGCTGCCAAGAAACTATATGGACATGTCCTTAAAAGTACCCAAAATGAATTGAATTGAACGTTCCCTTCTTAATGAACACAAGATTGACAATTGCTTTTTATTATAAATGTGTTAATAAAGCAAAACCGCATACCTTCTACATGAACTTGCAGTGTTGTGTAACTATCAAGAGCTATATGCAGGATTCTATTAATAAGAAATGTCATGTGGAAAGCTGTAAGTCAGCCATGTTTAAAGAAACAAAATACTATGACATAGCACCTTATATTTTCAAATGAGATCATCTAGTGTATTCGACACAGAGAAATTATAACACAATTAGCTATCTGATTGAAAGTGCATATACACTTCAGGAATATTTTTTTTCTGGATTGGAGGACTCATGGAAAGTTTGTATTATTTAAATGTTACAAAAGGTATATTCTATGGCTTCCTATTCATTTTGCAGTGTTTCTAGCATGGTAAGATGGCACCCTTACACTGAAGGCAGACAAGGGATTGTCATTTGGAGGCAGACAAGGGACAGTACTGGGGTTCAGAAAAATTGGAAAAAATAGTCCAGTGGATTGGAAACCTTCCACAGATAAATATTCTGCCCACAGAAGGAAAATGTGAAATCATAGAAATCATACCCAAAAAATCCATAAAAGGGATGTAGGTAGACAGTGACAAACAAATGTTATAGGCGATCCTCAATTTATCCTACAACTAGGACTGGAAACTGGCAAAAATGTCACAAATTGTGGTCACATATTCATAGGATGCTGCAACTGGTCCTAAATGTGAGTAGATTGCTAAGTGCCTAAAATGTAGTAGTAAGACCGCAGGGAGGAGTGTGATATTTTACAATAGCTGGAAGTGCTTTATGGACCATAAGGCACACTATCTGAAGCCATTGTAACTTATAACAATCATTAAATGATCCGCCATAAATTTGAGGACTACTGTACCTGTATTAACTTCAAGAGCAATCTAATTTCACTGAAGAGAAAACTATTCAGGTAGTCCTCAACTTATGACTACAGTTGAGCCCAAAATGTATTTTGCTGAGAAATTTGTTAAGTGAGTTTTGCCTCATTTTATGACTTTTATCGCCACATTTGTTAAGCGAATCACCGCAGTTAAATTAGTAACATGGTTGTTAAGTGAGTCTGGGTTCCTCATTGACTTTGCTCGTCAGAAGGTCACAAAAGGGAATCACATGACTCCAAGACACTGCAACTGCCATAAATGTGAGTCAGTTGTCAAACATCCAAATGTAAATCAGATGACCACGGAGGTGCTGTAACATCCATAAATGTGAAAATATGGCCGTAAATAACTTTTTTCACTGCCGTTATAACCTTGAATGTTTACTAAATGAACTGTTGTATGGCGAGGACCACTTGTAACTGACTGATATATCTTCTGAAACAGTGGCCACCAACCAGTGGGCCAGGGACCACTGGTGGTCCATGAGAAAATTTTGGTGGTCCACAGAGAAATGTCACCCCCAAAGCAATTAATCCAGGCTGTGCAGGAACACAAGGCTGCACCGCCCATATGGCCCGTGAGAACAGAAAAAAAATCTTGCGTTACTTGCATTGCAAACAACACGAGGTAGTGAGCGGAGGGGGGGGGAACTTGCCCTATGCGACCCACACGCCTGGCACGGCCACTGAACTGCTTCTTTCCACTTTTTTCTTCTTCTGCTTTTGGCTGCAGGCAAGGAAAGCAGCAAAAGTCTTTTTTTCTCTCCCTCAAACTCCACCAGAAATGAGTCTTTGGGACCCTGCAAGGCATTCTGCTCCAAGAGGCTGCGCCGGCGCGCTAAGTCTCACAAAGACTCATTTCTGGCAGAGTTTGGGGGAGAGAAAGAAAGACTTCTGCTGCTTCTCTTGCATGAAGCCAAAAGTCTCTCTCTCTCCCCCCACCCCGAGAACGGAGCTAGAGATATTAAAGAACGATCGATTGGCAGGAAAATGGGGTGGGGAATTTTCCTGCAGACTTTTGGGGGGATTTTCCCAAGGTCTCTGGTCCGCGGGATTTAAAATTATGAGTTTGGTTGTGCCTGAGGTCCAAAAGGTTGGCAACCCCTGCTCTAAAAAGAGTAACACAAAAAAGCGTCCAGTGGATTTCATAAGATGAGACAGCCTTAAAATGTATGGCTTGGTGGCGGTCCTTTGCCATGCTTAGCTGCTCCTGGAAAATTAAGCAGTATTGGAAGTGGTTAGCTCCTGGATAGGAGACCACTAAGAAATACCTTGTAGTACCGAAAAGTGAAAAATAAAACTGTTTCAATTCTGTGCCTCCTCCCTGTGCCCCAAACCCATGTATGTGTCCATGACGTTATCACAAATCAAGCCTTATTCAAAAGAGACTGCACTGAAATAATAATATCTGTACTTAATGATAAAAAATTATAGCAAATCATCAGTATAATTAGAATGCTCTAATGGAAAATGGAATGTATTTCCATTGATTCCAGTGTTCATGGGTGTCATTTTTAATGTGGCATCATTAAAATGTTATTTCACTTTTTAATACACTGAAGTATTAACATTAAAATAACCAACCCTCCTTCCAAAGCAATGCACCCCATAGAGGCAGTATGGAAGCCTGACAAGAGTTTCCTCTTTAAACACAGTTAACCACCTGATTATCTGAAAGACTGCCTATGTTAATAGGAACATGTTTGGGATCTAAAGTCAATAGAAGAGATCTTCTTAGTGATCAGCCAATTCCAGAAGCTTATTTGTCAGGCATGAAGGACAGAGTAACTTCCTACACTGATCCCAAGTTTACATATTTTACTCTCTTGAGAACAGGTGTTCTTTAAACATACCCAAACCACCCACTGAGGCTATGGAAGTCTTATCGCAATGCAATGATACCACTAAGGCAGTGGTCCATAACTTCTAGATCAGAACTTCTGGAGTGGAGGTAGAAGTACCAGGATGAGCCTTAAGGATGAGAACAGGAGCATTTCACATCCTAGAGGCCTATGGCCATTTTTATATTATCATTTTTATCTGAATTGGAAAAAAAGCAGTGACAAATCATTCCTTCATCCTTGCCAAGCAATTTGCATAGTTTCAGGAGGCTGTGATTCAGAAGTAGAAAAGATCTTGAAAATTATTTTGCAGGGCAAGCTGTGGAAGGTCAAAAGGCTGCTCTTAACTTTTGTGGCGGTTGTTACACTAGCTGGAGTGCAGATGCAAATTGGGTGGAGCCAAACGTCTCATACACACACAGGTAGAAATACAGGTAGTCCTCGACTTATAAGCAATTGCTTAGGGACCATTTGAAGTTACAACGGTACAGAAAAAAGTTACTTATGACCAGTTTTCACACTTACAACTCTTGTAGCAACCCCATGGTCATGTGATCATAATTCAGGGACAACTGGAATGTATTTATGACAGCTGCAATGTCCCAGGATCATGTGATTACCATCTGTAACCTTCCCAGCTGGTTTCCGGCAAGCAAAGTCAATGGGGGAACCCAGATTTCCTTAATGACTGCATGATTCACTTAACAACTGTGGCAAAAAGTTTGCAAAACGGGATGCAACCACCACCCGCTGGATGATCTTTTTAAATATATTTTCATGGAGAACATGCAGGATTATTTATTTTTAAGTCTATTTAAAAATGTGTTCTGTTCTTGTATTTCCTGTAGCCACTTTTTATGGTTTTAATTAATCTGAAGTAAAGACGGGAATGAATTAGGATTAGAGGACATTCTAATTACCACCCCCCACGCACACTGCTTTAGAATTCTTTTGACTGAAAGGAAGAGAACATACCGTATTTTAAAGCATAGTTCGACAATTTGGCACTTTCCAGATATTAACATGGGTACATCCTCGATGTAGGAAATGACCAGGCTGAGCCCGAGGGAGAAGTCAAACGCATGATCAGTCATGAGTCCCTTTGGGCTCACAAGAGATCTGAATCGCTTGAATTCCTTCTATTCTTATCTCCTGCTAATTTTCCTTGATCTGTTAGTAGTTCAGATTCTTGTAGAGAGCTTAAACTTGTAATAAATCTTTATACCCATGTGAACTGTCTGGATCTCTTTCTTTTCCTGGCGCTTGACACTTACCAATGAACACAGTGAGAAACTGCATTTCATTTTGAAGCAATGGAAAGTTTCAGGGAATACAGTGTTTATTGGATTTCTAGTTCCTTGGAAGGAAATTATTAAAATTATGCCTCTATAATATGAAGTTTATTTACTTGTTATGCAGAGTGAATACACAGATCCCTGCTCTTACCAATATTCTTGGTCAGCATAAGCACCATGGAGTGCAGCCTAAGCCAACATTTCGGCCTCCACTTTCCAGTAGAGCCTCAGACTGCTTTACGTTCTAACGTTGCAAAAGAATGAGTAGTTCCATACAGTTGATTCTTTGGAGTTGTTTAGCCAAGATTTTCTCATTTTTTCCTGGGGCTCATATAACATAAATTAGGACTACCAATTCTCCCTCTGTAAGTTTTTAAAGGGCATTGTTCAGACTGTCTATTCCAAGGGCCAGCAAACTACAACCTGTGGACCAAATCCAGCCCACCTGTTATTATACAGCCCACAAGCTAAGAATGGATGGACAGATTGGCAGGTTGGAGCCTCAGCTGAGCTTCCAGGACAGGATTAGGCCGGGATGAATCCTAGGCCACAGCAGTAGTCTATCTACAGCCTCCTTGCTGGAGAGCTGGTGCTATCTAATGCCTGCCAGACTGTCTGGCCTGCAGTCCTGCCAGCCGCGCACAAAGAGGCAAGAAAGGGCAGGATCTGGCCCTTTACAAAAAAAAAAAGGTTGCCAACTTTTGTTCTACACTAATAGTAGAACCCACAAAAATCTTGAATTCTAAAACAAAAAAACCCACAAAAATTGAGATGAACTTTTGGCTATGGTTCAAACTAGCTCCCCAAACCACAACAGCTTGGCATTTTAGATATATTAACATCACAAAATTCACATCATGAACCCTCCCTCTCAGTGTCTGCCCCCCCCTTCCCTTTGCTCTCTAACTCATCCATACACTGGCAAAGTGTTAATGCTTCGCTCAGATTCACTGTCAGTTTCCAATTCAGGTAGCTTCAAATTTCAGCCTTCAACTGAGTTGAGTGATGGTATTAAGATTTGGAGATATTTGTGGTGGGGGTAGACAGGAATATACTTTTTTCACATTTCAGCAAGTGTGGTACTGCAGAAATAACAAGTCAATCTACTTGTAAAGAAATAGTTGATCATACACCTGTCTGTGTAAGAATGTATTTGCTCCACACTAAGGACATCCCTTCGGCCCATGATAGCAAACCTGTGGCACGCAGAGCCATTTATGCTGGCACGCGAGCTGCAGGCAAACTTACCTCTTTGCGCATGCCCACGCCTCACAGCTGATTTTTTTCCCCGTTGGTTTGAGGCCTTTTTCGGCCTCCCAGAGGCTTGGAAAAAGCCTCTGCAGGGCTTCTCAGGCCAAATTATAGGCCCATTTTGTCACTTCCTGTAATACCAGAAGTGATGAAACGGGCCTATAATTCGGCCTGAGAAGCCTTGCAGAGGCTTTTTCCAAGCCTCTGGGAGGCCGAAAAGGCCTCAAACCAGCCAAAAAATCAGCTGTGAAGTGCAGTGCAGGCAAGGGGGTGGGGATTGTGTGGGCATGCGCAGGGGGCGTGGGGTGCATTGCATTCTGGGTGCTGGCACGCGAGTATGGGCGTGCCGGCATGCTCGCAATTTTTGGCACAGGAGCCACCACTGCCTTAGGCTTTTAACTATACAGTCTTCATTTGAGGGGAAACTATGGATTTAACTGAATAACAGAGTTGGAAGGGAACTTTGAGATCTAATCCAACCGCAGGAAACCCTATATCAGTTCAGACTAATAATTGTACAATCTCTTCTTAAAAATCTCCAGTGTGGTTCCACTGATTAATTGTTCTGTCTACATTACTATTAGTAGACTATCATTCCTCTTTAGATGAATTAGTACCAGTACAGTGGTGGCAATATGGTCACCATCTGTAGCAACCCTGCATTTAATGCCATTTCAGAGTTGTTTGCAGATTTCTGGGACTGAGACATTTTGTGCTCTGGTATTCCAGATTTAGATACATTCCATAACCCTTCCTCCCACAGTGGGAACTACTTTTATAGATGCAGCCTAGCTGTCAAAGGCTCTTTTCTAAGGGAACAGAAATTCCACCTGAGCTATAAACAGTGTTTGAAGCAAGGGAATGCTTTTTTATTTATTGAAAAACACTAACTGCTGTTGCCTATCTCTTCTGAGAAAGGAAGTGAAGGATATAATTATCCTAAATAAATAAGTAAGAGTAGATTAACAATTAACATTCGAAGTTTTCTATTTTGAAGTCTCTCTTAGGGCAATTGCACGGATTTATAAATATACGTTATGTTTCTTCTAGCAGGCCTGCCCTAGGTTTTATGCCTCTAATCTGGAATTATTTTAAAATTTGCTTTCATTAAAAATAGAAAGTACAATATTTAGACACATTATTTTCTATCAAGGTGCCTACATTCCAGTTAACATGTGTATCTAATCCAACATGTGCTTATAACCCTTTCCTTTAAATGTTAATATTGCCCTGTCATTAGTTAAGAGTGCTGGATTCAGAAAAAAAGGAACTGATTAGCAGAAAATACTGTGCAAGTTTCAATGAACCTGTGATGCGCATCTCTTGTGGCCACGGATAGCATCACAGCAGCCTTCCAAATGCTGACACCCTCCAGATGTGAAGTGCAGTGCCACCCCCACCTTCCAAACTTCTAACCAGCATAGTTTCCATGGGAGTTGCACCCATCACATTCTTATTTATAACTTCCCTTGGAAAGCCTGCTCCGAGGCCGTCTCCCAAACAACGACCGAGTATAACAACAGCTTCAATTGCACAAAGCAGCAGATTTCTCCTTCTCCTTTGTGGCACTTTTAATCTGACATTGCCTAGGAATGGGGAGGCGGCCAGCAGGTCCTACGGGGACCTCACAGAGCAAGAAGACAGAGACTGGAAGGAAGGGCGGCAAACTTCTTCCCCTCCTTTCAAGAAGCCACGGCGATTTCCCCAGCACCTGCTCTCCCTGACGAGGCCTTGGCCTTAAGGGGCTTACCAATTCAGACCCTTCGGCCTTTGGCCTAAGAGGCTTCCTCTCCCCTCCGGTTCCATTCAGTGTCCTAGCAAAGCCGCCGCCGCCGCTGGGAAACCTGTCACGCACACGCCTCCCGCTCGGTACATTTCCACACACCCCACCTCCCCGTGCTTTTCTTCCCCTCCCTCTGCCTCCGCCGCCGCCGCCACCCTCTCTTCGCGCTCTCCAGCTGGACTTGGCTTTATTTGGAGCTGCCGGGAAGTCCCCGTGCTGCAACAACCCCCCACGCCCCCCAACCCCCGTTTTGGGCTTTTTTTTTTTGTGAGTGACACCGCTTCCTACTGAGGAGGGGAGGTGGTGGTGGGGAAGCGCCTACAGATTTTCGCGGCGTGGAGAGAGGAGAAAGACGCGCCGCGTCTCATCAAAACAGGTAAGGCAAAGAGCAGGCGGCGGCTGGAGAGAGGTGGCGGGACGACGGGCGAAGCTGAACGAGTTTTTTGGGCAGGGCGGGGGGGGGAAGGATATGCGTTTTGGCCAGGCAGTAGATGTAAGAGGGAGGCTTGGCAACGGGCCACAACTGTGCAGAGGGGGCCTTTCCTGGCGAGGCGAGCTGTGTGTGTGTGTGTGTGTAAGAGGGAGAGAGAGAGTGAGTGTGTGTGAGTGAGAGTGAGAGAGATAGAGAGAGAGAGTGTGTGTGTGGGCGGAGGTCCCCTTTCCAGAATGGGATTTAGGGGAGTGGGGGGTGAAAAATTGGTGCGGGTTGCACCATGGCACCAATGCGGCATAGCGACCGCTGGGTGACATGCTGAACTGGCAGCCAATACCTTCAGGGAAGGTATTTTTCACCTTGATGGGGTGTCATCTCCTTTACGTGGGCGGCATCGCGAGAAGCCCCCTGCTTCTATACCCTGGGTGCAAACCGATCGCCCCCTCCTCTGGGTCATCAGGAAAAAGAAAGGAGGCCTAATCGCTTTGTTATGATTAGTGGTTTCATGAGCAATTCTTCTTTTTTTAATGCATGTTTCCAGATGAGGCAGCCTGAGCTGCATGTGTGTCTCCATATATACATTTTGTATGACTGCCACCTGCCTATTCCTGCTTCTGTGATCTCTCTCATTTTAAGAACAACAGCCTAAGATTTTTGGTATGCTATGAATCATTCCAAAAGGGTGCATATAAAAAAAAAGCCCTTGGGATTCAGAGTCATAAAATTGAGGGGATGCTTCCATGGAATTTAGCCAAATGTGGGTAAGTGTCAAATGTTTAGAAAGTAGCTCATTCCAGAATGAAAAAGCAGCCCAGTCCTATGAGTATACAGTATACTGAGATGTAAAACTAGGTTAGCAATTTGCAATGACAATTATTTCCAAATAAGGATAAAACTAGTTTGCATCTGGACTGTGTGCTGTATTTGAGATCTAATATAATAAAACAGTACCATTCTGTGCTTCAGTAATTTTAATAGACTATCCAGAATTATTTCAATTTCCAAAGATAAAAAGTGGTATTGTGCCATTATTAAGAAAAGTGCATAGGTGTATCTGTGAAGCCACCAGGAATTGCACTTGCCTCAAAACTGCTTTATCTCTCTTACTAGTATGCAGAACAAAATCATTATTTTTTTTTCAATGAAATTATCAGTGTAGGTTCCTTAGGGTTCTCTGAGCTTGGCTGTTTGCTTGCAAAATATCATCATCATCATCTGCATGGTTTTATTAAAACCTAATTCTTCTCTGCACAGGTAATCCTCGACTTAGAATAGTTCATTTAGTGACAGTTCAAAGCTAGAACGGCATTGAAAAATGTGACTTATGACAGTTTTTCACAGTTATGGCCTTTGCAGCATCCCCATAATCATATGATCAAAATTCAGATGCTTGGCAGCTGGTTCATATTTATGATTGTTGCTGAGTACCAAGGTCATGTGATCCCTTTTGTGACCTGACAAGCAAAGTCAATGGGCAAGTCAGGTTTATTTAATTTAATTAATTTAATTTATATTGCTACCTATTTGCCCATGGTGACTTACACAATGTAAAACCATATTTAAAACAAAAAAATAAAAAACAATAAAAACTAACAAAAAGAATCAAATAAATTAGTAAAGTACAATAAGAACAAAATTTGAGAAAACATAGAACAAAATAAAAAAACAAACACCAACTCCCCCCCCCTGCCCCGATGACAACAGCTCACACTAGCCATTTGATGGGCTCCATCCCTCTCTGGGTTCCCCAGGCCTGCTGGCAAAACTTCAGTGCCTTTCAGAAGAGTGCTAGAGTGGGGGCCATTCTAATCTCTGGGGGAATGATATTCCAGAGAGAGAGGGAGCCACCACAGAGAAGGCCCTTCTTCTGAGTCCCATCAGATGTATCTCCCTCGGGTGGGACCCGCAACATTCCCTGCCTCCTCGCTCTAATGGGTCAGGAAGATGTGACTGGCAAGAGATGTTTCCTCAGATAAGCCGGACCCAAGCCACAAAGGGCTTTAAAAGTGACAACCAGCACCTTGAATTGCACTTGGAAGCAAATCAGCAACCAATGCAGCTCCTGCAGGAGAGGTGACACATATGCACACAGGGGTCTGCACAAAACCATGAGGGCTGCTGCATTTTGCGCTAACTGGAGCTTCCAGATGCTCTTCAAGGGCAGCCCCATGTAGAGCGCGTTGCAATAATCAAGATGGGATTTAATACCAGGGTTACTCATTTATGAACTGCAGTGATTCACTTAACAACTGTGGCAAGAAAGATCGTAAAATGGGGCAAAACTTAACAAATGTCTCACTTAACAGCAGAAATGTTGGGCTCAACTGTGGGTCGTAAGTCTCAATTGCTATGGTTAACCAAACACCTCTGCTATATTGTGAAACATAGAAAGCTTTTTTTATTTAAAATTCTGGCCATTGACAAGTAGCTTACATAACTCTGTGTGTGTGTGTGTGTGTGTGTGTGTGTGTGTGTGTGTGTGTGTGTGTGTATTCAGGGCACAGAAGACTGAATCATTCTTCCTTCTCCTTTGATTTTCCTTCCCTGCAAACATTAAGAAAGTGTGAAGTAGGGAGCATTTAAGGAAAATGTTTTAGTCTGCTTGTATGTAGGATGAAAAGGCTATACAATGAATTGCAGAATTATTTGCTGTTCCTTTGAAGCTAATCATCTTAAGATGCTTGAAATATATCTTATTTTTCATCAGAAAATTTGTCTGGTTGAAACATGGAAATATGAACAATGCATATTTTTAAACAATAATGTTTATCCTATTTTTTCCGTTCATGATTTGAAATAATTATGATTTAATTATGACTTGGAATAAGTACTGGTAAAAAGTTTTTCTATTAACTTTCAACATAGTCTTGCGCATACCCGATAGCCGACGAAAGCTCCCCGAAGGCAGAGTCCCCAGCTGCTACAGGGCGAGGCGTGGCTGCCCGTGTCCCCTCACCATTAGGCAGTCTCTTTCGGGCGATGGAAGTTCCCCAAGTGCAGTCACCAGCCACTTCGATCGGCCGGTAGAAGCAGCCTCGGGGCGAGCGCACAGACACACACACACACACACTCCCCTCGCCGCGAGGCCGCTTCTATTGGCCGACGAAAGCTCCCTTGAAGGCAGAGTCCCCAGCCGCTTCGGGGCGTAGCATGGCTGCCCGTGTCCCCTCACCTTTAGGCAGTCTCTTTCGGGCGATGGAAGCTCCCCAAGTGCAGTCACCAGCCACTTCGATCGGTCAGTAGAAGCGGCCTCGCGGCAAGGGGAGTGTGTGTGTGCGCTCGCCCCGAGGCCGCTTCTACCGGCCGATCAAAGTGGCTGGTGACTGCACTTGGGGAGCTTCCATTGCCCGAAAGAGACTGCCCAAAAGCGAGGGGACACGGGCAGCCACGCCTCGCCCTGTAGCAGCTGGGGACTCTGCCTTCGGGGAGCTTTCGTCGGCTATCGGGTATTCTAGCCTAGTCTACCTGCAGGGTACTCCTAAAGGCAAGTTTTCTCCCCATGCCCCCTGCCCTTCCCCCCCATTTCTCTTCACCATGTGTAGTTCTAACGAACGATGTGAGAAATGGGGAAACACATGATTTAATTAGGCCTAAATTTTGGGGGCAGGGCTTAATTTTACCTCATGCCTAGAAATCATGCTGGGCCTTCCTGTTGGTAGAGGCTGTATTGTTGGAGAAACACGGTATTGATGGGGATACTTAAAGAGGGGTTACTTAAATGTTACATTTTATTGGCTGCGTGGAAAAAATAAAACAAATTAAAAAAATAAGCATCTGTGCATGATAATTAAAAAAGGCAGCACTAAATGTTATATGGATAATTAGAAAAATTTCCTTGGTAACTTTAAATCAGCCATTTTTTTCAAAAATACTCTGGTTGTTACAGCATCAAAAGATATGTGAAAAAATCTTTCCTTCCTTCCTTCTTTCCTTCCTTCCTTCTTTCCTTCCTTCCTTCCTTCCTTCCTTCCTTCCTTCCCTCCCTCCCTCCCTCCCTCCCTCCCTCCCTCCCTTCCTTCCTTCCTTCCTTCCCTCCCTCCCTCCCTTCCTTCCTTCCTTCCTTCCTTCCTTTGGTATTCTAAAGCCGGAATGTCCAGATTAAGGCTTTTTAATAGGAAGAAACTCCCATCCCATTAAAATTGTGAGATATATTATAAGCCTACCCTATTTGTTTCTTGCTACTGTTGTGAGGAGTGATTCAGTTACAAGAAAACACTTTCTCAATGAGTTGAATATACAGATGTCTTGTGGACTTGAAAAAGCCTTATGGACTTTAGGCATTATTTTAAAAATATTCTTGGGTTTCTAGCATTTGATGAAATTATAAGTAAAGGTTAAAATGGTTATTGGGGGAAATGGATTTGCGTAACAACTACTGCATTCACTTAATGATCATTGTAAAGTTTAATGGCTTTCAAGATGGCTGCGCACATGGATGCTGCGGCTAACTGCTCCTTCTTTCTTAAATACTAAAGAATGATGATTACTTACCTCGACTTACGACTGCAACCATTTATTACCATAATTCCAGTCTCAATTCCTGTTGTTAAATCAGGATTTACCTATAAGGTAAATAATATCTAATACCTTTTACAGATAAAAAGAACACCTTTGAGGTGTCTCCAGCTTTCAGTGCATATCTGGGGACACTTCCTTCTACTTTTCATTGAAAACAAATTGTAAAAAGTGAAATCACAAGAAAAGGAAATGCAGACATTACGGGTAGTGATAATTACCTTATTTACAATAGTTATTAGTTAAATTGTTGGGAGATCACACAAACCTTGTTGCATTCACGAGGTGGTTAACACTGTAATGTGATTTTAAAAACAGTTTAATCGAGGTGAAAACTTCAGTTGTGGAGTTTAGCTAAGGCTGGATATTTTCTCCATATGTTCTACTTCTAAGATGCTAACTGAAGTGAAATGTTAATTTAAAAAGAAAAAAGATGCAATGTGGCAAAATTTATTCCACTTCCATGTGCAGGGCTGGCTGTAATGATGGTTACTGGTTTTGAAATGGTGGGCATGGGTGGGTGATTTAGCCCCACCCCTTTTTTACATGTGTACAATGCATGCAGTGCACTTTTAAAAGAGACAAAGTCTTGATTACTTCATCCTGCATGGCATTTTGAAGCCAGTGATTGGCACTGCAGATAGACCTGTGTTTGGAAGAGGTATTTGCATCCAGAATATTAACTAAGTTTGACCTAGTGGTTAGGGCACCAGCAGGAGTGGGATTCCACTGGTATAACAACCGGTTCGGTGTTTGTGCACTTTGCACATGCACACTTAGCATGCACACACGCCAAATGCACACTCTGTGTTTAAAAAAGTCTAATACCTTCTACAATAGTCCCTGTGAATAAAACAGCTGAGTCACAGCAAACCTCTCTGTTTTGCGAATCAGCTGTGCTCTTAAAAAAAAAAAGGAAATAAAGCACAGGAAAGAGCAGGGGCAGGTGGGCAGGCCCACATGCTCATCGCAACGAACTGGTTTACTGCCAGCTGATCTTTGGAGCAAGAGGTTCACTCAAACCAGTCCCAACCGGTAGAATCCCACCCCTAGGTATCAAGCTACAAAGCAAGAGACTATGAGTTCAAGTCCTGTCCTAGCCATGAAAGCTGGCAGACTGACCTTGGGCCCATCACTCTCTCAACTTGCTTCACAGCATTGTTTTTGTGGGGGAAATAGGAGGAAGATGTGTTGAATGTGTTCACCACCTTGAGTTATCTGTAGAAGTAATAAAAGTTGTGTATGTGTGTAAAAATATAATTAAGTGGTTTTCTAAAACCCACACAACAGCTAGTATTAATATCTCTCTTTATTTTTTTCAGAATGGCAGAGGTGGCTTTGATAGAAAGATTGGAAAAAGCTGTAATTAGGCTTGAATCATTGTTATCAGAATCACAGAGAACTTCTGGAACTATCAATGGAGTCAATGGAGGTATGATTTTATTGTTTCAGAAACGTATTTGGTAGTTTCTAAAGGGAACAACTAAATGTCATGTGGTGGTAACATTTGTTCTAAAAGAAAGCTAAAAGATAATCAACCACTTTCGTCATATTTTAAAATGACCTATGAGGAATATTCATACTTCATTTTAATTATAATTTTATGTTCTGCAGAAAAGATGTGTAATTCATCTATTATTCACATTGCTGATGTTTTGAATTTCTTTCCATATTTCAACATTACTGTTTCGATTGCTCCAAACAATTTACTGTCCTGTAAAACAAAAAAATAGCAGAAAAGATCTGTGTTGCAAAAATAAAAATACCTATTTTCTATAAAATTGTTGTTTCAGTTTACTAAATTTTGACATGGGATTAAAAATGTGCTTGGGTCACTAAAAATAGTTTCAGGGTTATTTTTATTTTGTTTTGTTGCTTTGTATACTGTTTTCCATTGGGTTTTTTCCCATTGTACTTCTATAGCCCATCTCAAGAAGCACATCATACGGGTAGCTCTATGATAACTTGGGGGGGGGAGGGGGAAACACCGCTAACAAACCACTGATCCAGTGATCCTGCAAGTGATAGGTTATAGTGCAATGCAATCAGCTCTTTTAGCTTTAAATTACTGCAACGCTCCCCAACAATTATTCATGCTTTGGTGCCTCAATTTGTGGATCGCAGAAATTTAAAATGAAGCTTTTCATAGTGTCAGCAGTTAAGGTAATTTCCTCCCACCTCTGAGTTAGGAGAAAAGTACTTCAGTGGAGAAAGTGCTGTGTCAGCTGATTACCTCTGCTTTGCCTTAGCCTCAGGGGTGTCCAATCTTGGCAACTTTAAGACTTGTGGACTTCAACTCCCAGAATTCCTCAGCCAGCTTTGCTGGCTGAGGAATTCTGGGAGTTGAAGTCCACAAGTCTTAAAGTTGCCAAGGTTGGACACCCCTGCCTTAGCCTCAGGGGGAATTACTATTGTTGCCCACACACAGTTCAGTGTGGCATTGTTTCAGGGTAACAGTTGCTAGTTGACTTGCCATCCCTTCTCCTCCAATCTAGTGGTCCTCTATAGGCATGAAAACCAACTGTCAATCATATGCTGGGGCATTATTGAGTGTCCAAGTGTTGCTTATGTTTTATTAGACTTTCAATGTGAATACTTTCTTGGACTTAATTTTTGCTGAAAATAGAAGCTTCTGCTTTAGGGCCTTATAGCTTCTATACCGGAGGCCAATTTGTCACATCTTTTTCTGCTAAGGCTAAGGAAGGTAAAAGCAGGACTGTATGGAAAATTTCCTCCACCCACTGCAACTGCAACTTCATCATTTGCTCGTTTCTCATTCCAAAGAGAGAAGGACTTCTAGAACCATTTACTTGGATTCCATTTCTAGACATGGTGATTATTAGAACATGGACACTTCTCCCATAACATTTTATACATTTACTTTATCAAATGCCAATGTATCAGTACAGAGATATATAGAAATATGTTACATTATAATACAAGAGAGTAGATCTCAAAGAACTCTTCTGTTTTACATAAGAAGAAAAGTTGGTTTTCAATGCAAACTATTTCTATTCCTTTTCAGTCAGATTTATAGCTAGATATTTATGGAGGAATCTTTGGGACTAGATGTATGTTGGTTAACTAATCCTAACATGTTTTATTACTTTGCTTTAATTCCTTTATTATTTAAAAAGTAGATAGGGTTTAAATACATGGGTTCCAGAAAAGGAACCTTGTTTTAGAATTTAAAAATTGGAAGCAACTCATCTTAAATCTTTTTCACAACAAGTAAAGTTAATGTTTATATTTTACAAAATTTCAGAATCAAAATTTTCCATACTATGTAGCAAATATTATTACCCTGTGTAGAAAAAGATTCCACAGGCCATGGCCAAAAATCCATGTAAGAATAGTTTAAATCCGGATATTCTATAGATTTACTATGTTTGCTTCTGCAGCAATTGTGTTTACAAACTGCTTTACAGTTGTATGAGATTTTCATTTTAGAATGTGAAATAAAGACCATGAATGTAAAATTTTGGCCAGTTCTTTCAGTTCAGCATTTTTCCTGCAGAGCTAGCACCATATGTTGAAGCTTTTGACAGACTCATGAATGAGAGTGTAGCTGAGTTTATAAAGAATAGCAAGATCCTTGATGGTGATATAAAGATTCATGTAAGTATTTATTTCTATTATAATTTTTAATTATGGAGGTTTGATTTTCACAAAAAAGGGTCTTCCACTGACTCCCTCTAGATTCCCAAAGGCCCAGTACTTGCTAAAATTTCAAGGGGTGAAGTAATAGCTGTCTAACCAAATTCAAAAAGAAGTTCAACTCAGAACTTCCATATTTTAGCCAAAACCGAGTGAAATGTATAGAAAGTTAAATCCACCTTTCCCAACAGACAATTTATTCAATGTAAATATCTAACAAAAGGTTGCCAGAGAAAGTGATTCAATTATAAATATTTTTGAAGGAATGTAAATGAAAACACCATTTACAATATAATAAATTCTCAGACTTAAATTCAGTTTAACTAAACTTATATTTATTCCCAATATTCAGTTCTAGATCACTTGAAAAACTTTTAGGGAGTATTTCAACAAACTCAGGAATGAGAGTGTAGCTGAATCAACACCAGCCCCAATCATATCAAAATTATTACTAAGACCAGGTAGTAGCAAATCTTATTTTGTAACATAACTAAACATGGTATCATATAGTAGTGCAGTGACATTAGGAATTGTCCTGCATAGTGTATTTATATCATTATTTTTCTTTAGCTCTGCAACACATTTTCTGAAAGTTCACTGACTTAAGCTGCATTGTAAAATATGGCTCTCAATTAACTTGATCCAGCATCTGTGCTTTACCTTAGCAATTCAAAGAAGGAATGCTTTTCTTCTACATATCTTATAGGCCACATGCCCCGTGCATTATATGTACAGCTGCTGCTTCTTTCATATCAGAAGTTGAAAAGAAAGTTTTGTTCGGTTTCAGAAAACACCTGTTACTCAGAAAACTGTCAGATACCTCACTAACTGGGATATTGAGATGTGATCACAGGAAACATTATATTATGTCATAGAATATGTTTAACGTATTTTAAAACATAATCTTATGCATAATTACTGGGGGAGAAACCCAGTGAATTGAATGGAACTTTTAAAGTTAAACATATGTAAGGTCACACTAACATGGACATAAGTCTCTATGTCCAACCTTGTGAATTTAATTTACCCAATGTGATCTATTTAATTATACTGGGTTCTCAGTTGAATTAGGAATTTAATTTATATCGATATTTAATAGGTACAATATATTTTGGTAGTTTACCTATAGTTTTTAAAATTCTTTCTAGAAATAGTAAATGTTAGGAGTTAACTTGAAAACTTCAAGCGTAGGAGAGCAAGACATGAAGTGTTTTAATTGAAATAACGTTAATTTATTGGACCCTATAGTGAAAGGAAAACCAACTTTTTTGTATCAAAAATCATACTAGTTCACATGGAACTTTTATGGGGCCAAAAGAAAACAAGGCTCTTGATGACCAATACAAATATATGCTTAAGGACACACATTTTAAAGCACATGCTCACTTTTCACATACATATAAACTACACATTAGTTTGGGGGAAGATTATTTTAATTGTTAAATGATTCCCTCTACCTTGAATAATAGTTTTTTTTTTATTATTTAGCATGCAAAATCTATTGCAGCTGTTGGGATTACCAAAAGTTTGTTTCTTTACTTCCTTGTCAAAAACCATTAGAATGTAATACTTCTTTTATCCAATATCCTGTTTCTATCTGACCTCAAAGCTGTAATAAATAAATTTGAATTTTGATCTTTTCCTGGCTTATTCAGCCTTCTTAAGGGTTTTATGGTCCATGCAAAAAGCAGCCAAGGTCTGCATAAGCTTGTACCTCACTTTATATACAGTATTTGAAAAGAAAAAACTCAAAAATGGGTGGCTATTTTTAATTATATTTGCTGATAGCAAAAAATATTCTCAATTATTCTTAATTCAGTTGATGAGTTAGATTTATAATAAGCGCTACAAAGCTTAAAGCATAACTCATTATAGCTGGCTTAGGTGAATAACCTGCAGCTCAATGTATAGGGCTTCATTCTGAACCACTTCTTGAACTGGTGATCTGATGGATGTGTGTGTAATAAGCATCAATATCAAGTTTGGCTAAAAGAGGAATGATAGCCACAGTTGTCAAGGGAATGTTTGCAATAATAACCGCGAGTGGAACAAGTGACAATTTCTCTGTCGGACGTGCTCATGTATAAAAACAAATAAAAAGATTCACTATTGTAGTACAGATAGTCCTCGACTTAACAACAATTCATTTAGTGACCGTTCAAAGTTACAACAGCACTGGAAAAAGTGACTCATGACCATTTTCCATACTTATGACTGTTGCAGCGTCCCCATGGTCACATGATTTACATTTGGATGCTTGATGACTGATTCATATTTATGACGGTTGCAGTGTTGTGGGGTCATGTGATCCTCTTTCGCGAACTTCGGACAAGCAAAGTCAAAGGAGAAGGCAGATTCATTTAACAACTGTGTTACTAACTTAACAAGTTAGTTGTCTATGGAGATTCTCAGTCATCCAGGTCACGCTTGTCCCAAAGGTGCTTTTGTTTTCAAGAGGCAACTGGACCTTCTGTTTTTTCTTTGAAGACGTTTCGCTTCTCCAGACTTCCCAAGTCTGAAGAAGCTTCTTGGATGAGAAGCAAAACGTCTTCAAATAAAAACCAGAAAGTCCAGTTGCCTCTTGGAAAAAAAACACACCTTTGTGTTAACAAGTTAGTTCACTTAACAAATCTCTCACTGAGCAACATACATTTTGGGCTCAGTGGTGACTGTAGGTTGAGGATTACCTGTATAACAGATCTGACCTTAGTATTAGAGACGATGATAGGCCACTCCAGGCAGCAGATTCTGAAAAAGAGAGAGAGACGCAGGGCTGCTGCTGACACAGTACTCACACTTCAGTTATCATGGGTTGTTTAGTGGGGGTTAGGTAGAATAGGCAGAGCCCAAACCAACAAACTGGGTTAGGATTTAGCATGATATATGAAGCTAGCCATGTCTCATAACCCCAAGTCATGAAGTTGCAATAGAGAAGGCTGTCCTGTCACTGTTAAGTAATGAAAAACTCAGCCATCTGTTCAGCTCAGAGAACCAGGAGGCTGAGCAGGTGTACACACGTGTCGGCATCGGGTTGCCTTTTCTCTCAGGCAGCAACGTATCTTGGCTGATGATTTTTTTTTTTTGCTTTATCCAATCCCTCTGATGCTTTTTAGTCTAGATTTGGATGAATGGGCACGCTCGGTATGCTATCGTTCTAATCAAGAACAATTCTGTCTTGTCTGGGTTTAGTTTCAGTTGATTACTCTTCATTCAGGGAATCAGGATATATGCTGGTTCAGTTTCCTTTAACATAGATTTGCCCAGTGTTTTTCTAAAGCCACCGCAGAGCCATTTATACAGAGGTTTATTGAAATGATTTACACTTTGAGCTTTTTTTTTCACAATGACATTGTGATACAATTGTTCATGCTTATTTTGGAATGAAGAGTTTCTATGGCTCCTTTTAAATGTGCTTGTCAACAGTTTGAATTGATATTGAACGATATGAAGGTTGAAGTGATACAAAAAGATAATAGAGGAAAACAAATTACAAATAAATTACATAGGATGTGGACATAGGGTTTCCTTTGGTTGCCCTGTATATAATTTATTGGAAGAATCTAAGATCTAATATTGTGAGACAGAAAATACATTTCTCTATCCTCGATATACAATTTATAATTTTTGAAATTATAAATATAATAGTTTTCCCTTTTCTTCTTCTTTGTTCTTAAATTAAAAATTCACAACATTTTTAACTTAAATTTTATTGACTCTCTTAAATGAGATTGAAAACAGAAACATCTGTTGGTTTACCTAATGTCTCTTTTTTCTGTAAGTCATATATATGTTTGTGTGTGTATGTATATACATATATGTATATGTATATATATTTACATCATTACAAATAAAACATTAAAAATTGTGCTCATATATACAGGTAGTTTTTGACTTCCAACAATTTGTTTAGTGGCTGTTTAAAGTTACAGTAGCACTAAAAAAATGTGACTTATGCCCATTTTTCATATTTACGACCATTGCAGCATCCCCTAGTTCACATGAATAAAATTCAGATGATTGGCAACTGGTTCTTATTTATGACCATTGCTGTGTCCAAAAGTCATTTTGCGACGTTCTGACAAGCAAAGTCAATGGGGAAGCCAGATTCATTTAACAACCGGGTTATTAACTTATCAATTGCAATGAATCACTTAACAATTGTGACAAGAAATGGGGCAAAACTCACTTAACAAATGTCTCACTTAACAACATAAATGTTGGGCTGAATTGTGGTCGGATGTCAAGGACTACCTGTATTAAACTCGCCCACAAATTGCAGCACAAGAAAACTGATCACAGGTGAAAAAAAATGGTTTCTGTAAGGAATGTGTAGAAAATGGATGAACTTCATGAATGGATGAAAGGTAAAACATTACCTTTACTTCTACATATATTACAATATAATATAATTATTATATTATAATAATAATATAATGTAGCTTGGTTAGAGTACATGGGTTTAGATAAATAGGATTTGCAGATCAAAGAGATTTGGGTAGCTTTATTTAAGGGATCATAACAGTATCAGGTAGAGAAAGTCCTCTTAAAAGTGTTTGCTTTTAATACTTTCAATTCATAGCTTATTCCCTTGCTTACCCCTTTTCCATAGGCAGAAATGGTTCAAGCCGCTTTCCAAGCTCAAAGGGCATTTCTTTGGTTGACCTCACATTATCAAGAACCCCAGGAGGTAAGAAATATTGTGGTCACCTGAAACGTTCAAAGTTTTGTTGGTTTTTAAAAACGGGAATGTTGGTGTGTTGTAAAGCAAAACAAAATCAGACTTTGGCTTCATTTTATTTATTTTTAAAAAGTCTGGGTGGCTATACTTATTTAAAAAATAAAAATGATTGGCTCCTAGAACCCAGTGGTTTAGTTGAATGTATGCCCAGAACAAAAGACCATACCCTGGAGAATGGCAGATGAATTTCTGCAGGAGGATGTAAGAGTCCTATAAATAAAGTTACTGTTAAGACTTTCCCAATCTTGGTTAAATATCTGGAAATATCTCAGAATTTCTTTTAATTCTCTAGGTAATAGTTCTGATAAAGTTGTGAAGTAAGAAACCTTCATTAAATGACAACTTAATTGCATATAAAATTGCCCCCCGATTCATACTTGGCAAGAGAACCACTATGTGATTTGTTTTGGGTTGCATATTGTGCAAACTTTATTGAGATTTGCAAACCCTAATTATCATGGTTTGGTTTGGTTTGGTTTTTAGTTTGATCTAGCAGTTAAGGAAGCAGCCTAGAAACTAGGGGACTGAGTTCTAGTTCTACCTTAGGCATGAAAGCCATCTGGGTGATTTTGGCTAGTCACTCTCACAACAAACTACCTCATAGGGTTGTTGTGGAGAAAATAGATTCAAATTATCTATCTAGTAAGAATTTACACCAGCTTGATGGCACATTATCAAACATTTTGGTATCCTCAAGAATTTTGGACCTTCCACAATTCCTTGTGGGGCCCCATGGTAGCTATTACTAATTTAAAACCTCTAGCAGCATTGATTCATAACTAGGATATGGTGAGTCCTCCTAAGCAAAAGAAAAACAATTTTTTTGCTGTCATGATAAGCTGAAATATATCATAGTGTAAAATTAAAACAGCTATATGTGTGTATGTAAAACACAGTTGTCATGCAAAATAAATATTCTGTAACAAGCATTCATCTGTTTCAGTAGTATTTTTTTACTGCAAGTGATATAATAGTTTCATTTTGTCGAAAGCATGAAATATGTGTTGTAGGTTTCCAAATAATGCATTTAAGCATAAAGAAAACTTGATATGAACACAACAGAAAACACTTCGTTAATGTGACATCATCTGTTTCTGTTTGTATTTTAAGCTAAAGTCACAAACTTAGCAAAACCCAGACAGGTAGAATTCTCAATCATCAGAATTCCCAGGGCAGAGAAAAGCATATTAAGATGACAGCAACACTTGGAAAAACAAGCAGTTGTGTCATTGAGCTTTCCAGACAGTTTGTGAAGCGGTGGATGAATAAGCTGTTGGTGATCATGTCTTCACAGCTTTGCAAATATTCAGAAGCAATGTTAAAGGGAGGGGTGGGATTTGCATAATGTATTCTAAAGTAATAACAGAAAACAAAACCGTTAGCATTCTGAAGCATCTAGGATTCTTTAGTTCAAATGTAGCATCCATGCCCAGCAAGTCACAAAGAAATGTTTGTTCATTGTGATTTTTCTGAGATATTTTTCTGTTAGCAGTGCTTACATTTTATTACATCTTGAAGCCTGTCATTTCCCTGCACATGCAAAAATAGCAAGAGCCAAGAAGATAATTCCAGCTGGCATGTCAATCCTGTAGCAACTACAATAAATTACTTAGCAGAGTGAATGCTTTGTTCCTTTTTATGGTCATGTTCTATATTTGTATGTGAAGGGGAAATGGTCACATGAGAAAACCATCATCTGATACTACAGTTTACATGTACTAGCTGGCTACTAGCTACTGCCTGCAAAATTACTCTTCGGAAAGCTGCAATTTAAACTCTCCTACTTATTTGGAATTTATTGCAAATGCTTTAACTTAAGCAATATGTTAAAAACAGCCATAAATTATCATTTAAATAAACAAGAAGTGGGAAGTTATTTTAAAAACAGTTTGGAACTGGAATAAACTAAAATTAAAGTAATTATGTATAAAGATTTCCCACTAAAATACAAATTTCCCTCACTTTATGTGATTTTTGTTTATGTGATTTTCTATTATGCAATTGATCATTTCCATTCAAGAAATCACTTCGTGCAGGGAAAATAGTACTATTATGTGATTTATGCCAGTATACTCCATTTGTTCTTAAGAGCCAATGTGATGGACTGTTTAAGGCAGGGGTGTCAAACTGGCCTGTGGTGTGCTTAGATCTGGCCCAGAGGGCTGCCCTGGAAACAGCAAAGGACTGGCCCGTAGTGCCTCTGCCAGCGAAAATGGAGCTCAGGAGGCTGCAACGGCCTCCTGCAATACTCTGTCAGTGAAAATGGAGCTTGACAGCCATGGCCCTCCCAAGCTCAATTTTTGCTGGCAGAGGTTGCAGGAGGCCGTCGCAGCCTCCTGAGCTCCATTTTCATTGGCAGAGAGCTTGAGCAATCACAACACTCGTCATGTCCAGCCCACAACACTAGTCATGTTGAGCTGGCCACACCCACCTGGCCCCCAATGTCAAACACAACCCTGATGCGGCCTTCAATGAAATTGAGTTTGACACCCCTGGTTTAAGGCATCAGGCTAGAAACCAGGAGACAATGAGTTTTACTCCCATCTTAGGCACAAAGCCAGCTGGGTGATCTTGAGCCAGTCACTGTCTCTCAACCTCAGGAAAGAGGCAATGGCAAACTACTTCTGAAATCTTGCCAAGAAAACAAATGCAGGGACTAAAATCCAGGCAGTCAAAACTGACTCAAAGGCACAAAATAAAAAAGTTCATTTTCACCAGTGGTCTCTAGAAACATATTCAGACTTCTTCCCGCCAAAACTGCTTGTGTTTTCCTAGCCAAAGCCCTTTCTTTCCTCCCTTATGCATTTATCATTGGGTTGTGCTGTTGTTCTAGTGGTGCATGTTTAGTTCCGTAGCAACAATAGCACTTAGACTTATATACCACTTCACACTGCTGTACAGCTCTCTCTAAGCAGTTTACAGAGTTAGCATGTTGCCCCAACAATCTGGGTCCTCATTTTACTGACCTCGGGAGGATGGAAAGCTGAATCAGCCTTGATCCAGTAAGAAGAACTGCTGGCAGTTGGCAGAATTAGCCTGCAATAGTTCATTTTAACCACTGCGCCACCATGCAGAACAGGAAGGCTCCCAGATATATAATGACTGAAACACAATTTACCTCACGAGACAATTCATTACGTAAGAACCTTAAAAAGCCCAGGAAGTTGATTGTTTAGTTCAGAGTCTATCTACATTTCATCATTCGGTATTACCTCCAAATATTTCAAAACACACCATCATGTCATCATCGCATTAGACAAATGACTTTTCTGATAGGGGAAGTGTTCTTAGAGCTGGGTACCTTTAACACACTGAACAAATTTTGAGAAGATCTCAGTTTCAATAATGAAAAGAAAATTGGTTTGTATATGCGTGTGTGTACACACATGCTTGCACATACACATACAAAAAAACCCCATTTCTGTTCTGCTAGTGATTTCTTCATTTTGTTTATACAGCAGAATGAAGTTGCCATTCTTCTAAAACCAATATCGGAAAAGATTCAGGAAATCCAGACGTTCAGAGAGAGAAATCGTGGAAGCAATATGTTTAATCATCTGTCTGCTGTCAGCGAAAGTATTCCAGCTCTTGGATGGATAACAATTGTAAGTTCTGAATTTTATAAGTGGACATTTTCCAAACAGAACCAGTTTTTTCTATCATGCAACCTTGGATTGGTTTGACTGGTTCAGGCCTCATTGCTTGCAGATGGTACTACCATATCACCACCTCACTTTTAAAGATTTCCTCTTTAAATAGCCCACTTCTCTGAATGGGGCTTCATCCAGCAATAGTGGGATTGGTGGGCGGAAACATTTAGTTGACTGACCAATGGAAGAGCTGTTGGATCTGTTTAGTACATAGCTAGGAGATCTCTACCAGGCCTGTAGTCTAAACTGTGAAGTCATGGAAGCATTCCTGAATAAGGCGGTGGCAAATATTCCATACTGTTTCCATAATTCCGCCAAGGAAATTGCAAGCATAGTCCGAAATAGTCACCTGGTATCATGAAGTGACCTTTCTTTTCTTGGAGAACAAGGTCAGCAAAACAGGCTTCTTGCAAGCCCTGATATATCTATGTTTTTTTGAAATAGCTGTTAGTTATAATAGGAAGGAGGGTCCCGTCCCCCCCCATGATTACATTTACCTTTTGTTTCTCTCTTAAAAATCAATTCCTGTGGTTTTACACAATGCTCCTGTGTTCTCTTTTTAGTCTGCTAAGCCAGGGCCTTACGTAAAGGAGATGAACGATGCTGCTACATTTTATACTAATAGGGTGTTGAAAGACTACAAGCACAGGTAAGTTAATACTCCCCACCACCACCTGCATCAACCAATTTAACTACTTTGCTTGGCTGGTGTGTCAAAATTCTGGGAATTGAAGTCTACAAGTCCTAAAAGTTAACACACATAGCATTACACACCCACAGTAACCAACACAGCACCTCATTCACCGACTCATGCACTCTCCCCAACCTTGCGTTGAAGCCTCAGACACCCCATGCTGTATATGTCATGTACCCTCACACTTGTTTACCCCCTCATTCGCTCCAGGTAACAGCCACCTACCTGCTTGCAGGCCTGAGAGTTCAAACTTCCTGCTGGATTCTCTACTGCATGGGTGTCAAACTCGCCGCGTCACGTTGCTGTCACGAGATGTTTTTTCCCTTCGCGGAGCTGGGGTGGGCGTGGCTTGCGTGTGATGCATCCAGCCAGCTTGACAACCCCTGCTCTACTGACTTTGGTTGTGGGAAACCAGCAAAAAATGTCTCATCTAACGACTGTGGATTCAATTAATGACAGCTGGGATGCAGGGATTGCCATCATTAAGCAGTAGAGTCTCACTTTATAACCCAGCACATAGGTGACATAATTTTCTGACCTAATTGCTGCCATAAGTCAAGGGCTACTTGTATTGAATTTCAGTAGGTAGCTTTTTAAATATGATTCAAGTGATTACAAATTACCATCAGTGGCAATTCTTTCCTTAGCTTGAAGGTCAGAAGGGATAGTAAAGAACATGTACAAACAGCTTTTATTATGTTACAGTGATTTGCGTCACATTGATTGGGTGAAATCATTCCTTAATATTTGGACAGAGCTTCAAGCATACATAAAAGAATATCACACTACTGGGCTCATCTGGAGTAAAACTGTAAGTGCTCTATTTCTTACCTTACTGTGTAAAAAGAGAATTAATACATTATTGTACAGTAGTGTTGCCAACTTAGTGTTAGAAGGGGATTTATTTATTCTTGAACTAAAAAAAAATCATTTTGGCTCCCAGCAACAGTATATTTCCAGGACAAAGAACTTTATGAAATAAATAAGTTAGGAGAAAGTTTTAAATGTTCCATCTCTTAGCATCTTTGATTCCATAATTGACTGTTTCCAAGAAAATTAGGAAAATTATATACAGGTAGTCTTCAGGTTGTGATGGCAGTGGGACCTTAGAAACTCTGATGCTAAGTCACAGTTGTAAAATGGAACTTCATGTGATCACATCACTTAGTGAAGGCAATTACATCAGTTAAACAAAGATCATGCACATTGTTAAGAGAGGATCTCAGGGGCCTTGGAGTCCTAGTGGACAATCAATTAAATATGAGCCAGCAGTATGCGGCAGCAGCCAAAAAAGCCAATGCAATCCTAAATTGCATTAACAGAGGGATTGAATCAAGATCACATGAGGTACTAGTACCACTCTATAAAGCCTTAGTAAGGCCACACTTAGAATATTGCATCCAGTTTTGGTCACCACACTATTAAAAAAAAAGATGCAGAAAGAGTACAGAGAAGAGCAGCAAAGATTATTAGGAGCATGGAGGCTAAAACGTATGAAGAATGGTTGCAAGAACTAGCATAGCTAGTTTAGTGAAGAGAAGGACCAGGGGTGACCTGATAGCTGTGTTCCAATATTGAGGGGCTGTCACAGAGAAGAGGGGATCAACTTATTTTTCAAAGCACCCAAAGGCCAGACAAGGAACAGTGGATGGAGAGAGAGATTCAATCTAGAAATAAGGACAGTGGGAACAATCAACTAATCAACTAATGAGACAGCTTTCCTTCACAAGTTGTGGGTACTTCATCATTGAAGGCTTTCAAGAAGAGACTGGACAATCACATCAGAAATGTTATAGGGTTTCCTGCTTGAGCAGTGGGTTGGACTAGATGACCTGCGAGGTCCCTTCCATCTCTGTTATTCAGTATTCTGATCACATCTCATGACTTCCTGCTGGCTTCCCTATTGACTTTGCTCTACAGCAGGGATCATTAGAAACTGCAGTCATGTGACCGTGAGTCACTGTGATGTCATAATTGTGAGCTGGGTGTCAAGCACCCTGATCTCAGTCATGTGACTGTGGGGTTACTGCAATGACCAGAACTCCCAAAGAACTATGGTAAGTCCCCTTGCTGAGCATTGTTGTAACTTTGAACCCGTTACTGAATGAATGGTTGTAACTCAAGGACTATCTGGATCTACATTTTAAACATTTAATCATCACAAAGAACAACATGTCCCAGCCAAGCCAATAACATTGATTGACACTTTTTTTCATTTTGTTCATGCATTCTTTTGCAGTTTTACCTAAGTTGGTTTTTACAATTACTTAAATCATCTTTTCTGTGTATTTTAATGCACAGAGTTCAGCTTATGGCTTCTGTAAAATCATAATTCCCTAGGCATGTTACAGGTTTTCAAGAGTTGACCTTGCCTTTATGCAGCAGGTGTTTGCTATTATTAGCAATTCATTTGATTAAATCTGAGCAGATGTTTTAACAATAAATCTTTATAAACAGCTTATAAAAACTATTTAGCACAAATGTTTACAATGTCTGTCTCCTAGGTTTATGTCAGCTGCCTCTTTGGGGACAGCTGTTCTCCTTTGTTATTGTCCATTATTTCAAATGGTTAGGCAATATATGATAATACATTGTGCTAACTAATATATGATAATACTTGTGCCAAATTATTTATTGGAGGTTGCTACATATCACTTTCACATTAATTTTCAGGGAAACAGTTATATCAAATGGATGAATATCAGGTTTTTAATGGATGAGAGTGTTGGCCTTCTTAATTTTGTTTCTCCCGCTAAAGATCACCTTTAAAAACTGAGGGTAGAAGTACAAGTTGCAAAGATATTAATGAATAACCCTCACACAGTGATTGAGTGGCTATGCTATTAAGCCATAATGAGGCATGTTTGGTTTTGGCTGAGCCATTGCATTTTTAATTACAGCTTCCAGCTTTAGCATGTTTCACAGATGGTTGTTTATATGTAAAGGTAACATTTTTTTCAAGCAGAAGTTGTGAGCAACGAGGTATTTGTCAATTTTCATACATAGCCCATAGCATAATAGCCAATTTTATTGAATCATTAATACTGAACTGGCAAAGGTGCTATAATGCTTAACATATATTCTAGACAAGATGGAAAGCACACAGATCAAACAAACAAACAATCATAAAAGTCACTAGGTAATTTGTTATGCCTTTTGCACTAAGGCATGACTTCCTTTGTGGTTTTTGAACAAGACAGTGGTTTGATATACATGTAACACAAAGCCATAAACTATGCTTAATAAATCTCATGGCTGAGTTCATGTTTTGTTTTTAGTCAAAAACTACCAGTGTTATTGCTTAGCACAGCCCTTAAGGAGCGTGGTGGCACATGTGGTTAGAATGCTGGGTTGACAAACAGCAGGCCCGCGTTTGACATCCAAGTGCTACTGTGTGACGGGATGCGCCGCTCCTGTCATTTGCTCCAGCTCCTTCCCACCTTGCAGTACGAAAGGATGCAAATGTGAGTAGATAAATAGGTACCACTTCAATGGGCACATTAATAGGGACATGAAAGGAGCCCCCCAACCAGGCGTCCCTAAGGCAACAGTGATGTCACCAGATAATCCTTTCAACCCAGAAGCGCCTTGGTGAATGTGAAGAACAGCACTTTTAGTTCTCTTAGAGCTTCTTCTCCTCTAGAGATGGAAATTGACAGCAGTTTCCTCCCTTTTGAGGTAAAAGGTAAAGGTTCCCCTTGCACATATGTGCTAGTCGTTTCTGACTCTAGGGGGCGGTGTTCATCTCCTTTTCTAAGCCAAAGAGCCAGCACTATCTAATGACTATTCCGTGGTCATGTGGCCGGAATGACTAAATGCTGAAGGTGCAAGGAACGCTGTTACCTTCCCATCGATGTGGTTCCTATTTTTCTACTTGCATTTTTTTACATGCTTTCGAACTGCTAGGTCGGCAGAATCTGGGGCAAGTAACGGGAGCTCACTCTATTACACGGTGCTAGGGATTCGAACTGCCAAACTGCCAACCCTTCTGATCGACAAGCTCAGCGTCTTAGTCACTGATCCATCGTGCCCCGCCCCTTTTGAGATAGGAAACATGAAAATGACAGATAAATAGGCACATCAGAGTCCAAAATTTAAAAAAAATCCATCAAAGATTTGAGACTTTGTGAACTATGTGTATCTTGCCTATCTCTCAGTATTTTTACAAACCCTAACTCTTTTTTGGACAGATATTTGTATGTATTTCTTAAGGATATTAATTCTGCCTGCCTTAAACCAGATTAATTTGTAGGTGTTTATTCCAAGTTTTCTAAGTTTGTCTTTAATGGACTTATTCAGGAATATATATCTTCTCTTTGTATCAAACATTTTTATTTAGTTATAAAGGATTATAAAATACAAGGGAATATATACCTTCTCAACATCTGAAAAATGTTTATGGTTTAACTGAACATTCAACACTCAACATCAACTACTAGTTACTAAAATCCTGAAAGAATAAAATTGCATTCTGTCGGTAAAAACAGACAGAACAAAACATACAAAGTTTTGTATGCTTCATGTAAGTACATAGTCCTGTTCTGTTGATACGTATACCCAGACATAAAAAAGAGACTGAAGCCCAGAAGATTATATAACAACCTATCAGAACAGGTGGACTGTGGCTCAGAGACACAGATCTTTTGTTAAGGTGTTTCTTCTGTAAATGTATACTCGGGTTGTCTTTATAAAGCACAAATTTTACACCACCTGTTTTCAAGCATCCTTGCCGCAATGCAAGTCTAGTTACCAGGTGAAATAGCTGATGGGCAAAGGCAGTCTCAACTTACAACCACAAGTGAGCCCAACATTTCTGTTTTAAGTGAGACATTTGTCAAGTGAAATTTGCCCCATTTTATGACCTTTCTTGCCACAATTGTTAAGTGAATCGCTGTACTTGTTAAGTTAGTGACCCAGCTGTGAAGTGAATCTGGCTTCCCCATTGACTTTGCTTATCAGACGGTCACAAAAGAGGATCCCATGACTCTGCGACAATGCAGCCGTCATAAATATGAGTCAACTGCCGAGCATTTGATCCTAGGATCATGGGGATGCTGCAATGGTTGGAAGTGTGAAAAATGGTCATATAACTCACTTTTTTTCAGTGATGTTGTAACTTTGAACAGTCACTAAATGAACTGTGTATATCAGGGACTACCTGTATGTCATTTATAGAGAAACATCTCCTCTTTTTTGTCTATTAGCTGAATTGTTCATTTGGTTGTTTTACAACATTGGAGTAAAATTGCACTTTACAGAAACTCCCATCTGTTTACTTTTAAAAAATACAATTAGGGTCCAGTAGCGTCAGCAGCATCGAGTTTCCCTGCTGTAGTGAACAAACAAGGCCTCCCTCCACCGCCACCTCCACCCCCTCCGCCACCAGGACCTCCTCCTGCCATCGATAGAGAAAATGCAAAAGATGATGCAACTGCATCTCGTTCAGCCTTATTTGAGCAATTGAACCAGGGAGAAACAATTACTAAAGGTAGGAAGCCTGCCATAACTTAGCACTTTTTCCAAACCGTTACTCTCTACGTTTTCTCACAAAAGTTAAAAGCACTTGCTTTCATGAACACAAACATCTTTATGCTAAAAATGCTTAACTTGGAAATCTGACTCTGCAGACACTTCTGGTGAAGAAAGGGTGATCTGAACATCCCTGAAGCAGTGGGGACAACAGCCAGATACTGGATCATGGCCGGCGAAACCTTCTGGACAAAGTTGAGATTATGAGCTTGCCCATATGTACTCCAGACAGCTCCTTCTTGTGAATAAACCACAGGAACCCAAGTTTTAGCAGTTGGCTTATGCGAGTGGCTGGGAGTCAAGGGATTCCATCTAAGCTTATAATGTAATGTACCCTGTGTGGACACAAAGCACAACCGAATCTCATTTCTTAGTCACTTTTTGGGTTGTTGTTGTTTTTCTGCTTACCAGATATTAAGAACATTTGGAACAGCAAGTTTTTATTGCAACCATGGAGTGAGTTATTAAAAGAAGTTTGAAGTATGAATTTAAGAAATCTATTTTCTGGCATAAACAGCAAAAGGGTGTTTAGAGTATTGATTTTGGAAAGTTACAAACAGACTAAGGGTCCAGATGGATTTGAAATGGACTTTGAAATTAATTCTAAGAATCCTTTCCATGGGAAAATAATTTTGTTTGGAATTCTTTTTACAAAAAAATGATAGGGTGGGATTTAAAGGTTGGGCACCAGTAGGAATAGAAGGAACTAAAGATTATAGATAAAAGAGAATAACAATTAAGTTTGACTTAATACAGAATGGAATAAATTTTTTTTTTTAGCATTTGACACATTCCTGAACAATGGACCCAGAAGTTAATTTTAACGGTACCTGCCATTATAGGTAGTCGTCCACTTATGGCCACAATTAAGCCTGGAATGATGGTTGTACATTGCTGTGCTCATTAAGCACAACATGTGATTGCCTCATTTAACAACCACAATTCCTGCTCTCCGTATAATGGTCATTAAGCAAATGTGTCAGTTGTTTTGTGGAGCAGAGATTGTTAATGGAGAATGGAGTGCCAAAACCAAACATTCTAATTCACCCTTTTTCTGTTTATTTCCAAAGAAAAATAAAACAAAATCCAAATTTGTAAACTTTTTTCACTAAGGGTTGGAAGGAATTCACTTGGTGTTTTCAAACTTGTTGAATCAAACATACCTATTAGCTGAAAAGCAGTTAACAAGCAATTTCTGAAAGTGATTAGAAAAGGATGTGAACCCAGTACCCTTAAAGGCACCGCCATTCCCTTGTCTCCCAGAGTTTAAGCTTGCTGTCAACTGCTGTTGACTGCTGTCTTGCAATCTTCTCGTGAGGAGCAGTGTTTGGAGCACTTGTGGGCAATCTCAAGTCCTTTCCTTGTCCAGAGAAGAATTACGATTAGCCGATCTACTCACTGGTTCTTTATTTTGCTGGATCTTTATTCTCCACTTTTAGTTAAGTCTTCTTCAGTTGACCATTTTTTCCTTAGTCCACATTCATGTTTTATTTCTGGGGCATAGTGCAGGCCCATTTTTGAATCTGTTGTCCTATTTTAATTACTACAACCGCATTTCTGGTTGTATGAATAATAAGCCCAGCTATACATCACCTACCTATACTAGGGATTTACTGAAATATAAATATCCACATTTGTGTTGCAGAACAGTCAGATCAATAAGGGCATTAACTGGGTGCTGCCCAGAGTTGATTAAAATATGGGCAGCTATATAATTTAAACAAACAAACAAATAAACAAATGAATATGGCAATGATCTGGAGGACACTCAGGTCAAAAAGAGCACCAAAAATAAATAGCTTAGGTTAGGACAAAGAAGCTATGGTCCTCCCATTGTTAGCGTTAGCAGCTTCCAACAGCTTTTGGCAATAACTTGAAAGGTGATGGGAGATGCCAACATCTGGAGAGCTTGTCTCATGATTCTGGTTTAGATAACATTTATCTAGTAGACTTAAGGTGACTCCTTTCTTTCTGAGAAACCTTAAGCTATACCATATTTTTAAATTTGACAATTAAATCAAATGAATATTCTATAAATAGATGTATTCAAATATATGTCAATTTACCAAATACAGTACATGAATAATACTAATATGAGTACCACATATTAACAAAGCAAACCTTATAAGTACAAAAAAACTTTTAAAATTCATACTACTGCCTATGATTTTTATAGGACTTAGACATGTCTCTGATGACCAGAAGACCCATAAAAATCCCAGTCTGCGTGCTCAAGGAGTACCAATGCAATCTCCTACCAAAACCTATACTTCTGAGTCTCCCAAAATACCTCCTCAAAAGAGTTACTGTCCTGTGTTAGAACTTGAAGGCAAGAAATGGAGAGTGGTAAGTTCAACTCACTTGTAGGTAACCTGGAAATTATCTTTATAATTGATTGTAAGTGAGTTTTCCATTGAATTGTTCCCTAAGAATTGTGTGCTTGATTTTTTGTAATAGGATTAATAGTTTTACTTCCTAAGAATTTTAAATTAGCAACTGAAACATATATTGGACCCAGCAGGTAGAAACATCTAGCTAGCCCAGGGGTCTGCAACCTTAAACACTCAAAGAACCATTTGGACCTGTTTCCCACAGAAAAGAAAACTCTGGGAACCTCAAAACCAGGGTGGGCATGGCCATCTCAACATCACTCTCACCCAGTCACATGACACCCAACACCACCACGCCTACCCAGGTTTTGTGGCTCCTGGTGTTTTCTGTGGGAAATGGGTCTCTCTCTCTCCCTCTCATTTCTGTTTTTTGTGTTTTATCTTCTCAGGCCAGGTGAAGTGTGACTAAGAGGGGAGGGTGAGGGGCGTGGCCAGCCAGTGGTGGGATCACCCAACAGGGAGCCACAGCAGAGGGCCCAAAGAGCCACATGAGCTCCAGAGCCGTGGGTTGCTGACACCCGAGCTAGCCTTTCTGGGCTGAGAAGCTAAGCAGGGCTGGGACTGGTTAATATTGGATGAGCAATCACCAAGAAGTAGCAGGGTTGTAATTTAGATTGGAAAACATATAGTAACTCTATATCATATCGTAACTCTACTTTACATGTATCGTGAGACTTTGATTAAATTGTTACCAGGTAAGAAATAAGATATTTCCATATTTACAGAATTGCATTCTGGCTGAATGAAGAATGAAAATAATTCCTTGTGCATTTGCTAATAAAGGAAAAACAATGAATAGTTACAACTCATTCTATTCTTCCTCATCAATCTTATAATAATTATAACATTATAGTCACACCTAGAGATCCTAGTCTTTTCCCTGATGAAGGCTCAGACCTTCATCAGCTTCCCTCAGGATAAGCCTACAGAATCTATCTCATCTGTGGGAGAAACAGCCCTGTAAATACTGGTACTCAGTCTTCTTGGTTTTTATGGGTTACTAAAACACTGGTATGATGCCGTATTTCTCAACTACCGTAATTTACACATTCTTTTGATGAGCAGGAGCCTATTTCTTATCCTAAGAAATTCATAGAAAGGAGAAGAAAAGACTGATGCTGGATTTACAAAATTCAGCCCCAAATTCAATATTTGTTCATATCATAAGGGGAAACGATAGCATTAATTTATTGTTGACTAAATTTCATTTCCAATATAACTTGTTTCTTTACCTAAGGCAAAATGTTCAAGATAGAATGCTGTCTCTAAAAAAAAAGACAAACTGTTTTATGGCTAGACAGTATAATTTAGTTATTTTGCTGTCAAGGACTACTTAAGGGTTAGGATTGGTCATTGGCCCTGTATTTGAAAGTGATAGCAACCATAGGATGGAAACATGTTACTGAAATTTTGTTGCCAAAATTGGGAGTATTCTGGGATATGTAATATGTGCTGTATGTTGCAGGGGGCGTATGCAGCAAATAAGTAATTGGTTCATTCTTCTGTGCTTTATTTTACATACAAATATTTAACGTACTGTATTGATTTCCATTTTGAATCATATTTCTTCTTTAATACATGTTATGTATTGCTGTTGTCATAGTTTTTTCCATCCCCCTCTTTTATATGTACAGTAATTGAAGGCAGTAAACATTCCTAATATTCCTACCTCCCTTTTCTCCACAACACCTGGCTCAAAGTCATCCAGCCGACTTTCATGTCTATGGCAGAACTAGAACTCGCAGTCTCCTGGTTTCTGGACCAACACCTTAACAACTATATCAAAGTGTCTCAAACATAAACGGCTAAATTGGGAAACAGATATAAAACAATTGTAGAATGTAATTGCAACTTATGTTTTCCCTTGCCTTTAGTCTCTCTTTAAACAGTTAGAGATTGAGAGGAAAGTGCAAATGCTACTTTCTCATCTGTGGTAACAGCTACTATAAGATCAATTAAACCTTTTTTTTTTCAAACAATGCAGGAGTACCAGGAGGACAAGAATGACCTATTAATTTCAGACACTGAACTCAAGCAAGTAGCTTACATCTTCAAGTGCAATAAATCTACATTACAGATAAAAGGAAAAGTTAATTCCATTATTGTTGGTAAGTTCACTTCTAGGACAACACTAAAGCTGAAATGCATATTTCTCTTGAGCAAGTCTTATGGTGCACAGCAGACTTTAATTTCAAGCAAACATGTTTAGGAATGCACTGTCTATTACAAGTCTTCTGAGCAAGCATTCGTTTATTCTTCCAAATAAACAGGCATAGTGTAACACTGCTCAATTCTGCAAGGGGTTAATAGCTGAATATTAGGTTTTAAGACAGTTTTGTTGACATCTGCAGGGATATCTACATAACTAAAGTTATTCATGGGTATTTTCAAGAAGTGGCAAATAAATGCCTTCTCATATGAAAAACAATATAACTATACATTCTCTATACAATCCTTTTCCTTTTTTTCCCCAGACAACTGTAAAAAGTTTGGCCTTGTATTTCACAATGTTGTTGGTATTGTTGAAGTAATAAATTCCAAGGACATTCAGATACAGGTAAACCCATCTTCATATAACACTGCTATGGAAAAACAAATTCAAAATAGAAAAAAAGTACTATTCAGTTGTAAGATGATCCATCTCCCCATCTTTATGAAATTGGTATTTTGAGTAGCAGAACTAAATTAAGGAACCTGGACAGAGGGAGAGTCCCCCACATTAGCTGAGCTTGGACTGACACAATTAATCATTGCCTTTATTAAAAACATTGCTTTTACTAATTATTTATATCCCTTAGCTCAAATAATTTTTTTCATGTTATAGAATGTCCTGTTTTTCTCTTCTGAGGCAGGTTAAGATAATTACACATAGGCCAGTGTGAGCCTCAGAGTTAGGGGATAGCCTCTTGGGGAGATAAAGATTTATATAATTTTGATTTCTGATTTTATTGTCTTAGGTGCTTGGGAAAGTGCCAACCATTTCAGTGAACAAAACTGAAGGCTGCCATATATACCTCAGTGAGGAATCATTAGATTGTGAGATTGTGAGTGCTAAGTCATCTGAAATGAACATTCTAGTACCACTGAATGGCGACTATGTAAGTACTACATTTTGGTCTGATACAAAACACAGAAGCATAGACTGCATCCTTTAGTGTATCACTGATATTTTGTCTTGAAAAAGGCTTTTGGGGACAGCAAGTGTTGTCCTCAAAAATTTGGTTTGTGTGACCACAGTAGTGTTGTTTGTAGCAAATAGAGCAGCTTGTGTCACATAGGAATCTGGCCAGTTGTACCTTCAAAAAGTTCTTGTGTTATTATTTAGATCCTTTTTATCCAGTATTATTATTTTTATAAACAACTCAAAGTGGCAAACATACCTAATATTTACTCCTCCTCTTATTTCCCCACAACAACCTTGTGTGATGAGTTGGGCTGAGAGAGTATGACTGGCCTAAAGTCATCCAGCTTTCATGCCTAAGGCAGAACTGAGTCTTCTGGTTTCTAAGCTGATGACCATACTTTTTACTAGACAAAATGTGCTTGCTAGTTTACTGTGTATGTTTTAATGTTTATATTTATGATGGATATGTTATTATTTTTACACCGCTATATATACCATGGACATTTTCAGTACTGTAAGCAGTCATGAGTCAAAATGAAATTGGCAACATGTATATTTGGTAAATCAATAAAATGAAGCATTTCCCTAAAAGTCTTTAAGATGGGATTTAATTCTTCTAATCCTGTTACGTTTGCATGATAGAGTGATAAAAGTGATTTATACAATATGCTTAACAGTTAACATATACATATGAGAAAGCAATTAACATATACAAACTTGGCTAAGTGGTTAGGTCGAGTGTAGAAAAATTATTTAGCTCCACATGATCTTGGATTTGTTGTGGGACAAAATAACTGCGCTGCTTCCTAAACAACTATTGGATGGTGATGGCTAATTCATTCTTCAGCCTTGTGTGACAGAAACTAAGGTGCAGAAGTCCAATACCTCTTTACTGTAGTTATTTTGGTTTTCATCCTTATATTCACAAGGGAGGGGTGGGAAAGAGACATAAATTGAGTTGTGTGGGCATTATGCTATGGTAGAATTATTATTTTTTGTTATTTTTTCACTCTTCTAAAAGGAGGAAGAAGCAAAACTGCTTAGCTTCCCTGATTGTTTTGCAACTTCTGGAAATCCAGAAGTGAACACAACTGAACTGAATAGGAGATGTACAATTATATCTTGATGGTTATTTACCTTTTCCAAAATCAATTTGCATTAGTTGCTAGGAAGCAATGTTAGAGGAGGGTTGTTGCCCTCTAGTGAATGTCTTCAGAATCCATCAGGTTTGGTGCTGTATATGGTATAGTCCCCCCCCCCCCTTACATTCTTCATGTGAAATTAGATGACTTAAACTTAGAATAACTTTATTGTCACTTTGAATGTACACTAATCGGCATACATTAAAACGAAATTTTGTGGCATACAACTCTCAAAGGGGCACCACCTCCAATGCACACTACATAAACATGACAAAATAAATAAATAACTACAAAATTATGCATATACCCACATATATTATATGATACAGAGAAACAACAGAGTCTAGTTCGGATGTATACATGTATAGGGCGAGAAAAACGAGATAAAAGCTTTACCTGCACATGCTGGGTATATGAGTGACCAAATTCTTTTTTTCCCCAACTGCTGTGTTGAGCAATATGCATGGAACTTAGCCTAGCAACCTTTTTTTTTTTAAAAAAAAAATCAATATACCCTGTTTTATGAATTTGCACATTCAAACAACTGATGATATTTATGGTTGCACTGTGCAGAAATGTATATCCACAGCAACGTATACATGCATTTCCCAAATTAGCCTTCACATCTCATGAATGCAGATAACTTTAGGGGATGAAAACATCTGCAGAAATGTTAAAACATTGCATAATGTAGATGACAAAAGACAAGGAAATGATAAACTGAGCAGTTCTGGGCCATGGTGGTCAACCTCGTTCATATGCAGTAGCATAAGGAAATGAAATTTTTACAAAATCAAGAGATAACAATTAGAAACATAAAAAATATGAAGAACTTATACATTTTTTGAGTCGGTGTCTCTAGAGCAGTGATCCCCAACCTTTTTGACACCGTGGCCCGGTATCGGCATCAGCTGGGCGCCGCGGCCCGGTACCAGCATCAGCTGGGCGCCGCCATCTTTTTTGATGAAAAAGTGGTTCCGGTGACCTCACCGGAAGCACGTTTTCATCAAAAAAGATGGCGCTAGCTTTCAGTGAGCTTTTCCGGGTAGAAATGGCTTTCTACCGGAAAAGCTCACGAGCACTAGCGCCCGCCATCTTTTTGATGAAAACATGCTTCCGGTGAGCTTTCTACCCGGAAAAGCTCACCGGAAGCACTTTTTCATCAAAAAAAGATGGCGGCGCCCAGCAAGCCAGCGGCCTGGTAGGAGTTGTTCCGCGGACCGGTACCGATCCGCGGACCAGTGGTTGGGGACCCCTGCTCTAGAGAATATATTTAACAATATATTCTGTATGGTATACCTTATAATCGAACATAGCATAGTGAAGTAATCACCTCCATTTTAAATGCTTGTGGGGGCAGCTCTCTGTTGGAAATCCCATCTTGTGGAATAGCTTATTTCTGGATATGAGACAGCTCTCCACCACTTCATATGCTAGAAATTAGTAAAAACAACAGGTTGTTCTGAAGAGCTATTTTAGGGTGGACATTAAAATGTTGAGGTTTAATTTGTATTGTTGCCATTGTTAACATAATGTTGGGACAGCAATCTTATATTATGGGACTTGTAAGATGCCTTCATTTGCTAGTAGCATAGAACTAGCAGTATAATAACTTTCTATGTTGAAGAGCTGTGTATGTCATACAATCTTATCTAGGCCACTTAACCAAGTTTGCAGCCACAGATATGGTAAAGGAAGTATTCCATCCTCAATATTGATATATAGTAAGCCTAATCAGACAATGCATACAACTAGAGGAAGTGGTACCATTTTTTTGTCAGGCAATAACGTGTCTTGGGGAACATATATTATTTTTATAAAAAAATTGAATGTGCTTGTATGGTCGTACTGCAGTACAAAATTATGATAACTTTAAAGGCACATAAAACAAGAATTGTTCCATATGGCACTTCCTTGTTTTTGAATGTATGCTGTTATCAAATGATATTTTCATTTTCAATTTTAAATTTAAAAGAGTGCCACAAAATTATTATAATTATGTAATTATTATATTCAATCAATAAAAACTACCGAAATGCCACCCCTGTAGGTAGTCCTCAGCTTATAACCACTTGTTTAGTGGACTGTTCGAAGTTGCAACAGCACTTACAACCATTTTTCACAATTGTGATCATTGTAGCATTCTCATGGTCATGTGATCAGAATTTGGATGCTTGGCAAATGCCATGTATTTATGATGGTTGCAATATCCTGGGATCATATGATCGCCTTTTGCGATCTTCTGACAAGCAAAGTAAATAGGGAAGCCAAATTCACTTAACAACCAGGTTACTAACAACTGCAATGATTCATTTAACAACTTTAGCAAGGAAGGTTGTAAAATGGGGCAAAACTCCCTTAACAACTATATTGCTTAGCAATGGAGATTTTGGGCTCAATTGTGGTCGTAAGTCTAGGACTACCTGTATTCTGTCTATGGTATTGATACAATATCTATAATGAAATGGTTGCTTGATAATACAGAAATTTCTGAGCTCTAAAAGCTAATCAAGTGGTATTGTTTTCATAACCAACACTTTAGCCAACTGATATTGTCTATCTTGCCTCCTTACAGAAAGAA
Source organism: Notechis scutatus (assembly GCF_049901735.1). NCBI lineage: Eukaryota > Metazoa > Chordata > Lepidosauria > Squamata > Elapidae > Notechis > Notechis scutatus. The sequence continues at coordinate 143,982,088 of NC_142011.1, read as the reverse complement.
TTTCCTGTCCCTGAACAGTTTAAGACATCATGGGATGGATCAAAATTGGTTACTGACCCTACCGAAATTATGGGTTAGTTTCCACAGACCATACAGAAACTGCTGACCATGATCTCCAAAGAAATTCTGCCAGAAGAAAGTAGCAGCACGAAGAACGAAAAAAGCAGCACTAAATTGCACCACGGGTGTCTCCACAGGGGGGCATCTGGGACAAATGATGATTCATGCATGATGATATCATGCAAATACTACAAATTATCTGCTTGTGTCGGAAGGTAGGGTGCAAGTATATTATTGAAGCATTTGCATGATGTCACTATGCGTGTGATTTCTTGACATTACTGCAGTTTGGTGTTGCTGCCAATAGTTTATATTGCAGTTAGTAGATTTTAAAGAAGCTATAAAATCAATTGCTTTACATACAGTATTTTTTCCGCGCTGAGATAATCATTGGAGGAAAGCATATATATATACACACAGTATAATAAAATGCATATTTCAAGAAAACATGGCATTCTGCCATGATTACATATGCATGGAAATCATTCTGTTCAATCTCTGTACACTTTTTGTAAGTAACCTGACATTTTCTAAAATATCTACAATTTGCCTTTATTTGCAGATAATGTACTCACGGTATCATATGAACGCATAAAGACGTTAAAGAGTTAAGCCAGTGGCTACTTCATACAATAAGTCTGATATAATTTGTAATATTTCAGTGTATTCCTTTTTTTAATGATTGGTGGTCAAAAATACCAATACCAATAAATAATACGTTATTTTACTTCATGGAATTGATATCATGTACTATATATAGCTGGACCTCAATAAATCTGTATATTTGCTAATGGAAAAGAAAGCCAGATGTTTTAATTATATTTCAGTTATATGCTTCCACCTTCTATTTTTAGCACTCAGGAGGCTAACAAGTAGAGCATCTGTAAGGGCTCTATCACCTGCAGTACTATGGAGTAGTTCACACTGATCAGTACTTTAAAAAAAATGCCCACTCTAGTGACACCAAATGTTCCCAGTTCTCTGTTCTTGGCTGTTTATTATTATGGCTGGTCACGCAGTCAATCAGTTGTTTAGATTAGGTTTGACATTTTTATACACTTCAAAGTTCTTCCCAAATACCCAGGATAAGCAGATGTACAATGTTAGAGGTATCATCATAGGAGATAAGTTGTTCCAAGTAATGCTGCCTTTTTGCAATCAACTGATGATGATTTCTGTCAATGCTGATGGTGTTCAAGTGGTGATCCAGATGTTTTGGGATTGCACCCAAGGCACCTATTACTACTGGTACTATTTTTGGTTTCTTTTGCCAGAAGTTTTACTTATTATTTGTAACCACTGCTTAAAAAGCTATTGACCTGTTTGCTGAATGTTTAACTTTGATCGCTTATATGCAGTCCCTTTTCCAGACACTGTTAACAATTTTAAGATTGTTATTCCAAAATGTAATGCTAATCTTTGTTGGATTTTGTGTGACTGTCTCCTGCTATTAGGCTTTTCAATGAATAGTAGCAAATTTATACTACAACCTAACTGTGAAAGTGAGGGATTCTGCAATAAATAAATATAAATTCAAATTCAGCAGCTTCTAGTTTTAAAAAAAAGTATTAGAGATTTAATTTTGTTCAAAGTAGATGGAGTTGTACTTCTGTTTTTATTTCTATTTGTAAAATTAGCATGCAAATATTTAAAAGGTCTTTTTCTCCATTACCTCTGAACTCAAATTGTATTTTTAGGGATATAAGCTTGATTTTTAAATCCACATTGTTAAATTTTTAACACTGATGTGACATGTAGTACCTGTATGATTTCTGTGCACAGTACTCAACTATGCTATGTATCATTGGTTACTGAATAGCAAATTTTTGCAAAAATAGCAAAACAGTAATAGGCTTACAAAACTACAGCAGGACCTATATTGTAACAATTGCAACTAACACTTTTTAATTGCAATATCTAGTGTTACAGTAAATAAAATTTTGGTATTTGTCTAATCAATATGTATAATGTTGTGAGTTTAGTACATGCCACTTTCAGTTACAATAATCTGGCATGATGAATAAAGATAAAATTGCAGTTTCTTTACAGTGCAAAACAAAAGCTTTATTATTACACTATGTTAAGCCACATATAGGCAAACACTGTCATACCTACATTAATTTGTAAGAAAGACAGTAGCATACAGCATTCAATTGAGAATGTACATATTTAATTTCTCCCCATCCCCATATTTAGTTCTGTTAGGCTTTCATGTTTTGTAAAAAATATTTCTATAATATGGATATCAGAATATTATATGAAAAAAATCATGGTGCACTGAACAACACGGGTCATGGAAAGCTATCAAAAGTGGCAAATAGTTTGATATGCTAGTCTAAAAACATTTAGAAGATTTTTAGTCCACTATTTTATTTATGTCCAGCTTTCCCTTTTGAGGTCCTACTATATTGCCTCATCATGGTATTTCTGGAGGGTATGAGTGAAGAACACAAGCACTGTATGCCAACTATATATAATCCTAGCAAGAGCACAAAAGGTCATCCGAGCTGCCCTGCTAAAGCAAGCAAATACCTGTATTGGGCAGCAGTAATAAAAGAAGATTCTAGAGGTGGATGGTGACTTTAATGACAATGGCAAAAGCATTTCATACTGCGTGAGAGAAAGTATGGTAAATCAAGATAGGAAGCTGGAAGGGAAGCTCATAAGTTGCTGGCTAAGTCTCTCTCCCCTCACATGAACAGCTTCCCAGCCACTCTGTGCTCATGCCATGCTGGCAAGTCACATACCCTGCACATCCATGGTGTGGATCACACCACACCATTATTGAATCTCTGACCCATATCACACCATTGTTGATCCATCTTGCCTGTTTCTTGTGCTCCCAACCTGCACTTCTGTACCACACTCATTTACCCACCCATCCATATATATGAATATCATCAGATGAAATATACAGAAATGAACTGAACAACAAAATGGAGAAGATGTTGAAACAGCAAATAGTTCTTGGATAATACACATCCAGGACAATTTAAATTTTTGCACAAAATTTCTGTAAGGGTTTTCCAATTGCTCTTGAAATCAGAAAGTGTAAATTCATCCACATCTTTGAAAGGGATATTAAAAAAGCAAATACACCTGCTTTTTATTCTTCAGTCAATACTGATTTATGAGCCTGTGTAACTAGATTTGGAATAAAGTGTGAACAAAGCCACTAGCATTAGGTAGCCAGCAGATGGCAGAATGATACTGAAATGAAAATAATTTCTAAATTTCTGGTTAAGACAGGGTGTGTCAAATGTATATTTACAAAAAAATAAAGGTTGGTAACTATGAATTCAATAGTAGTTTATCACAAAGCAACTGCCTGTGAAGGCTCCTGGATTGGGGCTGAAAGCGGAAGCAGTATGCTACCTCCCATATTTGGGCAGACCAGGTTGCCCTGATGCTGGTCTCACCGGAAAAAAACACTTAAGACAGGAATATTATCCAGAAAACTGTACTAGTCCTGTATTTAAAAATATGCTAAATTATTAAAAGGTTACTTGCTAGATCATGACATGTTTATCCCCTGAAAATTCATTTGAACTTCAAATTTCAAATATAGCTAACAAGAAACAAGCTAATTCCTTAATTGCTATGTACACCTCTCAAAGTCACCTATGTGAGATGAACAGCTATATAAATTTATTTTGTAAATAAACCAACCCACACCTGGTCAAATTGGAGCAGAATGAGCAAGAGAGAACTCTCTGTGCATATGCACATGTGCACATGCATTTTAAAAAGGATTTTAAAGAATGTGTTTTTTCGCTGTCCCACAGCCAATTTTTCTAGTGTTCTCTGAGATGTAAAACCTATGGCAGTTTGAAACCTCATCAACTAATTAGGTAATCCAGCACTGTTTCAATTGGACACAATTCCCAAGGCTGGCACAATAGTTGCCCCACAGCTCCTTCAGGAATTCCTGGCAGAGGCTATGTGTGTGCCTGGAATCCTGTTTGGCTCTCAGTTCCCACCACTCTGCCGGCCTTTGTAGCTGACATGCTTATTTTACAACAGGGGTCTCTGAGTTACAGGTAGTCCTCGACTTAAGTCCACAATTGAGCTCAAATTTTCTGTTAAGTCTCTCCAGTTAAGTGAATCACCACAGTTGATAAGTTACTAACCCAGTGATTAAGTAAATCTGGCTTCTCCATTGAATTTGCTTGTCAGAAGGTCACAAAAGAGAATCACGTGTTTTGGGAACACAGCCATGGTCATAAATATGAAGCAGTTGCCAAGCATGATTGTGAATCACATGATCATTGGATGCTGCAAAGGTCCTTACTGAAAAATGGTCATAAGTCACATTTTTCAGACTGTTGCAACTTTGAATGTTGCTGAACTTTGAATGTTAACAATTCTGTTTAATTATTTAAAATAAATAAAAATTATTTTAATTTTTGCCATTCACATTTCATTCGGTCCTTCCTTCTGCCTCCTTTCTTTAATGATTCTATTCCACCATTTCTTTGATATTAGTGTACCTTTTGTCCCGCAACAAGTTGTCCTATGGTGAAATGGCCATGGCAAGTTGTCCTGCAATGAGTCAGCTGTGGCATGTTAGCATGTTGAGTTGGCCATGTTGAATTGTCATAAGTGAGCCGTTGTATGTCGAGGACTACCTGTAGTCAATTTTAAGAGTTGTAGACTTCAACTTCCTGGCTTTGGTTTTGGAGACCCCTGTTTTAGAAGAACAGCTGCTAGCAACGATGCCAATTCTAGTCCAGTTTAGGCGCAGGTACCAAAGGAACGCTAAACTAGGGGTCTCCATCCTTGGCAACTTTAAGACGTGTGGACTTCAACTCCCAGAGTTCCTCAGCCAGCTTTGCTGGGAGTTGAAGTCCACAGGTCTTAAAGTTGCCATGGATGGAGACCCCTGCGCGAAACTGTTGAAAAACCGACCGAACGCACCTTACGTAAAAGGCCTGCCCAAGAATTGTGCGCGGTCATCTGAGCGAGGATTTCGTCACGGCGACGGCCAAGAGAGTAACACAACGCTCCCCCCCACCCCCCAAACACAAACCACGCCCGAAGTCTGGACCAATTTACACAGCCTCTTTTACACCCAATTGAGAATCTTGAGTAAACAAACCGCACCCTCTCGCGCACACACCGCCCTTTCTCTTTCAGGGAGCGGCTGAGGGAGGAGAGCGGGGGGGAGGGGGGGAATTGTCTGTTCGTGCCGGGGCCCGGGAAAGACGCCGGCCGAGATGGTTCAGGGCTCCCGCCTGCCTCCGCAGCCAGTGACGTTCGCCTTGTGGGGAGAAGGCCGTTCCGGGCGGCGGTCTCCCCTCCGCCTTCGAGCGAGGGCAAAGACAATTTGCTGACGGGCTCGCGCCTGCGCAGTGCAGAAGGCAAGGCCGCCACAAGCACGGCGGCGGGAGGAGGCTTTTCGGGCCGGGCCATGGCAGAAGCCAAGGAGGCCCCGAGGGAGGATGGCCACGGCGGCGGTGGGAGCGTCCCCACGGCCCAAGAAGGAGAAGAGGCGATCAGCGCGGGGGAATACTCCAGGCGCGTGCACCAATGGCTCTGGGACTCCTACTGCGGCTACCTCAGCTGGCAGAGCGGCCTGGCCGCGCTCATGGCCGGAGCCGCGAACGCGGCGGCTTCGGCCCCGCCCCCCGGCGCCTATTACCACAGCGGCGGCGGCGGCAGCTGCTACTACCTCCTAGCCACCTCCGTTGCCCCCGAGGGCGGTTCGGCTCCGGCCCGCGCGGCCCCGGCTTGGCCCCCGCCCGCAGTCCGACACGGAGCCCCGGCCCAGCGCCCCGCTCCTGCCGCCGTCGCTGCCCCAGCTGGCAGTTCCCAACGGGAGCCTGGCCGGCCAGCAGGTGAGTCGTTCTTTTCAGATGAAGAAGGAGGGAAGGGTGGGGTGGGGACTCGGCCGAAGACCAGGAACGCTTTGACGAGGGTAGAGAGGATGGTGAGCAGTGGGACGCCTGAGGTAGGTTTGGAGCTCGTTTCCTTTTTAAACCCGGCTGGTACAACAATTCATTCAGTGACAACGTCACAACGAGGCTAAAAAAAAAGGGACGACTGTTTTTCACGCTTAACAACCGTCGTAGCACACACACACACACACACACACACCCCATGGTCACGTGATCAGATGCTTGGCGCCCGACTGGTATGGTTGCGGTGTTTTTTTGGGGGGGGGTATTGTGGGATCCCCTTTTTAGGACCTTCTGACAAGCAAAGTCAACAGGGAAGCCGCATTCACTTAACAACCAGCTGATTAACTTGACAACTGCCCAACCAAGAAGAGTTGTGAAACGGGGGCAAACTCACTTAAGTGATGTTTCTCTTAGCAACATCCATTTTGGGCTTTTGTGTGGTCATAACTGGAAGGGACGGCCTGTATTGCTTAGTGTGCCTGCGAAGTCTTAACCCAGCTGGAAACACCGCTGGTCTGGTCAGGGTTGAAGTAGAAAGAAGTCTGCAGAAGGAAGAGGTGGGTTGACTTGCATAATGGGATGACTTTGGTGAAAAATGTTTGTGCTTTCTTAATAGACTCATTTACTTTTGGTATAACAAAAGCTTTTGCAGATTAGGATCCACCTTACCAGATACTGTGTACAGCAGGGGTCCCCAACCACCGGTCCGCGGACCGGTACCGGTCCGTGGAACAAGTCCTACCGGGCCGCTGGTTTGCTGGGCGCCGCCATCTTGTTTTGATGAAAAAGTGCTTCCGGTGAGCTTTTCCGGGTAGAAAGCTCACCGGAAGCACTTTTTCATCAAAACAAGATGGCGGCGCCCAGCTGATGCCGGTACCGGGCCGTGGCATAAAAAAGGTTGGGGATCACTGGTGTACAGTACTTAAGATGTCCTCATTTTGAAGTGCATAAACCCAGATGGGCACAGAGACAAGGTGAACCCAGTGAGTTTGGGTGGAAAGACTACAGGTAGTCCTCAACTTAAACAACAATTCATTTAGTGACCATTCAAAGTTACAATGGCACTGAAAATAGTGATTTATGACCATTTTTCACATTTATGACCGTTGCAGCATCCCTGCGGTCAGGGAACTGCTTGGCAACTGTCTCATATTTATGACGATTGTAGTGGTCTCGAGTCATTTTGTGACCTTCTGACAAGCAGCCAATGGAGACCCCAGATTCACTTAACAACCTTGTTACTAATTTAACAACTGTGGTGATTAACAAATGTGGCAAGAAAGGTCGTAAAATGGGACAAATTCACTTAACAGGTTTCTCACTTAACAACATGACTTGTCATAAGTTGAGGGCTACCTGTAATTAATTACTGTATGAGGACTACAAATGCTACAAACCCCATTATCATAATGCAGCACTATTACTGTTACCATGTAACAGATTTATGCATTGACCCTCAATGTAAGACCAGGTTAAACAGGAAGCAGTCATCCTATCTCAGCCTCTTGCTGAAATGAAATGGCTCTTTTTGTTAGTTTTCTCTGGATGTAATGGAAAGGAACATTTTTTTGAAAAAAAATAGAACTTCTGCCTCTTTCAAAAGTTGGAAGAGCAGGTTAGTCCCAATTCGCTCTCTTTGACCTTTGATTAACAAAAAGAGCACACCTAAATAATTTCATTCAACCTTAGGCAGGTTAAAATTAGTGGGCTGCTCTAGAAATATCTGGTAAAAGTGCTTGTGGAAGAATGATAGATAAATCAATGAATTGTACTGTATATTGCAGTATGAAATGAGTGCATCCTAAAGACAGAAAATAAAAACAAAATACTGCATATATGCCTATAACTGCACTGATACACTTGCTCCTGCCCTCAGAGCAGCCCTACTTTCCATCTTTTGCTGAATTTTCTCAGAAGCTTTTGGCCATGTCCTCTTTCATAAAATAGGGAGGATGCTTGTCACGATGCGCTGTTTTTCAGGTTGTTGCTCTGTCTTTGTAGACTATTCTTTCTTTCAGGTTGAGACTTTTCCCGTTTCTTCCAACCTTCCAGAAACAGATAAAGATAGGACTTTTTCAAAGATCGTTTGGTTGAAACGTTTGTTATTGCCAACTTTAATGTATGTCATTATGATTATTTACAGTGGTTTATTTGCTTTTTTTTTTTTTTTGCTTGGGTGTGACTTATTTTTCATTATTTTTATCCTTGTAGCTTTTTATTACTTTTCCATATTTGTGTTTATTGTGGATGCCTGAAATATTGCATATTTTGTATACATATATTGTATATTGCGGACAGTCTGTATTGATTCTGTGGTATATAAATAGAATAAATACATGAAATAAAATTACTACTTAGAGAGACAAAGGAACTTACACCAGGGGTCTCCAACCTTGGCAACCTTAAGACTTTTGGACTTCAACTCCCAGAGTTCCTCAGCCAGCAAAGCTGGCTGAGGAACTCTGGGAGTTGAAGTCCACAAGTCTTATAGTTGCCAAGGTTGGAGACCCCTGACTTACACCATAAGAAAGTTACAATGAGAATAACACCATCTTTGAAAATTGGGTTGTGGAATCTTTGGGGCTGGTGCCTGAGGGTACATCTGATGAGTTTCGAAGGATTTCTGTGCTACTGCTTCAGCATTTTATCCAGCAGTCTTATTTATTCATGAGTTGTTTTTCCCACCTAATATCATTTTCGGTTATCTTGAAAGGCTGCAGTGGGAATACGTAGCGAAGAAGTCTCCTTCCATTAGTCCAGTTATACAAAACTGGATTCAATTCCTCGATTTTGAATTTTTAAAAAAATAACAGCAGAGAAATAAGCAGAGGGCTTTTTCCTATAGCTATCTCTATGTTGATCTATTACTGTAATGAAGAATTAGATATGATATCGCTAACTCATTGGCCTTAGCAATTGGACAGTGGAGAATAATTCCTGGTTTGCTGCTGAAAATGGTAGCCAGGAACTGGTACTTATTGAAATGCTTTAATAGGAATATTAGAGTGGCTTTGATTATGGCTCTACATGCCTGGTAACAGTATTAGTATTGCTTAACAATATTAGGTAACAATACTATTGAGCCTTGAATTTTTCATTTCTGTATCTCTGGAATGATATCAGATTCAATATCGGCTTCTCTTATCAGTCCCTGGTACAATGGCCTCTTAGTGTAAGGTGCCCTGCTACTCTTTTTAAAGAGCATGGCAGTGGATCAGATCGTCAATTAACATCAAGAGTCTTCTAATTCTCTATTTATAGTGATCAAATCCTGGCATAAACCCAACCCACTACACAGGGTTGTTGTTATGGGGAAAATAGGAGGAGGAACCTGTTAGATAAGTTCACTGCTTTGAGTTATTTATTAAAATAATAAAGGCAGGGCACAAATTAAATAAAGGAGCAAGATTGGCCCTATAGTTGGTAGAGAAAGGTTTATGGTGTCTTACGAGAACGTGCTTGGTATCTCAGTTCAGGCATTAAGTCTCAATTGTCTAACCACAGCATGGCACAGCAGAATATGGCTAGTGTTTAATCCTTTGTGAAGTCCGTACATTGCAGCTACCTTTGGAAGGGCAGAATTATATCAAAAGATCTCATAATGATCTGTAGTAAAATGTATAACCTAATACATTTTCAGTTTGTCCCTATCTTCTTAAGTATGAGTTTATTTTATTGTCACTTGAAATGTAAATTAGTGTGTAAAATGAAGTTTTTAATTAATTATTTGACCTTACTTATATTACAGAGTTTGTTCTATGATATTTAATGTAAAATAAATTATTTGTTTTTGTTCAGGTCGTGAATACACAATCCCGTCTTTGGCTCATCGATTTATAGCAGAGATGGTGGATTTCTTTATTCTTTTCTTTATCAAGGCATCAATAGTTTTGAGTATTATGCACTTAAGTGGAATAAAGTAAGTTGCACAGTACATAATCTAGTTAATCACTTTCGTTATATCTGTTGCTTGCTATGTTATATATTTAGTTCTAAATACAGTAAACTATTCCATTTCAAACTGCAGGCATGGATCATATAAAATGAGTATATATTTTCTTCTTAAAAAGAATTTTAAAAGTAAAGGATGTTTTCCTGGCAGCTTTAGCTATTTGTCTCCTGTGTTCAAACAGGATGGAATAAAAGTTTGAAAGTTTTAAAAAATTATTGTATCCGTGTTTCTATCTGTTCTTCTGTTTTGTCAGTGATGCTGTCTAGATGTTTTGTTGGGGTGACAATTGCCATGATAAATGTCCCCGCTTGTGTACTTTCTCAAAAGAAAATACTAAAGAAAATAGGGACTTTCTCCTGTTTAACCTGCAGAGGGAAATTAGCAGAAGTCTTGTTAATTTCATCCAATCTGAAAAAAGAAACAGAAAAGAGAGTAAAGTCTTTCTTCATGCCATCAGTAAACCTACTGGAAGAAAAAAGGTTCATCCAGCATTTCACCAGTTCACCTCAGAGAGGGGGAGAGCCCATCGATTCATTTCTCCACTGTGGGAAGGTCCCTTCAGAAGGGAGCAGGCAGCCCAGCAGGCCCTGAAGAACAGGAACCGGTGACCAAAGAAGACGTTTCTGCCACAGCACAGACCTTAGACATTGGAGCAAAAACATTTGCCAGCAGCCAAATGAAACAAAGCAGCCATGCTACGCCACCATTTCTGCCATCTAAAATCATACTATCTTTAATGCAGATCAATAAAATATGGGCAAAAGTTACCCATATGTGCTGAGGATGGGTTGAGGATGGTGTCATATGTTTCTATCCTCAAGAAACAATTTGTGAGTCATTATCATGCTAGAGCAAACAAAATGTATAAAAGAGCCCTCAGATGCCATTTTCTTTGACAATATGTTTTATTAGTAGTACTTTCAAATTTAAAGTACATATCTTTTGTACCCTGAATATTCTTCTGAAACAAAAAGTCCACTAAATAAAAATGTTTCCATTTACAGTTTATGTTACCTCTAAGCTATACATAGAATAGTATTGCTTATTCATAGTATTACTTACTGTATTATACTTTTGATGCAGGGATATCTCAAAGTTTGCTATGCACTACATTATAGAAGAAATAGATGATGAAACTTCCATGGAAGACTTGCAAAAGATGATGATAGTGGCCCTTATCTATAGATTGCTGGTCTGCATCTATGAGGTATACAACTTTTACTTGTACAAACAATAGAATATTTATTTTGGAGACTATTCAATCTATTTTCATTGTTGACCCATATGTTTTATGAACTTAATTTAATTTTTAGTTAGATTAATGAGATTATATTAACCTAATAAATATTCAGAATATTTATAAAAGCCATTGACATCCAATACTGCCAACGGTAAATAGCAACTAAAATTTCCATTTGACCAAGAATCAGAAACTGCACAAAGCCATGTAAATAAGAGCAAGTTTTATTCACGATGACAGAAAATAAGTTATCCCTCCCATTATACAGGTAGTCCTTAACCATCATTTGTTCAGCAGCCTTTCAAAGCTATGATGGCATTGAATGAAGGGACTTACAAGTGGTACTCAAAGTTCGGTCCATTGCAGTGCCCCCACAATCACATGAACACAACTCAGATGCCTTGTACTTGCATCCCACAGTCATATGACCACCACTTGCAACCTTTCCTGCCATCTTCCTACAAGCAAAGTCAATGAGGAAGGTCACAAATCTCCCACCTTTCTATGCATGCATGACCATGCACACCTTCCCCTTTCATTCACAAACACTCATATCCTCTTTTTCTGCCTCCCTGCACTAACATAGGTGCACACACTCCATTCCCTGTTGTCCTTGCAATCGCATGCCCTCTTTCCATAGCCTATGTGTGGTTGCACAAATTCATGCACTCCATGGCCTCTTTCCGTGGCCTTTCTGCTATTACAAACACCCCACACCCTTTTTGCTTGCATGTACCTTAATCCATTTCTTTGACTTCCCTGTGAACACATGTACCCTGCACCCTCTTTCCTTGGCTACCCTGTGCTTGCTCACATGCATGCACCCCAGCCTCCCTGCGGTTGCTTTTGCCCCGCACCTCATTCCTGGTGGTTTTTCTGAGTTCATGTTGCATCAAGCACCACCTCCCCAAATTTCTGCTTGTCCTGGCTAGGCCTCTCAGTGCCCTCACATACTCCTGCAGCAACTCTGCTCTTTACCTGTAGTCTCCCTTTGCTTCCCATTTGATGATTCACACATCTCGAATTACAATGACAACAGGGACTGCTGTTATAAAGTGAGGTGATTACGTACTTTACAGTCATGTAATCTCAGTCCCAGTCGTAATTTGAAGGCAACCTGTAGTCTCATTCTTTCAAATGTGTATTACATTAGGTTTATCTTGTCTCAAGACAGTTTCATTACTGATATATTATGCATGGTAAAACATTAATTTTAGTTACGAGAATTTTTTTCTTTCAGATTATTTGTATTTGGGGAGCTGGTGGTGCAACTCCTGGGAAATTTCTGCTAGGCCTTCGAGTTGTGACATGTGATACATCAGTACTTATTGCACCAAGTCGTGTGTTGGTGATACCATCGTCTAATGTGAGCATAACAACGTAAGTTTTATTTTTGTCACTGCAATATTATACCTGTATGAATCATTAAGATGTTTTCAGTGATGTATAATCTACATCAGGGGTGTCAAACTTGATTTCATTGAGGACAGCATCAGGGTTGTGTTTGACCTCGTGGGGAGGATACAGCCGGGTGGTGGTGGTGGCCAGCTTGACGTCATTCATGTTGGGGGCGGCTGAGGTGGCCCGAGTGCTCTGCCAGCGAAAATGGGCTGCTAAGCTCCATTTTCAGCTGCGGTGGCCTCCTACAACCCTGAGCCAGCGAAAATGGAGCTCAGGAGGCATGCAACTCTCCCAAGCTCCATTTTTGCTGGCAAAGGCACCACGAGCCAGTCTTTTGCTGTTTCCAGGGTGCCGTGCGCCAGATCTAAGCATCCCGCGGGCCAGGTTCGCCCCCCGGGCCTTGAGTTTGACACCTCTGATCTACATAATGTAAATATTATTAGATTTATATGATTTTTATTCCCTACTTCAGCTTTATGTTTAAGGATATTTTACAGCCTGACTAAACTCAATGCAGATTTGGGAGTGTTGTTTTTTTTAAAGTGAACCAAACTAACAAGTACATTGCTGGCAATAAAATGTATGTAATAAATCTATCTTCAGCCATTTTTGAATGATGAAAATAGCTGAATAAATTGGGGAACTTATTTATAGCTCTTCATACATATAAATCCGAATTATTTGCCCACTGTTGGGAGACATTGTATAATGAAGAATAAGTCACGGTTATCTCCCTCAAAACATTTTTATATTATTTCATTATATCGTGTTTCAGCTTCAGCTGTGCTAAATTGATTCTTAAATCATAAGATTAATATTTTCAGTAATTCAATTCTACTCTGAGGTTTGCCTAAACAATAAGACTGTGTGTGATTAAGTAATTCAACAGCATTAACAATAATAATAACAGCATTTGTTAAAGAGCCTCTGTGGCGTAGTGGTTAGAGTGCAGTACTGCAAGCTACTTCTGCAGCCCACAATTTGGCAGTTCAAATCTCAGCCTTCCATCCTTCTGAGGTGGGTAGTAAAATGAGGACCCAAATTGTTGGGGGCAATATGCTGACTCTGTAAATCGCTTTGAGAGGGCTATAAAGCGGTATATAAACCCAAGTGCTATTGCTATTAACATAATTATGTAGGACTCTAACTCATCTGGAATGCTATATCACAACCTAAGCTATATCACTAACAATCAGTGCAAAAACATTGCTTGACATCCTTTGGGATTTGTAAGATAATGTTTCCTTCCAGAAAATTAATTAAATCTACAGATACATCATTTTAAGAAGTGATAATCTTTTTTCATAATGGAGGAGAATGGTATTCATTACATAAATGCTAGAAATTAATGTGTCTGTGAAAAAAAGTAAAAATATGATTGCAGAAATGTTGGCTTATTCAAAATAGAAAGGACTCATTAAAAGAGTAGGAATAGAAAAAACATGTTTATCGATGCTGACAATATTTTGAGCATTTTTATTTTTAACATGTAGCACTCTTATCTATAGTCCAGTTCAGACAACAAATTCTAGAGATATGTCTGCTTTTTCCTTACAGGTCTACAATACGAGCTTTGATCAAGAATTTTTCTATTGCTTCCTTCTTTCCAGCATTCATTACTCTGTTATTCTTTCAACACAACAGAACAGCTTATGATATTGTAGCAGGGACTATCGTAGTAAAAAGACATGGTCTCAGATGATACTCAAGGATACCTTTATTCCACTGTCCAAATATACTGAAGCCACTTTGCTGGATTTCTGAATCTCGCTCAAGAACAGTGCCAATATCTTTGTTGAGTTACAACGTGAGTGCAATAAGTCTTGGGGACCGGTGCTGAATGAATTTGAATGGCAACTCAAGAGCAGATATTTGAACAGAGCCAGAACACTCAAAATCTTCAAAAGTCATTGGCAGTTTCAAAGGAATAGTATTTCTCTTATGAGAGGAATACTAATTCTGTATCAAAAGATAATTTATTTTTTATGAAAACAAAACCATTGTCATTATTGGAGGAACCAAAGCAATTAGAGTGTTTTTGAGAGAAATTTACTACCGAGAATTGTATGCTGTTCTTTTGGTGGATTTGTGTTTGCTACTCATATAGAAGCCTTATCATTAATTGCTCACACAACCATTGTATTTTAAATACTGAAGATGTTTCTGTACATGTGTTAAATGTCTTGCATGATGTGAGTATTTGAACAAAATACAAATTCAACATATCAGATATTATGAAGACAAGTAAAACTAGTATTAATTAATAGGTAAAATACTAGGAGCTTTGGCAGTCCTGCTGTAGACAGCCAAGACAAATTTAATTTAACCCTTGCTTTGGGTGGTTTATAAATTGTTTTCCCATCTTTTCCATAAACCTACTTTTGAATTTTCTATAAAAGCATAGAAAATTTAAATCTGTATTTTATTGTGTAAAACACTTATTTCAGATATATTTAACAACAGCCAAACTAATTTTTGAATAAAACCAGAGAAAATTTATGCATAACCTTTTGCACCATTTTATAAGAAAATGAGGTTTCTTATTTTAAAATAAATCACACTATTGCTAAAGCAATACAAAGAGTGTAAAAATGTAAATTAGTACTCTTATTTTATCTGCCTGTGTGCCTGGATCACTTAAATTATACTTACTAAATAAAGCCTATTTATTTTGCATGATTTATTTTTATATATTTATGTGAAATAGCCATGTTCTCAGTTTTTTTACATCTGACACATTGATTTAATAGGGATATTCTTTGTTAGTTTTCTGTTCATTTAGGATTGAGTAAAGTTATAGGGGAGAAAAGACTACTAAGTAGTTCTTGACTTAGAACCATTTATGATGGTTGCAGTGTCCTGGGGTCATGTGAGTACCTTTTACGACATTCTGATAAGCAGAATCAATGGGGAAGCCGGATCCATTTAACAGGGAAGTATGTGACTGAGCTTTCACTCCTATCCCTTTGGTGGCCCTATTTCAGTTCCTGGAATTAGTGGAAATGTGATTTAAAATGGCCCTGTGTAGCTTCATCTAAAGCAGGGATATCCAACCTTTTAGCTTTCCTGGGCTGTATGGAGTGAAAAAAGAATTGTCTTGGGACACACATAAAATGTATAATATAATTAATGTATATAAGTGACATAATGTTAAAATTTTAGTATCTTGTGGGGCTGCATTACTAGTTGTTCAAGGCTACATGCAACCCATGCAGATCATGGGTTGGACACTACCGATCTAGCAGCTAGAACAGTTGAGATGGCACCATGGTTAGAGTAAATCAGCTTAAAACAAATTGGATGCAACTGTATCTAAGGAACTACGTTACTCCCAATGAATCATAATTTAAGGCATAGAATGGTCTAAGCTCCCTATTACACTAAGAGGGTTAGACTATGATGCAGTTGCATCATATCTTAATATGTTACTCAGACTATATCCCAGAGAAATAAACAGGTGAAAGAAAATACTAAATCCCTGTCCTAGTGAATGAAAGAAAGCATCAGGTTAGGATTTAGCTTGCCTTTTTTGCTTCCACTGTCTCTGCCATCTGTTGTTGTTATTTAAAAGGTGTAGTTTGTGCCTTGCTACCCAGTGCCACATTTCTACAAATTTAGACCCTTTTAGTAGGTGTTTTATGGATTACTTACTATGTCATTCCAAGCATAATCACTGTAGAGAAAAGATTAACAAGTACTTTGATTACTCAGCTTTTTGATAATGATTAACACTAGTGATTTTGTCACTAGCACGAAGGTCAACTAAGACAGCAATTAAAGTACAAGTTTGACATTTATGATGGACTGCATTTCCAGGAAGGAGGGGCTTCTTTCCAGGGGGCAAAGAGGCAGTGGAGGTTGGAAAATTTGCTGGCAGGAAAGGGGTTAAAATGACTCTTTTAGCAGTTCCCACAGTATATCTATGGTTATGCAAATATTTGCTTTAGCCTGGCAAGATTCTGTTTATAGGTTTAAAAAAAACAATAAACGAAACTATTCAGAAGTAAATCCACAATGTAGTTCTTGGGGCCTTGCAACATTACAGTATTACTTATTGCCCTCATCTTTGGCATACTGGTTGTCAAACTCCCAGCCCATATTACGCGCTGGCCACTCCCATGTCCGGTTTAGTGAAGGGGACAAAGTCCCGATACGTCATGTGACGCCAGTGTGACGATGTGAGTTTGACACCCCTAGCCTAGTATGAATACATTCATAAATCTGAATCAAATAGTTGGCAGAGCCAAGACAATTTCATTTGAATGTATTAAACTAAACCCATTAAAGATTGTTCTACAATTACAGCTTTGTGAAAAATATATTTCCTTCATAAGTATACAACTGCAAGTGTTCTTTTTAAAGAAAAGCATCTATATTCAAACACCTTGTAAATTTGCTCAGTTATTTCTATTTTCCATTTTTTGAATTTTTGAAGTTGGCTTTTAATTATAGAAATTTGGAAGATTTTGGAAGACTTTGCTATAAAATCTCTCTTCTAAAGGATTTCTCTCTTGTATTAAGTTGGCTTGAATAAAGGTTCACTTTTGGATTGATGTGTCTTGTTATATTTCTTATATACCTCTCTTGAAAAATAACTCTAAATTTGTGTTGTAGAGCTAGTTAGGGGTAGTAATTAAGGCATCAGGCTAGAACCTGGGAGACCATGAATTCTAATCCTGCCTTAAATTCAAGGCCAGGGAGGGCAGGAGTGGCCTTAGGCCAGTCATTCTTTCTCTCAGCCTTAGGAAGCAGACAATGGTTAGCCATTTCTGAACAACCTTGCCAAGAAAACAGCAGGGACTGATCCAGGCAGTTGCCAGGAAACAAGACTGGCACAAAAGTACCATAAAAAGACAAGCAGAAACTCTGCTTTTCAGAATGTCCATCTGGCAGCAGTACCAATTTATCAGGCATCTCAGAAAGCAATACGTCCCAAGTAGTATACTTATTCAAATCACTATAGCAACGCCCACAAAACAACAGCACTATAAAGAGCAAATGGACAAAATGGAATCAAACTAAAATGTCAGATACGAATTACCCATTAAGGTCACAATCCTCTGGAGCCTTGAAGAGATGAGAGATGAAATGTTTCAACAGCCAAAAAAAAAAAAAAAGTACAACATGGAAGGTTATTGATTTCCCACTGCCCTAGGACATTAACGGAGAAAGTGGTTGAGGTGGGGATTGTTGGAATGAGAGAAATGAGTGGAGTGATTGGAATGGATGTGAGCAGTAGTGGTAGCTTCCAGACTCTTCCTCCATAGGGTTGGAATTTATTGAGAGGGCTAATTGCTCTAAGTGGAATCTAAAAGGTGAGTCAGGGAGCCTTGAGATCAAATCAGTGGTGGGATTCAATTTTTTTTACTGTGGACGTGGCTTGGTGGGAGTAGTGTGGCTTGGTGAGTGTGGCTTGGTGGGCGGGCAGGGGAAGGTTGCTGCAAAATCTCCATTCCCTCCCCACCCCACTAACCTGCTTTCCAGCTCCGTTCTCCTGTGCATGGCAACCAAAGAAGACCCAGCCAATCAGCTGGGAATCAGGAGGCAGAGAATAGGTGGTGCGGGGCCAGTCAGAGGTGGTATTTGCTGGTTCTCTGAACTACTCAAAATTTCCGCCACCGATACTCCAGAACCTGCTGAATACCACCTCTGCATCAAATGTGTAGTGAGGTTATATTTCCATGTCAATGAACCTTGGGAGATGCGATGAGAGGTGGTTAGTTGGTCATTCCAGAGAAGAGGACTTGTAATTAGGTGCGGGTTTCCACTGGTGATTTTCTTAATAACAGGATGGGAAGTTATGTAAGCTTGTCATGATCCTGTGCTTTTCCGCCTAGCAACCACAGAACTTAATGATGGAGTTGGCTTTTCCAATTATGATTGATAAATGAGGACAACCTATAGCAGCAAAGTATGCTCACATTTCTGTGTTTAATGCATCTGCATGCTTATCCAGTGGTTGTGTTAAAGATTACCTGTTCCCCTTAGCAAAGGAAAAAATTACGGAGGTTATCCTGCAGGCCACTGTGACATCTTGGTAAAATTCTTCACAGAAAAAATGGTCAACTTGTTCAAAGTTGGATACCACATGGGGCGGGGCTTAGTGAGATGAGTTGGGCAACAGGTTATGGACAGAGCCGACTCTGGCATATTTTGTCACCTGTGAGCTGGATTCGTGCTTTATCAGCCCTATTTCTATGCTTGAGGAAACACCTGAAGGATGGGAGTGATACCAACTGGCTTGTAATAGGCAATGGTGAACCTCTTTCCCACATGCATTGTCTATCTTAGATAAATGTTGCCCAATTGCCAACCTCTTAGGTTTTGGAAAAGGTGGCAGGGATTTAGTTATAGAGGAAATGGGACTTTTTAAATTGAGTTTTAATCCAGGGCGTGGACAATTTTTGTTTTGTTGATTAATATTTATATGCTGCCTGACTCTGAGCACTTCACAAATAAACATTAAAAATGAAAAAATATACAAAAATTAAGAACAAATGATTGGAATACAGGAATGAAAGAATCCACCCAATCCAAAGGGAGTATTCACCTTCACCAAAGGCCTCAGCAAAAAAACTAGGTCTTCGGCCATATAGATCTTCGGAGGGAATCTCATTCCAGAGAGAAGGCAAGGGAAAGGAAGGGATATAGATCGATAACTTTGTTTCATTTAACCAACCCCATTAGATCAACTCAGCTGGAAAGATACGAGAGACAGGCAGTTCCTCAAATAACCAGGCCCTATGCTATCTTGGGCTTTAACAACCAGCATCTTCAATCTCACTCAGGAACAAATTGCAGTGCAGCTT
The DNA here is from genome assembly GCF_049901735.1 of Notechis scutatus. Taxonomy (NCBI): domain Eukaryota; kingdom Metazoa; phylum Chordata; class Lepidosauria; order Squamata; family Elapidae; genus Notechis; species Notechis scutatus. The sequence goes on along the minus strand of NC_142011.1, from coordinate 143,962,726 downwards.
GCAAAGCAGATGGGTTACGTGGACATATTGCTGCTTTCTGTACCAGTTGAAGCTTCTGGGTGGTCTTCAAAGGCAATGTAGAGTGCATTGAAGTAGTCAAGGCATGAGGGGCTCAAATATTGAGGAATTGAATGAAGAGCTGCTTAATTTAGGCTTTTTTTTTAACTGATAGAAAAAGCTGCAACTGGTGCATTATTTTGTTGAGACCTTAAAGGCCATATCAGATCTTGATTGATCATGGTATTCTCTTGGATCCTCTTCAAGGGTTGGGGATTAGAGGCAGCTTTGTGGTGGTTGTTCCTGTGAAGACGGTTCCACTTGGTGTGCAGGCAGAGGAAACAGTTGAGCTAGTCTAACCCTCTTATTTAATTTCCACATAAAACTGCTGGGAGAAACAATAGTTTGGAGAGGGAATGAGTGAGTTTCCAACATGCTGATTATATTAACTGATACATTATAATTCAACCCTGGACAGGAGATGATGTAGAAATGCTGATGAAGTACTTGGAGGCTGTGTCAACCCAGATTTGTTAAACAAGCTCAGATTACATCCCTGTAAAATAGAATTGCTGTTTGCTGGCAATGGATCAGGCTCTATTCCAGCTCCAATTTTAGGTGTAGATAATGTCACATCGCCCCTAAAGGGTCAAATTCATTATTTTGGTGTGGTTGTTTTGTGTGCCAGCACTACTGGCTGCCAGCCAATAAGATAGCAATCTGCCAGTCCAATGACATGCAAGCTCAGGGAGAACTTTTAGAAGAAAATATCTACGGATGGCAACCACTCACGTAGTAAAAGGTGTGGCACACGTCAAAACCAGGACTCCATTAAACGTGACAAATCCAAGCGATGCAGTGAGATGGAATCCAGTGCTCAAAGCACAATACACAATAGAGCTGGGGTTTGTTGTTTTTTTTCTCAGGGGAAGGCCAATGAATAAGCCAATCTGAGCCACCATCCAATTGCCCATCAGTATTACTCATTACTCATCAGAATCCACTTTCCTGTTGGCTGCCTTTTGGCTAGTCTATCTACTGTTGCATCTTTGAAGCATGTCTCTGCTTGGGACCGAGTGGCTGGACTTGAATGTCTGAGAGGCTGCCAATAGATGCAGGAAGGAGGGGTTGCTGGATCTACCTCAGCCAAAGTCAATATTGCTGGAATCACCCCCTCTGGGACTATTATCCCTAGATGCCCCTGGCTCTACTTCCTCCTCAGATATATTCAGTAAGGTCATAGCAGTTTGGTATCCTTCTCAATTCAATTCCTGCTAGAACAGCAGATGGTGGTTATGACCACCTTGGAGAGTGGTGATGTACTTGGCCCCATTTGGACAGCAGTGCCAACCATGGGCCTATTTAACTTGGGATGTTCTGACAACAGTAGCACGTTCTCACCATTCCCCCTCTAAGCTATTCTCTTTGAAGAGAACCCGTTTCAATTGGCCCCTAGGGCAGTGACCAATTGTTAACCCATGATAGCAGTTAGCCATTTAACACCAATGCTACAGTCACTACACTGGTGGCCAATTTGTTTCTGGGCTCCATTCGAAGTCCAGGGTATTCTCTTTCGAGGCCCATATTACTTAGTTTCTGGCTCCTGACAGGCTTGTCTCTCCTGATTACATTTGGTTGGCCCAAATTCTTGGAAAGAAGTAAGGACAGCTTAGCCAAGATTTCTCAGCCCAAGGAGGTGAAGGGGGTAGGGTTCAACGGATGCATCTCCTGGCTGCCCCACACTTTCCAACACTTGCCCACTGAGATATAGGGCACCATGAACCTCCTCCTGATCTTCAGAAAGATCTGGATATTCTAGAGGGCAACTGGCAACCATCAATGCTTAGGTCACCCTTTAGTTGGCTAACTAGTTTGGAGTTGCTCCTTTTGTGTTTTGTGAATACATGTATTTTGCTATTGGTAAGTTGCCTTTATTCTACATGAGTACAATAATCTGTTAAATAAATAATGAATAAATAATTCTGAGAAGGAAATATCCACTTCTTACTACTTTCAGAATCTTCCATAGCTGACTGTACAGATGAAAACTTTTGTGTAGAAATAAAAAAAAATTACAATCCTTTTATTAACCAATCATCCACATCTTTTAAAATTTTACTGACTTCTTGGCATCAATTTTACTATTGTATGCCACCCAGAATCACTTTTTGTGAAATGGTCAGCGATATAAATTTGATTAATAAACAATAAATAAAACTTAATATTTCTATTGTTATTTGTAAGCCTTTAATTAATAAAATTTAGCCATTGATTACTAATTATATTCAACTCTCTGGCTCAGAAAATTTGGTATGCCTTATTTACAAGTATACCAGCAGTAAAAACAAACGTACATTGCTTTGTATTTGGTAAACCGATTATCAGGAATTTGTAATCGTCACTGGTTGCAACTGCCTGTCAAAGAATATATCCTGAAAGTGGGTACAGCCACAACTCAATATGGTACAACTTTTTTATTTTTTCAGTATCACGGTAACCACTAGTTTTTTTAAAGGTGCAACTTTGCTTTGCTTTTCACAATGAGCAAACAACCTCCCTCCCCCACCAAAAAAATCAAGTTGCATGTTTTGACATGTTGAACAGAAGGCTAGGCTGGGAAAATTGTGGGCAATGTGTGAGGGGCCAATGCAAGAACAGACAGGAAAATATCTTAGTGTACAGTGCTGACAGAGGGAAATAATGGGGGGAAGTCAAGCACTAGATAGAGCCATGTGGCTGGATGGCTGTGGAATGGGACAATTTGCCACAGCCAACACACTGTGGGACAACTCACCAAATGCCAAAGTTAAATTAATTTCAACAGAGCTGTGGCCAACAATAAAGGAAGTCAATCCAGAAATACAAGAGAAATACAATAATTTTTACCCTAACATGGTCACCAATAATAAAAGTAACTGAATGAAATGATGAATACAGTGTTGAATTGTCCCATGGGTGACTTGGCCATGGCAAGTTGTCTTGCGGCGAGTTGATCATGCCAAGTGGGAAGTGCTTAGTGGGAAATGTGGACTGGCAAAGAGGCGAGCTAGCATGGGCTCCATGGGGGGAATGCCAGAAACAACATTTTTACACCACAAACATAAATCTATCTACTGAGGACATATAAACCATTACTGATTGACTTAAACAAAATGTACGTCTGTATTAAAATTCAGACCAGTGTATTTCTTAATTTTTATTGATGGCATTTATCCCATGGTTTTAACATGTTAATTATACTGTAATAAACATGGCTTTAATATTAAACTTTTCCTTATTATCCAAAGTCACCAGAGTCCATTTCTGTAAATATAAAAATATATACTTAACACTTTGTACAATACTGGTTTTTGGTCCAAACAAAAATGGATCAGAAAAGCCAATAAATTTACTTTAAGAATTCCCAATTTTAAATGTTTTTAATGGATTTAGGCAACTTTGAATAATGAGATTTACATAATAAAATCTGAGACAATACTAAACAAAAATTTGCAGTAACACACAAAATTAAAATTTCAAGTTCACAGATTTGTTATGTCAAAGTACATAGAGAAACAGAATAGTATTTACACATTTGTTTCATAATAAAATAATGAAAAGGCGAGATAAGTAAGAATGAAAATAGAAAGAGCATATAATTATTGAATGAAATACTACTGATCTAACGAGTCCTTAGCATGGACTATTCTTTAACCATTCTTCCTCTATCAGAATTAGTGCACTATACACACAACTCGCTCACTTCACACATACATCAGCACAAACTCGGCAAAGAAAATTCATTATCCACATTCTCTATTCTATACAGACTCCCCTCTCTAATATAATTACAATTTTGAACTGTCCATAAATGCAGAAGAGCGCACAAAGTGGGTGCAAACAGAGGAATTATATGAAGCCATTCGCTGTGCAGGCTATATTTATATCTATAGCCAGACCATGCCAAGTCAGGGAAGAAAAACTGCTGGATTCTAAAGTAGTTTTGCTCAAGATCCTCCCTACCACCAATTCTAATTATTATTATTGTTATTGTTTTTTTTTTTTAAAAAAGCCCTAAATGGAGAGAAAAAAAGCGAGCAGAGTTTAGGCAGACCTGGCTTCAGCTAAACCCAACATGAGGTACAATTCAGGAACTGAACAATGCAGGGCAACCAACTGTGGCAAGTGAGTTGCTGTCTGTAACAATCATTAATATTTTTATTTTCTACGTCTAACAGCTGTCTTTATCTTCCGGCTATGCACTGAAGATCCCGTGGAGAATGTACTTTTCCCGTTATTCCTGCTTTGGGGGGTGAAAAAATCAAGAGTAAGGAACTTAGAACAATATATCTGAAAGCTTTTAGCATTGCTAAAGAAAAATAAACAAGTATATTGTAAAATAAAATAGATAAAAGCATTTGTTTTACCAAAGAAATACTTTTCCAAACATTAAATGGATTATATACTCTCCAGATAATAACTCTGAATCTCAACTTTTCCGTTTCAAAAATTGCATGTATCTTTTGGGCTCTATCATTTAAAATACTAATATTCTGAGCATAACATCAACCATGTATTTTTAATATCAATAAATAACATCTAATGTTGAAGTTAATTTCATTCATTTCATACAAATTGCATATTCTTTTCTCAAGCCATTGCTCACTACCTTCCCACGGTATAAAAGAATTTCATAGAAAATAATTTCCATGCCAGCAAATACAATAAATAAAACAATGGTATGCAAATCTATTTTGACCCTTTTCTTACCCCAAATTAAATGATGAAGCCTGAGTAAATGCAAATCCCGAAGAACCAGTTGGCTGTGCTGGTGCAGTTGCACTTGCACCAAAGGTAAATATTCCAGGATTGTTGCTTGAAAAGTTGAAATTAGCAGGAGTACTTCCAAACTGGAATACTTGACCTAAAAAGTAAACACGAGTAAACTTAATAATATATCCAAAAGGACTTTTCCTTAAAACAATTAGCTCTTTTGACAGAAAGTGTTTTAGTATCTTCCAGAACATCACTTCCATCACAAATAAATCTTTTCAATCTTTCTTGCAAAACTTTGTGTTAGAAGTCAATAGAAACTTAGCTGTAAATCACATTTCTGATTTTAATGTATTTGAAATGAACATTCCAAGGGAATTAATGTTCAGCTTAAAGAATGTTGCCAGAGTCCTGACATTATATGCCTCAGTATTCTTTTGCTCATAGAAATATTTTCCAAACGAATAATCTGAAATTTGGTATTCATCATCTGTATATTGTTACAGCAAGGGGAAAGGGGATGAGGCATCAGCCATGCATGGATGAAGAAAGCAGCCGGAAATAATGAGGAATAAAAAGGATTTCTGTATCCAAAGATACTCAAACGTAAGGGAAACATGCCAAATGGAACATGTCTGACTCAAATCTTACAAATGTAGCATCTGGAAGTTAAAACAGATATACTAACTCTGATCGTCACCTATTGGGAGTTTTGGATATGAAACCTGAAAGCCAAACATAGGTTTTTCAAAAAAAGATAACTAGTTACAGAATGAAAATTGTACTTTGAACTTACCACTACTGGGAGCTGTAGCTGAACCAAAACCAGGTTGTTGGTTAGCTTGTTGTCCAAAGACAGAAGGCTGGGCACTACCTGAAACAGTCCCAAAAGCTGGAGGAGCAGGCAGAGAGCTAGCAGGAAATAATGAAGATGAGGAAAGTGATCCAAAGTTTGGAGTACTGGTCTGATTGGAGGCTTGGCTTTGACCAAATGTCGGTGTCTGACTAGCACCAAAAGCTGGACCGGCTGTAGAAGCCGAAGATCCAGAGCCAAACACAAAGGAAGAAGAGGAACCTAGAAAAAAAATGAGCAGAATAAACATGGGAACTGCACATCAAACCTATCAACCATTCCCTTTCAGAATCTAGAGCTATGCAAAGCACAAGGTGCAAACCATTAAGACAAACAAATTGAAAGCAGAATATAATCATCTCTCTGACAATATGGTCTGACATAATCCAGCCATTATTTTGTTTTTCCTCACCCTTCTTCTTGACCCATCCATTTTTCTTTCATACTTTCCTTCCTTCCGTTTTACAATTTCAACTACCTCAATTACGTGCATGAAGTCACCTTTGAATTCAGTCCATATTCATTCAGCATCCATTCAATCTTGACCCTATTTCTTCTGACATCTTTGACTCTCATTTCTATATAACTAGCGCACTCTTACACCCAGCCAGCTTTTCTATTTTTGACATTAATTCTTCATGACTACTTTTTTCCATCAGCATTTGTACATCTTACAAATGTTTTACCAAAACATACATTAAACAGTACCCCTTGCTCAATGTTCAACCATTTGCTAAATATTCTCAGTGTTGAATACAATATTACATACAATACAGTGTTGAATCAGTTGCTAAATACAAGCTCAAATTGTCCAAGGATCTGCTGATACAGTTCTACAGAGGAATTATTGAGTTTGCCATTTGTACTTCTCTAACTGTCTGGTTTGGCACAGCAAACGGAACAGGTACAGATTTCAACGAATAGTTAGGACTGCAGAAAAAACAACAACTGGAATCAGCTTGCCTTCCATTGAGGGCCTGTAAATTGCACGAGCCAGAAAGAAGGCTAAGAAAATATCTACAGATCCCTCACATCCTGGAGGATATGAAACTGTTTCAACTTCTTTTCTCAGGACACTGCTATACAGCATTGGATGCCAAAACAACCAGACACAAAGACACCCCCCCCCCCACCATGTCATCCCTCTGCTAAATACCTAAATCTTACAGCACGATCTTATGCCTAAAAATACTTACCTATGTACCGTAATAGGGCTGTATTGCTATTATCCTTCTCATCTTTCTCATCTACTCTTGTCATCTCTCCTACTGCCTTCTCCTATTGGTATCTTATGATTTATCACTTGCTGTTTGTATTTTAGAATTTTTGATTGTATCTTATTATTTAAATTCCTTATGTGTCCAATCACACTTGGCCAATAAAGAATATTCCTACTTCCTACTTTGCTTCCATAATACACAACTAGTCTTTCCTTTAGCAACAAATTTTCAGCTCCATATTCATTTAAAACATACCATAATTCAAGCTTATTCATTTTATCATAGATTTTATAAGTCAACAAAGATATAACATTTCAGTCTCACTGAACATTTAACATTTAACTCACTGATCTGCTAAAGAGCAAATATCTCATCCAAGCATTATGCCATCCATTATTGAAAAATGCATAAATATGTTAATTATTGTAATACTGTAGTTTATTTCTATGATTAGACCAACAGAGCAATAGTAACTGCAACAGAGCAATTGAAAAAATAAACATGCCGGTAAAGAACATATAGCTACTTGGAAACAGGCATAATGTAAGATAGGAAAAAAAAGAAGAAGAAAAAACCCTAGTTGAGTAAATAGAATAATTTCAAAAGCCTGATGTAATTGATTAATGTAGAAGCTACTGCAATAGCTCATGTTATTGCAGTAGCTTTTACATAGATTCTCACGTCATCAATAGGATTTAACAAGCTGATATTTCACTAAAGTTAAACGATTACTTATAATATTTTCACTAATAATTATTTTAAATTGTTAACCAAAAAGCATCCGTCATCCCAGAGGCAGTCTGTAAATTCAGCCTTTGCATATTTTAATACAGTCTCAGAACTCTTCATGCAATTCTTATGTGGAAATCTATTTTCTTCTATAGTCACTTTTCTAATTTTCAAGCATACCTGTAGGAGGTGTGGTTGTGGTAGATGCTGAGAAACTGAAGCCAGTGTTAGGTGTGATGTTAGTGGGGGCGACTGAACCAAACAGGAATGGAGCAGGAGTGCTTGTATTGGAAGTGGTGGTTGGCGGCTTGCTGTCGTGAGAGAACCCAAAAGACGGTGTGGTATTTGAATCAGAAGGATTGCCAAAAGCTGAACTGCTCATAGTGTTGTTGGCCTGTCCAAATAAAAAGGCCTGCGGGGGAGCAGAGGAAGAAGTGGTGCTGCTAAATATTGTGCCGCCGCCGCTACTGCTATTGCTGCCACCAAGAGAAACATTTGGCATAGGAGTATTAGAAGAAGTAGAGCTCAGGAAGGTGAATGCCTCCTTTGCTGGTGCTGCATCTAAAAAGTAAAACAAATTATGAGTTAGAAACAAACAATGAAGATCGCTACTGTGACGCTGTGAAGAGATAAAGGGTTCTAAGGGATGAAAGGATACCAGGGATTATACACCTTTTTGTCAACCCATTTAGTGAAGAGTTCCAAACATGTTTTATACAAGTATTTTGCAATTGTGTAACTTAATGGTATGATTTAATTTTTAAAATCTCTATCTAAACCATGGATTACTATACTGAAAACATGCTGTACTTGCATGTTTGCTCCTCTTGTCTCTTAGTGTCAGGTTTAAGAAAACACGTACTCTTTTGTTTGAACCATGGCTTTTCAGTCAGGTAGGACCAGAAATTTGGTGTTATAGAACACAAGCATTTTTCATGAAAACACAACAGGGGGTTCATTGTGCTAGCATCTAGGAGGGCAATGTTGAGGTGAGAGATTACAATGTCCTAGGTAGTTGCTATCCACTTTTCAGCAAAGCCTATTACATTTATTTTTGATGCGTGGTATCCACACAACAAGACATAATCAAAACTCCAAAGTCTGAATCATTAAATTGGTCTCCCACTATGCACAGCAATATTTCACACATTTTAATGCATTCTACTCCCACGTATATCCAACGAGATGCAAAGGTTTATAGATTCCCAAATTACTTTTACCCTAGCAACTTCATAGTATTATCAGATGCTTTTTAAATGCTTCTATGTGGTCAGATACTCCCTAACAGCAAATTTAATCAAAGCCACATGCAATAATTCCCTTCTCTTCAGTTTTTCGTATTTTATTCTTGATCCGCGATAGCATTTTTCATCTTGCAGTTTTCAGTTTTCTCAGGGTTTTTTTTCCTCCCGGTTACCTTCCCTACCTTCAAATCCAGTATCTAAATTTAAGCAGGAATTCATATTATGGATTACACCATGGTCAAAAAGACAGCAAAATATTGTCCTTATTGTGTCTGTTGTTAACTGCCCAGAAGAGCTTTATGTAAGGTGACCCAGGATGAGCAGCGGGACCATGAACAGGGCTCTTGTTTCGTAACTGGCAGGTGCTTGGATTCATTCGGAGCTAGATTCCAACAAGACAGGACCACCTGAGGGGTCCAAGGCAAGATCTTTTAGGGTTAACTGGAATTTGATGTTGAGACTGGAGAGGATACTCTTATCTGTTAGATTGGGCCCCTACCTGTTAGATACAGACCCCTATTGGATGGTGAGCTGCCCAGGAAGTAACCTTGAATGAGGAAGTGATCCCTCATCATTGAAGAATGTTGTGATGGACCTTCTCCTCCTCAAGAAACCACTGCTGGACACAGTGGTGCTGGACAACTAGTGTCCAATATTCCCTTATTAGCAAAAAAGCTCTTGATCATCTGATTAGGGAAGGTGGCAGAGAAAGTGCTTGGGCTTCAGCTCCAGAAAACCCTGTAAGAAGTGGATGACCTGGAACTGTTTTGGTTGGGTTTCAGGCCAGGGCTTAGTACAGGGTCATGTTGATCATGGTTATTGATGACCTGTGATGAAGCTGGGATAAGGGCGGTACATCCATTCCTACTGCTTCTTGAACTCTCCGCACTTTGTAAGTGTCAACCACAGTAACTTTTTCAACCTGCATATGGAGCAGTGGGCACTGTTCGGTGGTAATTCTCCTCCTTTCTTGTGGCTGGTTTGAATCGATGTTGACAGGTGGGAGAAATCATGGCTACAGCCCTTTAATTCCTACCTTAACCCTGCAGGGTTTGACATCCTCCCTGTTTCTGGTTAAATCTACATAAAACCACCTGGGTGAAAGCTATTTGTTAGTTTGGGATCAGGTATTATGCTGATGATTACTTGGTTGGCCAAGTGTCTCTATAAAAGTCCTAATCCAATGCTGGAGGCTGTGTGGATATAGATGGGGTAGAACAGACTCTCAAAGCTCAATTCTGAAAAGATGGACTATTTCTTGAGAGTCTCCTAGCTTCAGGGATTATTAATCTTCAATGGAGCTGCTTTTTTTTTATTTGAGATTGATGCATAATCGGTGGGTCCTCTTGGCCTCCCAGCTTCTGTTCAAAGAACAGATCGCAGCTGTGGTCAACCTGGACTCTGCACAGGTACATCTAGAATGCCAGTTACACCTTTTTCTGGATCAGAATGCCTTTGATAAGTCACTCACACCCTAGTTACCTCACAATTGGATTACTGCAATGTGCTCTACATGGGGCTGTCCTTGAAGACCATCTAGAAGTTACAGCTAATCCAAAATGTAGTAGCAAATGCAATGTTGGGAGGGTAAGCCACTCAGAATAACATACTTCAGATTGGTGGGTATATAAATCCATAAAATATATAAACAGATGTGCTTATGAACCAACTGTATTGCAAGCTATAATACTTACTAGTTGGCTTCCAAGTCCAATTCAAAGTATTGGTTATCACATTTTTTAAAAATTATTTTTGTTAAATATCTTCTAATGTCCTTTAGAACAGTTTATAATACATTCAAATTTTAGCTTCTTTCTCTAAGGTTATATCATAACTCCCTTTTTCCATTATCTAGCTTCTAATCATTAAACTCATCAATCACAAGGGCATTTTGTTCCAATTTCAGCAAATGTCCAGAATGGATTTTTACTCCCTAACGACTGTAATTATTGTCTTTTCTCTAACTAAATAGTCCATTTTTGCATCTATGCAAATTTTGTCACCTTCATCAACCTTCATTGTTCCTCTATTTTAGTATTTCAGGTATTTTAATAATCTCACTGTGAGATTATTGCACAAAAACCATTATCCATAAATCTGTAAGTCTTTTCCAGTTGTTCGTTCATTATTCCCAGCAAGTAAAGCTCTGGTTTTAGTTGAATAATAGTCTTTAAAATGTTTTATGTTAATGTTTGTATTTGAACCCACAGCACTGGTTGTTACTTTTAGAACAGCTCCTGGCATAGGGCCTGGATATCTTGAGGATTATCTCCAATTGTTTCTGCCTGTCTCTACGATACAGTAAAGTGGGTCAAATCCAGGTCTCATCAATCAAACAGTGTTGTCTTGTCACCACAGGAATCATGCCTTTTCTGTTGTATTCCTTGTGACATTTAGGAATCCATTTAAAAAATCTGGTTATTCTCTCAAGCCTTAGGATAATGAGGTTGGGAAAGCCATTTGTTATGTTTAATAAAAGGCTTGGTGTATTGTTTTTCCAGTTGGCCACAGTTCTTTTTTATCTTCTGTGTGTTTTTTTCTATTTGAAGCTGCCTCGCCACGTGGAGAAGTTGGGGCAGCCTCTAAATTAGGATAAATAAACAAATGCTCAAGATACACAACTTATATTTATGTATCTCTTCTTTGTACCCTCCTGCCCATCTAGAAGTTTGAAATCATGTAAACGCAAGTAGATAAATAGGTACCACTCCAGTGGGAAAGTAACAGCGCTCTGTGATGTCATGCTAGCCACATGACTACAGAAATGTCTTCAGACAGTGTTGGCTCAATGGCCTTGAAACAGAGATGGGCACTGCCCTCTGTAATCGGCAACAACTAGAGGAGTAAAATTTTACCGTTACCTCTTAGTACCGACACAATAGGAAACTTTTTCATTCACTAATTTGCAATCAGCACAATGTTGCACATGTCTTCCTGCTCCTTTAAAAATCTTTGTTCTCAATTACACTATATGTTCTGCACATACTTGATCATGTTTTCCCCTTGTTGTTTCTACATTGAGTTCCTCTTCCATCTTTTATCTATTTTAAGTTGGGACTGAATTTTGTGTCTTCATTCTCTTGCTCCTTGCTATCTCTTTTCCCTTGTAATAAATAATAATAATAATGATGCTATAATTGCAAGACCTCAGTTTAGCGAGTCATTTCCACTATAATTCCTTAAATAAATTCAGCTCAAAAGAGATAATTCATTTATTATTACCCAAGCATGAATAACTACACATTCTCATTCAACTTCAACACTCTTATTGTTTCTTTTGACTCTGTACCAACAATAACAGAAGGACAAATGGAACATTTTCACTATAAAGTTGAAAGAATATCCATTTTTATATTATACAATGGTAAAAAGAACTCACTTTGTTAAAATAAAGTGATTCAAATATTAATGATTTAATTGTACATTGATACACACACATTTTGTTAATAAAGAGGGGGGGAGGTCTCTCCCCACTTCTTTAAAAAAAGGAAATTCAAACACTATGTTTTTCAATTATTCTCCCTGCTCCAATTTTATCAGTATCCGAGTAGTATTCTTAAAAGGTTTGGGATGAGGAATGAGTATTTTACTATTAAAATATTTGGCTGTTTTTCTGATGAAACATCAGTTACTTAAATAATTACTTTACTAATGAAAATTAAAGCCTCAATTGTAAGATTTCATTATGCACCTGTAAGGATGGGTCAATGAAGTTCAAAAGCTCATAATTGTACTTAATTATTTTGAATTCTGGACTTTCCATAGAATTACAATCCATTAATCCATTACTCTGGGAAAATATTCAATGTTCATAGAAACTGTAAGAAACTAAATGCAGTTACAGCTGCATGAATGTTTAAATAGAACCATCAACAATAGCTTAAAATTGTTATTTTATCTCTTTTGACATTCAGCTATTAAATTCCCTTTACCAAGTTGCTTTTTATTCTTAACATTAAAATATTCCCCATCCTCTTATTTGGTTTCCCTTTCCACTACATACATTGTAAAGCACAGCACTCCTTCTTTGTTTATATATTTCTCTTTTCACTTCTTCCTATCCTTGCTACTGCTGTTTTTACCCTCCAGTGCATATCATAATCTTTACTTCCTCTGCTTTTTAATTGCCAACATCCCAACATTCCTTGTATTTCAATTTGTGTTTATCAACTGCCCCTCCCCTACTATTGTGTCATGCTGCCTTTCTTGAATCTGGGGTTCCAACTTTTCTGATTGTTGGTCTCAAACAGACTTATATTATGATGTGAATGCTGATTGGTATTCCATTTCTATAATTTTCTTTTTAAAGAAAACAAAAGTTAACGTGTTCATTCTAACTTGCAATGGTGACAATTTTACCTCTTTTTAATCATTCATTCTTACACAATTGATAGGAATGATAATATTATAATTATTGGTCTGTAGGAAAAACAAGGATATATAAGTCTAAAATAAAATGTTCACACTTTAAAAAAACAGGAGGAGACTGGGAGAAGTTTCAATTCACTTTTTGGATTTTTATATTGGATGAACAAAAAGAAAAATCCCTCCCCCTTCTGTAGAATTCCAGATGACTATGGCTATTAGGTTAGAACTTGAGGTCTGTCATCTCAAATCATGTTTAAGACTTCAGTTAGAAAATCAAAGCATCAGATTCCTATAATACACAAATGAAGGAAGGCTTCATTTTTGTAATTGTTGTGTTACTAGTGTGCGACCTACCTTGGCATACTTATGAGGTACTGGTGCTTTCGAAAACAACATTTTCTTCTTGGGTTTCGATCTCTATTTTACTAAAGGTTTATGATTATGCTTTTTCAAATAAGTCCTATCTTTAATTTTAATGAGATATTATTTTTTTTCAAGCCAGAGAAGGAAAAACTATGTGTTCTAATTATGTAATTATTTCCTTTATCAATGTAGATGCTAACATTTTAACAGTACCTTTGACTCCTAGATTTGCAGCTTCTTGTTCTGCCTATTGGATATCTAGCTCACGCTGAATTTATTGAAAGTCATCAAGTTCAGATGTACTATAGAAATTTGAAAAACTTACCAATTTAAGAATTGGATTATTACTGCTCCAAACCATATGGTTCTGGGCAGTTTGAAAGTAAAACTTTTGAAACTAAGAGTTCAGATATGGTGTTTCAGACAAAAGTTCTCCAGAATATTCCAACCTCATGTGAGTTTTGTATATTGTTACAGTATTCAGATACTATCAAGCATTAATGTACTTGTTTTAATTCAAAACAAAATCCAACCTCTAAATGCTGAGAAAGCTTCCAATATGCTTTCTGGAAATTTTGGGGTACTATGATATATTCAACCTCTAAATAATAAGTAATAAAGATATGCCTTCTCCTTAAATTTATGCCATAGTACAGGGATCCCCAACCTTTTCGATGCCGCGGCCCGGTTCCGGCGTCAGCTGGGCGCCGCGGCCCGGTTCCGGCGTCAGCTGGGCGCCGCCATCTTTTGACGAAAAATCACTTCCGGTGACGTCACGAAGTGATTTTTCGTCAAAATCAGAGGCGCTAGCGCTCTGGTGAGCTTTTTCGGGTAGAAATGGCTTTCTACCCGAAAAGCTCACCAAGCGCTGGCGCCGCCATCTTTTTACGAAAAATTGCTTTTTTACCAAAAAGATGGCGGCGCCCAGCAACCAGCGGCCCGGTAAGGCTTGTTCCGCGGCCCGGTACCGGTCCGCGGACCGGCGGTTGGGGACCCCTGCCATAGTATTTCAAAACTACCCCATTGATTTATTTTTTAAAATTTGGCTTTAGATTCCCTAGCCTACATTATTAAGAATATTGAAATAGTACAATGTTTATAGTGAAAAACATGTTCCATTATATGGGAACAGTTTTGCCAAGTATGGATATCCATGCCTGCACATGGATCACTTTCAATTTTTAGTTTAATATTGCAGCTTGAATGAGAAACAGTGGGTAAATCTATTTAATTTTAGTTCTTCCCATTAGATAATTCATTTATTGGATAAATCTGTTTTCTGATTCAATTAGGCTTTTTATAATAAGTACTGTACATTGGTTCAACTCTGTTCTGCTGAAGTTCATCACTCTTTTAGTGATGAATTTGCAAATGGGAATCAGTATTTTCAAGGTCTTTCAGAGGTAAATCTTCTAAATAATCAGCCAATTTAATATTACCATTAATCAAAGAAATAAAAAGCATGAAATAAAAACTTGAGAAGTCAATGGATTTTTGCACCAACCTGGAGAGCTTGCTTGTGCCCCAAATGCAAATGTTGGTTTCCTTTGTTGTTCAGCTGGTTTCTCAGCAGGTTTTGCCAAGCCGAAATTAAATGCAGGTTTTACTGTGCCATCATCTTTGGTTTGTTCTGTTTTCCCAAATGAAAACATGGGTTGCGCCTTTGACTCTTCGCGCTCTGCTTTCTTTCCAAACACTAATGGAGTAGAAGAGGCACCCACCTCCTGCTTTTCATCTGTCCTTCCCATAGTAAGCAGTGGGGCATTCACAGGGTCTATTTTACCAAAAGTAAAGCCACCTTTTGCTGAAGGTGCTTCCTTCTTCTCTGATTTCTTAGAGGAAAAGGGACTTTCTGCAATTTCCTTCTCCTCTACATTTCCAAATTTGAAAGTACTTATTCCAGTTTTTTTCTCAGATGCAGTTGTGGCTCCTATAGAACTTGTGCCAAAAGTGAAACCTCCTACAGCTGACTTGTTAAGTCCATCTTTCTTCTCTTGTTGTCCAAGGTTAGCTATCCCAAACTGAAATGGTGTAGTAGATGAACTGCTACCCCCAGCAGGAAGTCCAAAACTGAAAGTGTTGTTGTTCTTTCCTTCTTTCACATTTTCCTCAGATTTAGACTCTGAAGAAACGCTTCCTGGATTGGAGCCTTCATTTTTAGAAAATTTAAAGCCTCCTGAAGAACCCAAATCTGATGTACTACTAAATTTGAATCCTGCTTGTTCTCCAAATTTGAAGTTTTTTCCTGCAGTCTGGGATAATTCTGATGACGACGACGATGACTGAATACCAAATTTAAATGAAGGAGCAGATGGCTCTGAAGTAGCTGTACTAAAATCTGCAATTAAATGGAATGTTAATTTAATACATTTCAAATTTTAATATAGTCTTGAACAATCTGGCATATTTTAAGGGGGCACAGGCAATCCTTGCTTTCCGACCACTCATTCAGTGATCATTTGAAGTTATGATGGCACTGAAAAAAAAAGTGTTTTATGACCAGTCCACAAATTTCTAGGCTTTACAGCAGTGGTCCCCAACCTTTGCAGCTTGGAGACCTGGCTTGGTGGGTGGGTGGGACGCACGAGTGTCTGCCTTGTTCTGAATAGGCCATGGCCCGGTAGTGAGCCGTGGCTCAGGGGTCGGGGACCTCTGCTTTACAGTGTCCCCAGTCACATGATCACAATTCAGTCACTTGGCAACCAGCACACATTTACAATGGTTGGAGCATCCAACAGTCACATAATCACCATTTGTGATCTTCACAGCTGGCTTTCAACAAAGATTGCAAGGGTATGTAGTTGCCAAGGGTCTGAGGTTCAATATAATGAGTCAGATTCTGAATAAAAGAGAAATACATTTTCATAGAAAAAAAAGGAGAAATCAGTCAAAAAAATATCGCCAAGATGATTGCTGCAAGGACTTGTCTATGTAGTTGCCAAGGGTCTGAGGTTCAATATACCTCACTTACCACAGTTGGAACTGGCAACTCCATCACTAAGTGACATGGTTATAGTTAGTTCCACTTGCAGTGAAGTGAACCACCACAATTTTTTAAGGGATGTTATATTACCATGACTTACTCCCACAAATATTTATTTTCAACTGCATCCTTGACTCTCCAATCCCATTTTACTCTATCTCCTCTTGCAGTTCAAAGATTTTCAGAGAAGGCAGTCCTTTGGTTTTGAACAAAGAGTTCCTCATTCATTTAAAGGGTTGAGGAGCAAAACACACAGATATTTGCTTACAATGGAAATCATACTGAAATGTTGATTTGAAAAGACTGCTTTTCTATAAGAAAATGCAGGTTGAAATCCAACACTGCATTCTATTGGAAATAATACAGTAAGGGCACCCAATATTTGAACTTATCTGACTTAAGCTTATTATTTCTTATGCAATGAATAACATAAATAAAAAAGTTTACTTTATTTACATACCTTTAAATTCAGTTTTGTGGCCTGGTTTTGAACTCTCACAAGCTATACATTTGGTTGCATCTGGTTTGTTTTGTACTAAGCAGGTTTCACAGTCCCAGCTTCCTACTGGTTTCTTGAATTTGTCTAAATTCAAAAATCCTCCAGAAAGAGTAGGTAAAGTTGAAGTACTGCCACTGACCAAAGGTATTGAACTCCCTAAATAATAAAAACAAAATGATATAAAGCAACTATTAGCAAAAGCACGTTCCAGAAAACTGCTAATTTGAAATAAACGTTTAATAGCTGCTTCATAGGGCTATTGAACATAGAATCAATATTTATAATTTTAAATGCAAACTAGTTTTCCAGATTTGTTACAATAAAATACATGAGAGCGGAGGGGAAAAGTCAGAAAGTTTACTTATTCGAACTTAAACTGCTGCACAATAGGTGGTGCCATGCTATCAAATAAATAATAAATGTTTTGCTTTACTGTAAAAATAAAAATCCAGAGTGAATCTAGAATTCTTAAGAAACTGGCTAACATATTAATTAAGGAATTCTTAAAGGAGGAACAAGTCTTATGTCCAAATGTTCAATGATATCTAAAAATGAATTCAGGATAAAAATCTATAAAAGAAACATTGAATCGCTTAATAACAGAGGTTCTTTTCAGTTTTCTCATCTATGCCACCTGGCATTATCACATGATTATCACCTTTATCCCACTGTCTATTTTTTTGGTATTTGGCAGTGTAATAAAATCTTGTATTATAATTAAACATAGGCATGCATAAACATGGTCATTGTAAGGGCAAAAAATAAAATAATACTAAAAGCAGGCAACACATATTTTAACAAAATATTTCAGTATATTTTCAGTATATATTTCAGTATATTTTCCTAGGCTTTATTTTTAAAATAAATTACTTAATAGCGTAATATTGTACACGTTTTCAAAAGAAAATTCCAGGTAACTCAGTGTTGTTTTACTTTCCAGTAACTGTGTTTAGGATTCTAGCTTGAGGTATATTCTTTTTTTCTATTACAATTTTCAAATGCTGCAAACTCACCTGCTTTGTCTGATTGACAGGCCACACACTGGTTGTTCTCTTCCAGATTTGACACTAAGCACACAGAACATTCCCAAGCACCTTTCGGCTTTCTGAATTTGTCTCCAAATCCTAAAGTGTTTGTAACATTAGTAGAACTAGAAGAGGAAGACACTGTTGTGGTTGCACTGTCTGTGACAAGAGGCAACACCAGAGCTTGTTTTACTCCCGTTCCAGGTTTTGGTGTTTCACAGGCCACGCATTTTGCCGTTTCTGATTTGTTCTGGACCAAACAGGTATCACAGTCCCAAGTGCCAGCTCCTGCCTTAAATTTATCTCCAAACCCCTGTGCTTCTGTTGAAGAAACTGCTGGTTTGATGGTGATGTTCTGAGTCAGAGTCTCAGTCTGTTTAGTACCACTGGACGTTGGCACTTTTGTAATTTGGCAGGATGTACATTTATTTTCTGCCAACTTGTTTTGTGGAAGACATGTATATTGTGGCCAATGCGCTGGCACTTGCTTCATAGGATCTCCAAATCCTGAAACAGCTCCAGAAAAATTACTTATTGCAGGCCTTGTGTAAACTACTGTGCTTGTTTCAACATATGGTGTGATGGATGATGAGGATGTTGATAGACTAGTTGGGGAAGCAAAATCTAAGGAAAAAGTATGGAAAAGAACCTTAAGTTTCCAGCAAAAATTCTTTTGAAACATACTACTTTGAAACAAGCAACATTTTAGTAACAATGTGTACTCATTAAATTCCCTAAGATTTCCTTTGCTAACCACTGTACTGAAAATAAGATTAAAATAATGTCCTTAAAAATATGTGGCATGAGCTTCTTTTTAAAAACTTACCCGGGAAAAGAAATAAAACATATTTTTAATGAATAAACATATAAAATACATCCTGCATTATATAGAATGTGTTTGATTTAATAATAATATGCACCCAAATCAGTACACATTTACAGCTTCTTCATATGTCAAATTCTTTTTTCTTAAGAATGCTTAGAAGAAAACAAGTTATTGTTTCCATATAATTAAAATCTCATCTATTGACTCACCAGGACTTTTTAAAATATCCAGAACACTCCCTTCTTTTAGGATTTTTGCAGGCTTAAAAGGACCATCATACTCATTTTCTTTCTCATTGCTTATGTTGTTGACAGCTGTTGATGGAAAAAGTTTGGATAGCATTGTGGCCTTAAGCGAATATACATCAGATAATGGACTAATTATTACAAGAGATTTCATAAAGAAGCTTTTACAATTAACAGTTTCATACTGTCATAGAAGTTAAATAATCTTTCTTAGAAGACCATGAAAGCCTGGAATAACGTTTTACCCAAACTGAATGTATGCTTAAGAAATTATTTAAAATTGGAAGAGATTTTCACTTTTGAAAGAATAGTTAATAAACTTTAACCATTATTTTCTCCATTTCTTTTGAACTAGCAATATAACCCTAATTTCTAAGTCAAGAAAAAAATTCTATATTAAATGCATAAAATTACCTGAATTAATTTGGGGTGATAATGAAGTATTCCTGGATCCTGAAAGATCAGATGATTTTGCAACAGGAGCACTAAATTTAAATCCACCAATCTGACAGAAATAAATATTAAATGTCAAAAGAGAAGTTGATTAGACCTATTCTATTAATAGGAATAGCAAGGAGACCTCTATTTCTGAACTTTAAACCATTTTGTTTTCTATTATTACCATCTTCCCTTGCCATAAAATCACACATGCATTATTACTTACAGATACTGGAGGCAGCATTTCTGCTTCAGTAGATTTTACAATTGGAGATGAAAATTTGAATACAGGACTGCTAGCTGGCTGTACCTAATTTAAAAAAAAATCCAAATATTAAACAGCTACCCTAAAGCAGCGGTCCCCAACTTTTGTGGCTTAGTGGCCCAGTGGGGGCAGGGGGAGGGGAACTGGGCTGCGCAAGCCTGATGCAGCCCTTGCGCGAGTGGCGGGCCAGTGTGTGCATGCATACAGCTCAACTTATATGAGTGGCGGGCCAGCGTGCATGCGCAACAGTACTCACCAGCCCACCACTTGTGCAAATTGAGCTGTGTGTACATATGCGCACGCTCTAGCCAGCCACTCATGCTGCCCAATTCCAAATAGGCCACGGTCTGCTAGTGGATCGAGGCCCAAGGGTTGGGGACCCCTGCTCTAAAGAATATAATTAGTAATTATTTAATTATATTAGAAATGAACACATACAAATAGGTGGTTTTGCTGTGAAACAAATGATGCTCTGCATTCCCAAACAAAATGTATCCTTTTCTGCTGCATCAAAGTGGAGCTTCAAAAGTAGTTTGCAATATGTAACAAACTATGTTTAATGTCAAATCCTTTTCAAAAACAGGCTGAAACTGTAGATGTTACTATTTAAGGGAATGACAACAGGTAATGCTACCAGCATCTATTCTATTTCTGGCTTACCAGACAGCTTTTGCAACTGTCAAACAAAACATGAACTGGCAGGTTTTATAATAAAAAAGAAATGTATCTATGAATTTATCATCCTTTCATGCAATATAATCCTCATATAACAAATCCAGTTTTGTTAAATTTCACAGAAATCAGTATGAATCTTCCAGTCAAGCTTACAGAATGCAACATAATCCCATATAAGGGATTTATTTCCAGGTCAACAATGCAGGACTGCAATCTATATGCATTCACACCAAGGTTTCATATCTTTCGAAAGAGATTTGTATGAAGCATTTATTTTCAAATACTGTAGTTATAACAGCCATGTTTTTTCAAGGCTTGCACCATGCTGTCAGCCAGGAGTAGTTTCTGAAGCAGCTATGTAAGTCTGGAAAAAGATGCCGCTGCTTTTAGCAATCTGAAGAGCAATTCTTTGTAGGTACCCCTTCATAATTAAAGCAATTTTACACAGCTTTAATAGATACACAATGCTGAAAATATACAATGTATCAGTTACACAGAATAACACATTTTCATGAAGAATACTTTCCTCATACCTGTATAATATATATAGTCACTTTTGTTAAACTCCTTGAATTAAAACTGAAAATCCTCCACTCACATCTTGAATGTTTCATTTCAAATTCAATGTGTTGATGTACAGAGGCCAAATGCCAACAAACTTATCACTGTGGCCAATATATACAACTATTATGAAGTAATCTATTTTTTTATTGAAATATTGACATAACTTTATTACTGTCATGAACTTAAAATCAAAATACAGGTAGTCCTCAACTTATTATCACAATTGAGCCCAAAATTTATGTTGCTAAGTGAGAAATTTGTTAAGTGAGTTTTTTCCCATTTTTGTTAAGTGAGTTTTTTCCCATTTTACGACTTTTCTTGCCACGTTTGTTAAGTGAATCACTGCAGTTGTTAAATTAGTAACATAGTTGTTAAGTGAATCTGGTTTCCCCACTGACTTTGCTTGCCAGGTCACAAAAGGGATCACATGACCCCAAGGCACTGCAACTGCCATAAATATGAGTCAGTTGTCATGCATATGAATGTAAACCACGTGACCATGGGGATCTGCAACGGTTATAAATGTGAAAAATGGTCATAAGTCCTTTTTTTCAGTGACGTAACTGTGAACAGTCACTAATCGAATTGTTGTAAATCGAGGACTATCTGTAGATCACACACACATAATCTATTTACTCTAGAACTAGGAATTCTGCTGCTTTCCTTTTGTTTGGGAATATAAAAGCCTTCAGCAACTAAGGGCAATGTTTATAAATTATGGATTGCTGACATTTTTGCAGTGCACCAGTTACTTGTATTAGTCTATACTGTTTATTGTAGAAATATAAATCAGCTAGTCAAAGAAAATGTGAAATGACAAAACTCCAAAGCTTGATGAAGGTACAAAATCAGATTAAGGAAGAAAGAATAGGCAGAAAATAACTACTTTATACACTGTTTACCTTGTTAGTCACTGGTTGGGCAGCACTGGGAGTTAAGGATGAACCAGAAGAACTAGCCAGAGGGCCAAAGCTGAATTTTGGCAGTGATGATGTACTAATGGGCAGAGAAATTTCTGGTAGTGCTGGTATCTCCATCTCCTAAAATTGAAAACTCAAGTTGTTATTTTTCAAATTCAATAGAAATCTATATTTTAAGTTCACGTTTGCTTATTTCTAAAGAAAAATTAAAGCAATTTAGCCAATAAATGAAAAATGTTAATTTAAATGATGAAATTATTCAAGTATTTAAAAAAATATCTAATAAGAATATGTAAGTGATGACAGAAAATATAAAACTTGCAAGATGTGACATTTTTATACTTCAAACATCTCTCTTCTCCATCATGGGACAAGTTGAGATTTCTCCTGCAGTGCTTGCTACAATATCCCATATGATATATACCTGCCTCTGAAAACCCAATTAACAGGCTTGTTCATAGCCATTAAAAGACCAATGCCCCATCCCACAGAGCATCACTGCCCTATGCATATTCTTTCCCAGGTTCTAATTGCCTTTTCTGTTGCAGTACAGAGGAAATAGGAATCCAATTGGCCAAAAACGCAGCACATAGGCTTTGGTACTTGTGGTTTAAAACATACTAAACAGTTTTGTCTATTATGTTATTCAAACAAATTCAGAATAAAAGATCTTAAGTGGGCTCGTGATCTATGGACAGTTTAATATTTCACATAGCTTCTCCACTAAAAAAGTATATTGAAAAATAATGAATATTTTACCTCATTTTCTGTGGATTTTGGTACATAGTGTATACCTCTTCCCTTTCTCATTTTGCCTCCACCACTTCCTACCGCAGGTGGTAGTCCATTGGCTGTAGAAGCCGTGAATGTAGGGCTTGTGACGCTGTTGAGACAGAATCAAGAGATGTTAAAAAAAAATTCATGCATACTGCAACAGTTGATATGCCCTATAAATAACAAATATAACTATGTTTCTATTCCAGTTGGAAGTTAATAAAAAGTGTAAAATCCTCATGGTTTTATTTTCCACTGCCATCTTTTTTCTCAAGGACTACCACCAAAAGACATCCTGTCTTGGAGGGCAAACCTTACAGAACTTCTAATTTTTAGAAAATGTTAAAAAGTTATCTGTAAAATTCCCTGTAATGTTTTTGACCACAGAGCACAAAACATTAGTTTCTTAGCAGAAAACAAGCAAGCAGGCAATAAATAGTGAGTCCTACATCCTATTGAAACATACAGCCTCACTATTTCCTCTCTTCTACCTATAGATTCAGATGAGCTTTGTAAAGAGATTGGGACATTTCCTTCCAATTTCAAGATAGTTCTGTTACCTTCAAGTGTTTTACAGGCCTATCTTATGCATTTCCAATTCAGGGTCTGTAATTAATAGCTTTTTCTTTTTCAATATCCAACAATGTGTGCAAAAACCAATTTCACATAATCCATTTTCTCTTGCTCTTATCCATTGTCTTCTACACATCTTTGCCCAGAAAAATTCAATGAGGGAACCTCCTGAACATTACAGATGTTTCCTGTTGGTCAGTTGTGGCCGAGAAAATCAATTAAAACTAGAAACATTGTGACAGATTTAGTCCTTACTCTCACAATGTGTACTAGGTCTTCTGATTCATTGGAGAAGTTTTTCAGAAGACACGTGGGCCTTGAAGGAGAGTAAGGAAACTAACATTACTAAAGGTAAACAATGTTTCATAATCACAGATAGCCCTAGACTTATAACTGTAATTGAACCCATTATGGTCGTAGCTTGTGCTGTTTGTTAAATGGGTCATCTTGTGACGAAGCTGATTGCTGAGTGACAAAGTGTGATCATGTGACTGTGGGGCTGTTCACTGAAACTTTGAATCTGGATTGTAAGTAGCCCTGGAAAGATCTGTAGTAACTCTGAACAGTTGCTAAGAGACTGGTTGTACGTTGAAGATTATCTTTATTATCTTTTAGGAAGATAATATATTAAATTTCTTGCTTTGAAAAATGAAAAACATCAGAAAAATCAAATTTATTCATAATAGGTCCTTCAGAACCACAGTGAACTTTACATACCTTGTTGATTGTTCACTTTGCAATTCCATTGTGAGCCTTTTCTCCTGCCCTGCCTGTAAAGAAGTATTATGATTAAATTCCTAGTTCATTTATTTTCTAATTCATTGTTCTATAAAAAGGAAAATTGCATTAATAAATGAAAAACACAAAACATTTCTCAAACTCCCTTTTTTGGTTTATATGTGTTTCTTCAATAATACTTCCTTGCTGCCCCCTGCTGTCCAGAATAATTCAAATAATTCTCCATTAGGAAGTAACAGTAATCCACTTCCAAAAAACCTTGCTAAGAAAAAAATTACAACATCAACTTTAAGGCTCCAAAACAAACCAAAAACACACCTCATAATTAATTCTGGTAGTACACTAGCCAACATACTTTTCAACAAGGAAACCTGAGTCCCACTATTTATACTAACAACAAAAAAATTTTTTTTATCCATTTTGATCACAAATCATACCTCAAAAGCAGACTTAAATAAGCAAGGTTGCAATTTCTATTTTGTCAGTCTCCAAAAGTTCTAACTATAAGTGGCAAAGTACTGGTAAAACAATATTTAATGGATTTTTCCAAGAATGCTAATTTAAATTAAGTCAGGACACAAATACTGGAGAAGAATGGAGTGTGTTTAACAGTTAAGTATATGGTTAGATGCTTTGACATATACTTACTTTATGGTTGATCTCTAGTCTCTTTCGTATCCTGCTTGATTCAGCAGTAGACACGAGAGAAGGTTTAAAAAATTGTGAATGAGTCATTGACCGTGAAACAGGCTTGGGTGTCACAAGCTTCTGAACTGGTGGATAATGAGTTTCAACCTTTAAAATAAGAAATATTCACTGAACCAAAAGCAACCAGAAGAAACCTAATTCATCACTACACAGGTGAAAGCTTTTGCTGCAGTTTGTATATATTTTTAAAAAATTTGAAATTAAAAAAAAATCCTTATTTCTATTAACAACCACCTCAAGACTCAGAAATAAGTAGTATATAAAATGATAAAATATCTATTTTCAAAGTCTAAAATTATATCTTTAATTAATTTGCATATTTATTTCAGACATTAGAAATGTACTCAAAGAAATAGACTAGTACGCCAAACCTAAACAATTTAATACTTAGAAAACCCAATTAAACTTAATAAGATTTACCATAAAACAATATGTGCTAGATTAATATAAAAATATTGATTAAATTTGAATATGATGCATACAGAAAGTTATTTAGTCGTCTGAGCTAGCCATTTCAGCCAATTTTATTAATAAATTATATCAATTTATTTTTACACAAGAAATTATGGACAGTAGACAACACATTTGCTTTGGCAACAAACCATTTAACATACTTCTCCTGGTTCTGGCCAACAATTACTACTGCCAGCAATTTATTATACTATGAATAGACAATTCCTTCTTTTTCCACTTAATGACAGGTGGCTGCATCTATCTCATATGTGCCAAAAAGAAAACAGCATCAGTTAACTATCTGACATCTCTTTCAGTTGTCAGTTAGCAAGGAATTAATGTTTCAATACAAAAGTCTACAACCCAGAACTGAAAATAAAATTGTATTTGTTTATACAAGGCCAATGGAGCAAACAAATTGGAAAACTACAAAGTAGAAGATGAAATTTATTATATCAAGTATGTTAATCTAAAACCTAAATTTCAAACATGAACAGAAGTCAGTCTAATGTTGTTTGAGAGTAAGAGTATTTGTGGGAATGCTAGAGTTTTCTGAGGGGCTTTTCCCTCTCTGGACCACACTAATCCAACTGTTCCAATTTTCCAGAACAGTGACTGATTCATGGTGTTGGAGTCTGATCTGGTATCAAAAGAGCTTTATATTTTCAGAAAACTGCTCGAGTATTATTTGAATGGCTGGATCAGTATAGTCCAAAGTTATACACATGGAAAATATCAGTATTTCCTGGAGTTTCCATGCCAGATCAGAACATTTTTCTCTTTCCTAATTTTTACTGGAACCCTATAAGCCCTCTGTCAGATTCCACATAACAATTCCATATCAATCAAAGAATTAAATAAATTCTGCACTGCTTAAAAATAATGGTAAGATTTTGTAGATTAACTCACTCTTTTCCTTGATGAATGGAAATTGGTAACATTCAGCATACTGTTTTCCAGAGGCTGAAATATAAAACACAAAAATTAAGTCTTGGGTTTTGAAACTAAGCTTGTCAGGAAATTTCAAAAGTTTGAAAATTAACTTACAGATGACAATGAAGTAGAAACTGAAGAGGGAATTCTTTTAGCATCCTGTTGAATAAGAATGACACTGTTAAATTACAGGTATAGGTACAATTATCAAATGCAGTGATAATACATAGATAATATTGTGTTAGGTACTGAAAATAACTTTTAAAAGAGAGTAATTTACTGCTAATGGACTTGATAACTTCTCCAGAGACTGCAAGATGCGCCTTGCAGTGGAACTTGTCACTCCATACGATTGTGCATTCACTTGCTTGGCTTTCATTTGTCGTCTTATTGGTGTCTGAAAAATTAACATAATCAACATTATAATCCTTACTTTTAATTTTCCTACTATAGCAGACACAGAAATGGTCAGGCTGTCTCCTGAATTTCTGCAAGTTTGGGAAAAACAATCATTATGTTCAGCATGGTGTAACGTAAGTCAAGAGAAACTTCTGGCATCTTGGCATAGTGAAATAATATCAAGACCTAATGAGTGATTAAATGATGGGAGGGGAGGGGAGGGAGGGAGAGAGGGAAGGAAGGAAGAATCTAACCCTGAAAAGAGAAGCATCAAAATAGGCAGTTACAGTAGTAACCTTCTACTTCACACAATTCTTCATCTGCCGCCATATAGTAACATGATATTGGCAATCAAAGGTATTTTAGGAAGAAAAAGGCAACAACTACTGTAGCTCTTTCCTTTTAGCTGACTCACTGAGGAAGGGAGGAGACATAGGATCATATTCCATAACCTCATTGAGAATCCTAGAATAACACTTTCAGTACGACTGCTGAGAAGTATAGAAGAATAAGTGTCAGTATGAGATGCTATTGTAACAAGCCACAATTTGTAGCTTTCACTTTTGTTTTTACTAGGTTTAAACTAAAACATTGATAGAAAAACAGTGAAGTTGGAAAACTTTTAGTGACATTAAAAAAAAGCTTTAAATCTTGCCCAGAAGAGAGGGAAATGATGGGAATACATGAGCTTCAAGTTTATGCAATACCAAATTCTGACCAAAATAATCCAAAAATCAATATATCTCATGCTTACAATATGTCTCATACTTCCAATGTCGAATTGTCATCGGAAAAATTATATTACTTAAATACATGCTAAGACAAGAATATGCAGAATTGGTACACAAAACATGGAATTTATTTCCTAACCCTTATGACTTCCTAAAATCGCCAGCATTTATTTACCTGATATGGAGTAATTCGTAATTTAGACTGCCTTGCTGCTGCAGCTGCACCACCATATGTAGTTTTACCAGGGTAAAATGGAGAATTCCCAAGCTGACTTGCCTTAAGAAATGATGCATTACCAAGTGACTGGAAATACAGAAATATATTTAATTAGGAAGCTGAAAACACAAGTAATAGGGTTAAAGTAGCTATTATGCAGTACTTACAGGAGAGAGTGCTCCAAAAGCAGACAGATTAAATCCAGGTTTTTTAGAACTATTTGCTGAATTTTGAGGAAGGGAAACAGGTCTTTCACTCTCAGCAGACCATAAAGGTGGCACTGAAGCATTTTTTGAAACTGTTATGTCTAAAAATATACATATACCCACATCAATATCTTATTTATATTATAAAATGCATTTTAAAACAAATATAGTATACAGAAAACTTTTGGATTCATTTTTTAAATTTTAGATTATACTTATTACATTAAAAAACATGAGGGTCTGGCAAATTGTAAAAATAAAGCTTCTAGCACTATTTTCATTTTCAAAAATGCTTCTGGAACCAGAGATATTATTACAAAAATAAAAGCAGTGCTTGACTGAAGCTCAGCCCTTTATTTTGAAGGTAGAAAAAGGTGAGCTAAGATGATTGCTAAACATGAAAAAAGGGTTTTCCTAGGGTGTATATGCTGTTTCCACCAATTTTAATTAAGTAAAATGAAGAGCAAAAGAAAAAGCACACATTTACACACACACACACAAGTTCCAGATACTCTTTCAGTGTTAGTTTAAAAATTACAGTGAAATTAGTTACCTTTATCAGATGCTCTTGAAGAGAAGCCACTTGTAGTTGAGATGTTATCATCTTCATGCTGCGAGGTAGAATCTTTCATTTCTTTTCCAAGTGAAAGTCTAGAATTACTAACTGGAAATGCAGTTGATGTGGATGGTTGACAGAGTGGTGGTGAAGAATCCAAAATGTTGCAGTTAATATGACTTCGATGAAGAGAGGGACGTGTTAAAATATCTGTGAAATTTAAACTAGATCTACTTGTTGATGGCTCTAAAGAGAAAGAAAGAAAATCACACAATTATCTGAAATAGCAAGATTGTGTGGAAAGAGATTAAGGATGAGTTCATATCATAAAATATGATATCTTCTGTAAAGGTGATATAGAGGGGGGAAAAGGAAAACCAAATAATTTTTTAAATTATTTATAAAGGATACTAAATAATAAAAATTGCCTACTTCATACTATACTTTAATTTTTCCATTCCTCTCTGGCCCCAAAAATTGAGGAAAGGAAATTTATTTAGAATATCTACTATATTTGTGTCTAGAACTATACTACTATAACAAAACTATTGTTGTATATAAAGAAAGAATTAAAAAAATATTTTTCAACACTACCCTGCAGCAGAGAAGTTAAATAATTTTAAAAGACTAATACACAATATAAGCCATTCTAAATGCCCAGTAGGTTGTTACATTTAATTAAGTTATTGAGTGATTAGATTTACTTTATATTATTTATGAGTAATTCTTATACCTGCCTTTTTTTTCTTATATAAGCATTTAAGGCAGCTTACAAGCATTGCAGTACAAATTATATAACATTTAAAAAAAATATTTATTATATATATATACACAGCCACCCATCTCACCTGAAAGTGACTCAGGGTATCGTACAGTATATAATTATAATAAACGCACAGACAAGACAAACACATCCATACAATCAGGTATAGTTAAAAAATAACGATTAAAAAAGCACACAAAACAGGAAGAGATATTAACCACAGAAAAATCTCCCAAGTCCCCTAAGGCCAGATAACATCTGGGTCTTGGGGGATTTTCAAAACCTTGAGAGGGATAGACCTAACCTCTTTGGCTGTGGGAAGCTGTACTAAAGTTGCCTTATTTAATGACGTGGGGTTCAACTAACAGTGACAATCAGGACTGCAGGGATTGCCATTACTAAGTGGTATGGCTGCGTTTTACGAACACATCGCTTAACAACAAAAATTCTGGTTCCAGTTGCTGTTGTTAAGTTGAGGACTCCTTATACCATTTTCTCTTTCCAGGAATGCTAAGGTATATTAAAACCTCCAAAGATATAGTGGAAATAGGAAGGTCCATTATGCTTCATGTTGAAGCAAAGGACTATCAGTTCAGATAACTGATTCATTTCCGTGGAAAATAGTTGAAGTAGGCAAGGATAAACTCAACAATTATTGTTGCTTTTAAAATTTATATTCAAATAATTTATTTAACTGGAAGAGTAAAATAATGAGAAACAAATTTTCCAATTTAGTTTGGAATATAGATAACTTTTTGTGTAACAGGAGGATGAGCTAATTTCTTCTGTCACCTATCACCTTAACTTCTCCAGTAAACTATTTTTTAAAAGATTTGCTTAATAAAATGCTGGCCATAAAAAGTAGTTTATGGTAATGATTATTAAATTAAATTTGATTTGCCATTGAATTTAATCTGATCATCTTGGAAGGCACCTGTGAAAGAGTATAAAGATGCTAGAAAATATATTTAAAAGTATTCCATAATATGAGTCTGAAAATTTAGCAAAATCTTTATCATAATTCATAATCTTTGGAGAAAATTTGCAATGTTATTATTGATTAGCCTTATTAATAGATTAATAAAATAAACAAACCCACCTCCTAAAGTAATTCTGGTTGGTTCAGGATTGATTCGACCATCTATGTCAAAAGCAGTTTCAGTTATATCATCTGCAAAGGCAGGATGGTAGTTTATATCCCCCTCTTCCAGATTTCTTTGCTCATTTGGAGATGTCTCTTCATTTTGCGTAAAATATCTTTGAAGCCAAGTTGGAACAATGTTTTTTATAGATTCCTTCACAATATTTATAATTCCCTATTGAAAATCAAGAAAATGTAGTTGTAAATTGGTTACATAGTTCAACTACAAATGTTCCTTTAGTTAAGAGTTATTTCTAGTACTACTAAGAAATGAGGCAGCAAACTCAAGATTATTTCCTAAAAATCTTTAGAAGTCTGTTACATTTTTTATCCAAATAATGTTTCAAATTCTGTTATGCCTATAAAGATTTCTCAACAGTGAACGCAGAAATACTCTTAATGTACAGAACAATTTATCATCATAATTATTTATTATATTTACGTTTGAGCCTTCCTTCGGGAAGTTAAGTTACCATATGTAGCGTTCCTTTTTC
Organism: Notechis scutatus; assembly: GCF_049901735.1. Classification (NCBI taxonomy): domain Eukaryota; kingdom Metazoa; phylum Chordata; class Lepidosauria; order Squamata; family Elapidae; genus Notechis; species Notechis scutatus. The sequence goes on along the minus strand of NC_142011.1, from coordinate 143,932,074 downwards.
TTATTTTACCCCCCAATTCTATGAGGTAGCATGACTGGTATAAATGCACCAGGTAACTTCCATGGTTCACTAAACGTAAGTCTCCCTATTCCTAATCCAATGCCTAATCCACTACACTGTTAGATACATGTTATGTCTTCCTACTCTTTAGCAATGGTAAAAAGTATGAGGTGGATGGATTTTTGCTTTTAATATGCTAAAAAAAAACCACCTTGGAACTCTTTTGGGTTCAAGTTTGTGATAGGAGTTGAGATTCCTTTAGGTGATTCCATTTAGTCAGCACAATTTCAAATTTTATTTCCTACCACCTTCCTCAATATCTTGGAACCATGGCAATCTGCCTATATTTTAAAAAGACACAATACATGATCAAGAATAAATGTGATTTAGAACAGAAACGTGTTGAAATATTTTGCTGGCCATTATAGTCAGATTGTGAAAAATGAATGCTGCATTTCTTAGTCAAGACTACTGAATTTATGAATTTCTTTAGTTCATCTGACCATATTTCCCATTTTTAGTTATTAATTTTAGTATGAGCTATTAATACTGAGGAACGTATTAAAGTTTTATCTAAGTTAACAGTTAATATATATTTAGCAGCTAATAAAAATTAAAACCAAAGTGACCTTCACAAGATATTAAATATTAAGAGATAAAATGGGCTTCTACAAGCAGGGAGTTACAGGTTCTCTTCTGTGTCCCCATTAATGGCATCTCAGATATTGACAGAATGAAACGGAGCGTACTTCAATTTAAGCATATGCAGAAGATAGTCCTCAAGGTATTTTATTCCTGTTTACATGCGTTACATGCATTAATTTTGGAAACAAAGCAGTCAAATGCATATGCTGCCCAAAAGCATCTCTAATAATAAAATTATTAAATTGAAAAACCTTTTGAAATAAGTATTTTATTGATCAGTGCAAATATAACCTAAATAAGGTTCTTATGGAAGACAATGGCCAATTCACTCTCAAGAAACTGTCCCTTAATCCAGAAGATTACTTCAATTACTACCTAGAAACAAATCACCATTTTGGGGGTAAGATGCTTGAGATGATGTTGTTTGTACAGTTGTAGTTTTTTTTTTTAAAATACCCATCTACTATGTCAATCTTTCATAATCTGGATTTAGGCTTGGTTGATGGCCAGAATCAGCCACGGAGCCCTCATAGATTATCTTTTGTGGGAGAGAGACAGAAAGAATGTGACCCTGTTGATTCATGAGGTATATCTAATACTATCATTCTTTGCAGATTATCTGGAGGAAAGCAGTTTATCTTCTAGGGCAGGATTTAGAACAGACAATTTTGGTTGTGCTAGTAGATGAATTGTGGCAGAGCTAGGTTACAAACGGTGATCACATGATCTTAGGAAGTGCAACTGTCCGAAAGTAAATACATGCCAGTTACTAAGCACCCAAATTTTGATCATATGACTATGGGGATGTGATGCAATGGTTGCAAGTGTGAAAACTAATTTTAGGTCACTTTTTTCAGTGCTATTGTAACTTTGAACAGTTGCTAAACAAATGGTTTTAAGTCAAGGATTACCTGTATTGCAACATACTCTACTTAGGAACGCTCTTGAAAACCCAGAATGCAGCAATACAAGCAGTGATGGGCAATATTCCTACTACCTAAGCTGCATGCTTGCTTCCAGGTTATTTTTTATAAGTCTATGTGACATAGGGCCTGATAACTTGAGGAACCATTTATCTCCCATCTGGCCATTTGATATAACAAAGTTGATGTGCTCTGTATTCCTCTCTGAACAATGCCATCTATCAGAATCTTGAAAGTACACCTTCTCTGTCAGTGCACTTGCCCTCTGTAATGAGGTTCCCTCTGAGATTTGGATTTTAAGTAGGCCTCCATCCTGCTGGTTGGTCTTAAAGGTCTTAAAGATCTACCTCTTTGCCCAGGTTTTTGGCTAGAGTGATTCAAATCCTTCTAAGTAGCATATGAATTTTAAAAATTATTCTTGCCTAGTTCCATTTACCTTAATGCTCCTTTATCTTTATTAATATTAATATTTCGGTGTTTTTACTCTGTATTTAATAATAATGCTGGATAATTTGTTAGTTGGTGGCATCCTGCTACAATATACTTGACTTCTACTTCCAAGAAAGGTCTTTCAATGATGTCTAAACTTTTGCATAATAGAGGCTTACTGTGGCTACCACAAGGCACTATTTTATACCAATGCTATCTAACATCTATAAAAATTAACTGGAGGGAGTTATCCAGAATTTTAGGGCTAGGTGAAATTAATCTACTGATGACACTCAGCTATCCTTGTCCAAAGTAATAGCAAAAGTGATGCACCTCCTGAACTAAGTCTCTGGATGAAATCACAATAAACTGAGATTGAACCCGAGGAGATCCGATGTGCAGGTTATTCCCAGACAAGGGTTTGGGGAGTTTGTTTTAAAAATGTGATTGAAATTCCTACCAAAAGGATAAATATGTAGTTTACAGATGTTCTGGTAATCAATGATGAGTATCACTGAATACCTGAGGGATCCTTATGACCAAGAAGGTATTTTACTAATTTCAGATAATACCAGTATGTCAACCACAACAGATCAGGGTACCTGACACATCTCCCTTCCTATTAGAGACTTGGTCAGTCACTCATGGATTATAAGCAAGAGTCTACTGCTTATAACAAGATTGGCACACTACTATCTTGTAGTTATGTGATGGCAGGTTTCCCTGAGATGGTTTTTGTATCCTGAAGTGAAATCCAAAAAACATTTTTCGATGTGTAAGGATCATACTGATGGCCTCTCTTCATCTAGGCTTTCTATGTTGAATGTCGACCATTTTCACTACATTTTTAGTAAATATGTAAATATGTTACATATAGGAAATGTTACATATACATGTAGGAAATAAGTATCACTCTCAGTAAATTAAGACCAACTGGCTTTAAAGAAATACATTGGATTGATATCAAAGGCAATCTAAACTTCCCATGAAGTAGATGCAAATATATCAAACTCTACAAAATTGTATGTGCATATTTAATTTGACTTTGGGTCCATTGGAACTGACTAATGTGTTCTACTATCTTCAAGAGACCCAAATTAAACCTAATAGGAAAAAACCCAATATTTGTATCCTTTGTGGCACACTCTATATGGTATTTTTTCCTGATATCTATATTAATAATTAACATATAAGAAATATTTCTTACAACATGGGCATCACCTATGTATTTCAAAAATTTGCTATGCATTTATACTGAAAATCAGTTTATAATTCTATGAATTAATAAGAAATAATCTGACAGTTTTTATTGGGACTTTTTTCCTCTGGAAAAATGCAAAAATGTACAGGTAGTCTTCAACTTATGACCACAATTGAGCCAAATTTTCTGTTGTTAAGTGAGACATTTGCTAAGGCAGTTTTGCCCCATTTTACGATCCTTCTTGTCAGTTATCACTGTAGCTGATAAGTTAATAACAAGGTGTTAAGTGAATCTGGCTTCCACATTGATTTTGTTTGTCAGAAGGTCGCAAAAGGTGATCACATGACCCCAGGACACTGCAACCCTCATAAATATGAGTCAGTTGTCAAGTGTTTGACTTAATCACGAGGATGCTGCAATGGTTGTAAGCGTGAAAAACTGTCATAAGTCACTTTTTTCAGGGTCATTGTAACACTGAACAGTCACTAAATTGAACTGCTGTAAGTTGAGGACTACCTGCACTCATGAATTTGTTTTCTTCCCAATAAAGGTAACATGCCAGTATAAATAACAATAATAAAGGTAACATTTGAAATTACAGTTCATAAAGTTATAATTCATAGGAAAAAATCCTACACGCTTCAAAACAAACATTAGGATAAAACACATCAATTAAAAAAAACCTGCATAATATAATGAAACAGGCACACACTGCTAATTGTTGTATGCAGAATAAAGATTTCAGGGATTGTAATGATGACAGAACACTGAAAGCTGTCTCATATCAAATCAAGCCAACAACTGGGCAATTTAGTCCAGCACTTCTGACAAGTTGTTATTAGCTTTCCAGGGCTTTAGTTGAGATTTTTTTCCAGGCCTACTTAGAAACACTAGAAAACTGAACCTAGGACTTTGTATGCAAAGATGAGTCGCACTGTTGAGCTCTGGTACTCCCAATATGCTAATATACTGTTCATTACATAATCTACACAATTATAATAAACAGCATGTGTGCATTGACCCAAATAGATATTAAAAAGTAATGCAGTAGTCAGATCCTGATGATTAAATACACTAAATAATGGCAATAAAGCAAATAATTGCAATGGAAGAGATATGCTCCTCCTAGTAATTATGTAATTAGAATCCTGGAAAAAAGACTCTTACCATAGTATATAGTTTTTAATCTTTACATAATTTAATTTACTCATAACTCAAGTCACATTTAAAAAACAAACAAAGTTGAAATAGGATAGCCCAGCCCCCTAAATTGATCAATGGATTTATTATTTTGTTAAATCAGGTTAAATGTTTCAATCAGGCCACCTCCAGACAATAAATAGCTCTAGTTTACAAACCAGTATTATTCATTTGTCAAGACAATGAATACAAAACGTCATGTTGTGCTTATATTTTAACAAAACAAAATACAACTCAAGAATTCTATAAACTTTACGAGATATTTATTTGAATTCAATTTGTTTTCGGATAGGCAAAGGCAATTTAACGACTGATGCTCTCCCATCTTTCAAAAAGTGCATACAATCGGTTGGCTTTCATTCAATCGAAAACCAAAACCTACTTGCAGATTTACAATGACTAGGCTGCGTCTGCTTTTGATAGAACTATCTTTAAATCGGATTTCTTTAAAATAAATAAATTAATTAAAACCAAACCACCTCACCTACCCATGAACTCAAAAACCAAATTCCGGCGATTAGTGTGTTACTAACGCACACGGTGGTGTGGTATTTTTTTTTTTTTTTGGCCCTATACCACGTGCAGGAAAGGCTTTTCGCACAAACAAAAAGAAGAAGAAAAGTGCCAAGGAGAAAAAAAAAAGGATGCCCAGTCTCGACCGCCTTCGAAAAGCGAGTCAAATCCGCAGAAAAGCGGGGGGAAAAAAAGAGAGATCGCGAGGAGGCCTTATTCCCCCCCCCCCCCCAGGTCCTTCGACCTACCCCATCACCCCTGAGGGGAATCCCTTTCCCCGCAGGCTTCTCTGTTCCCCGGCTTTTAACGTTCCACAGCAGGACGTGGAATTATTAACCATTCTAATTGTTTCCTTCACGATCTTTCTCTCTCTCTCTCTCAGCCACGCTCGCTCGCTCCGGAGCCTTTTTCCCCCCGTCCCCAGTCCTCTCACTGAGGAGAGGAAGGGGGAGAAAGAGGGGCCCTCTCCGGCTCATTCGACTCCCGGCGCTCGCAGCCCGTCCAGCCAGAAACGTGGCCTGGGGCTCCCCTCTCAGGCTTGCCTTCCAACCACTCCTCCCACCCCACCACCCGGGGCGGGGGAAAAGGCGTGAGGGAGCTTCCCCGGCAGTTCCGGGGGCCGGCGGCGGCGGCGGCTTCCTCTTCCCCCTCCCTTGCCGTCCCCCACGGATTCCATTCTCCCGCGGCGGCCTTCCTCACCTGCTTGTTCCTTGGATAAGGCTTCGAGGAGGCCGCTGCCAGATGATACCGCCGCGTCCGGATCTTTCCGCCGCCCCCGCCGACTCCGCTTTCCCCGGATCCATGTTGGTAGTTGTTCCGAGTCTCCCTCCCACCCACCCACCCACCCTCCCTCCCTCCCTTTGGCGCGCGGCGCAAACACAGGCAAGGCCCGGCCTGGCCCGGGCCGACCCTGCCCTCCCCCTCGCCGCCGCCGCCGCCGCGCGGGCTCCCTCTCACACTCTCCCCCCCTCCCCTCCTGCTCTTCCTCTCGCCCCCAATCCCGTTCTGTGCTGTCACTGTCTCTATGGCGATGCCTCGCACCACGCAGCCGGCCTCGCGCCCTCACAGGATGCTTCCCTTTAGGTTTTTTTGGGCTGGCGCGCGCGCCGAATCCGTCCCTACCGCCCCGCTTTCTCCTCCCTTTCCAGCCCCCCACCCCCTCCCCGTCACCGTCTAGCTTGTTCGAGGTTTTCCCCCTCCTTCCTTCTCTCCCGACCAACCAGAGGGCACGCATCGGCCCAGATTTTCGTCACCAAGCAGCGACTCATCTGGTGCATCATCCCGCGTTTGAACGCCCAAAGCCCTTGTGGGAAATGTAGTTGGTTTTTTTTTTTTTGAGAGGGGTTGCGCAGAAGCAGAGCTGTCGACCTGACTTCGGCGATTGACCAAAGGAAGCGCTAGGCGCTGGTGACGCAATCTCGCGATACGTTCTGAAGCGGAGCTTTGGATATTCTGAAACTAAAAGTCTTTTTTTTTTGTTTCTTTACCGGCCTTGTAAAGATCTCCTGTGCTTGTTACTCTCTTAGACATAGAGGCCCTAACTCTGAAGGACATAATCCGTCGTCTTTGAAACTATCCTTCCAATACACTTGGAAGATCTTCATTATCCTCGTCGTGGTTTTACCTACCTAGTAGATAAAAACTGAGGGAATCGTTCTATCTAAATGCTTTTGATTGCGGTGATAGGAGTTAGCAAGGCAATTTCTAGCAATTTCCTAATGTATGAAATTCTCTAGTTCAGGGGTCGCCGGCTTTGGCCACTTTAAGCCTGGCGGACTTCAACTCCCAGCTGGCTGGGGAATTCTGGGAGTTGAAGTCTGCCAGGCTTAAAGTGGCCAAAATTGGAGACCCCTTTGTTTAGCTCGCAACCATTTTTTTCTAATGATTAACTAAACTAAAGATAGGCAAATGATTCCTTCCACAAAGGTGCTTTGCATAGAAGGTGCTTTGCCTCGTCTGTGCATAGATGGTTGTGTGTTTTCAATCCGTGCCTGGAAATGAAATGGGGTTGTTTTGTTCTGGGTCTGGCTGAAAGGCAATACAGTATTTAGAGCAGCGATTGGTGCAACAGGTAGGCTGGCACAAAAACCGTGGAAAGCAGGAAAGGGGAATGATAGAATGCACCATAGAGAGTATTTTAACTTACTGCACTTCTGTATGGTTTGCCAATTGCACAGTGGCAGATAGGAAAGCACTCCAGAGGGTTAATGTCATTGCCCAGAGGATCATTGGTTGCCCTCTCCCCTCTTTGGAAGAGCTTTATAGCTCCCACTGCCTTAAGAAAGTTCAAAACATTCTCAAAGATCCATCTCATCCTGGGAATCCTTTTTTTGAACTATTACCATCTGGCAGACGGTACAGGATAATAATAAAAACAAGGACAAATAGGCTGAAAAACAGCTTCTATCCCAGGGCTCTTTTGAATTCTACTGTATAGTGCAATGTTGGTGCAGTGTCAGGGATTTTCGGTTCAATGTGTGGAGGGTGAAGGATGTGTGTTTGTGTTTATTTTCATGGTCATGGTCATGATATGCACTGAAGATGGTGTTTGACTTCATTGTACGAGGTGCAATGACAATAAAGTAAGCTAAACTAAACTATTTGCCCTGCAGATACACTCCGGAATCTTGTCTATGGACAAGAATGGAAGAAACTTCTTGGATAAGAGGTGAAACTCTGGTTTTGTTTTGCTTTTAAAAACCAGAACAAAATCAAATTACTTTTTGGAAAAAGCACCTTTGGGATTCTCAAATCTTGTTTCAGTCGAAACCTGGGTGCCTGCAATGACTGCTTTGGATTGAAATTTATTTCAAATTGAAACATTTTTCATTTGTGCATATTCCAATCTTCTATTGAGAAGAATTGCTTAGAAAGTGATATGTTTTAAGTGCGAAGGAAGATAAATATCTTTAAGAATACCTTAGAAAGTGATAAATATCCTTATCAAAGAGTACTGTTTTCTACTGATTTCTTCCAATATTATGATTACATTGAGCACATTTACTAGGGTAATTTGTATAAATACTACTGCATAGTTTGGAGGGATGATCTAATATCTAAATGTGTCCTGAAGATATTACATATTTAATAACAAAACCACAATTATTTGAGATTTTATGTAACTTTTAGAACTAGCCATAATTGTATAGTACTGTGATCTATATGATCTGAGGTTCATCAAAGTTCTATAAATTAATACCAACATTTTGGATAAACAACATGCACTGTATCATTGCTTTATTGAAACATTGAGTCAACTTTTTTTAAAGAGATAATTTCAGTCAAAGGTTTTCATAATTTGATCAGTGGTTAGTTTGGAGATATCTTGGGCCACTACCATTTATATAACTGCCTCAATTTATTGATACTTTAGGACTGCCTTGCATGAATTTCTCACTTTAGTTCATACCACATAGGTTAAATCAGGACTTTAGCAGCACCATTCCCAGCATGCAACATTTTTTCTACTTCACCTATTCTATACATACTTGTGTATATAAAATCATGGTTTGTGCTTCATGACCTACATACCCTTAGACCAGTGGTCGCCAACCAAAGCACCCCCCAAAGCAATTAATCCAGGCTGTGCAGGAACACAAGGCTGCACCTCCCACATGGCCTGAGGGAACACAAGGATTGCTTCGCTTGCATTGCGAACAACACGAAGTAGTGGGGGCAGGGGGGAAACTTGCCCCACATGCCTGGCCTGACCACCAGGCTGCTTCTTTCTGCTTCTTTCTTCTGCTTTTGGCTGCACGCAAGGAAAGCAGCAAAAGTCTTTCTTTCCCCCAAACTCCACCAGAAATGAGTCTTTGGGACCCTGCAAGGCATCCTGCTCCAAGAGGCTGTGCTGGCGCGATAAGTCTCACAAAGACTCATTTCTAGCGGAGTTTGGGGGAGAGAAAGACTTCTGTTGCTTCTGCTATTTTTCTTGCACAAAGTCAAAAGTCTCTCCCCCACCCTGAGAACGGAGCCGGAGACGGTATCCTGCGATCCCAAATAAAGAATGATCGATCAGTAGGAAAACAGGGTGGGGAATTTTCCTGCAGACTTTTTTTTTGGATTTTCCCAGGGTCTCTGGTCCGTGTGATTTAAATTTATGAGTTTGGGGGTTCCTGAGGTCCAAAAGGTTGGCGACCCCTGCTTTAGTCTGTCCACATCAGTTAAATGGATGGATAACATCTTCCTGTAAATTTGCCATTTGTATATTCCAACATTTCTGTACTTTTCATTTTCTTCAAACATAACACATCTCATTAAGGCCAAATTTCATTTTTGCCCCATTTATTCACAGGGCTTGTTTCCGACAGTCTGCTGGATCAGTCAGACCATGGGCAGCATTGTTTTCTATAATAATGGTTTCTGCTTAGTATACTCCCAGGTACACTACTCTCGTTCAGGTTTTATGTGCACTCATGAACTCTTGGCACTGAAGAATACAAGAATGATCTAGAAATATTTTGCTTTTACCCTCGGGTGCCACCTCCCAGTGTTGCATTTCTTTTTTGAGGAGCAATTTTGTCAGATGAGCACTCATGGGAAGAGTTAGTTTTGTTTCCCAATTTCTATACTAATTCAGTGTTGTTTTTTACGATTTGTAGACCTCCAGCTTTGTAGATTTCATCAGCATCAGAGAATCTTTTTCTGACGTCTGCAGATGTTGGTTTTGATGGCATAATTTAGTTTTACAAATCTGTGTTGCAGAGCAGATAACCAGCATTGTCACAGAAAGGGCATGCTTCCTAACTCACATACGGCATAATTTAGGGAAAGGAAGTAGGAGCATGCTCACCCTATCTGACATAGTAGGATAAATTATCCTTAGGAAAAGGCAATTCGGTAGATAACCTGGCCCTGTGCCACTTAGGGTTTGTTTGATTTGTATGTCTTTCTTTCAGCAGCTGAACATAGTACATAATTCCCTCTATTTATTCTACAATTCCTCGAAGACCCCAAACTTAAGTCTCTTAGCTACAAATACACAATTACAATTATTATAAATTCACATATCAGGTTGTACTTTGCATTATTTATAAATTAAAAAATGGATTTTAAGGAGATACAGGTAAAATAGCTATCTTGTACTTGACTTTATCTACAGGACAATTTAGATTTCTCAGTGAAACACATTACTAGAAAAAAAAATATCAAGTTTAGTTTCAAGGATTACTAACTCACTGCTAAAATTTGTAATGTTGCATGCTGAAGCTGTTTATACCACCATGGTTGTTTCTGCAACGTGTGAAAGTATAATCCAATAAAAATGCGTTTCTGGACACTTACTTCTTGAAATGAATATTTTAATAAAATATCATAAGCAAGACATCAGATACCAATAAATAAATGGTCTTTTTGTTCTTATATATTGTCTTGCATGATGTCAACTTGCCAGATGAATCAAAAGTCCACCCAATTTAATTCCGCCTCCACCAGAAATCAACTAGGTTAATGTGCCACTGAGGATCTAAGTACCAAGTAGGCATATCCTTTATGGTAAAAAAAAAAAAGATTTTACAAGAGTGTTTGCAGAAACAAAGTTTTATTATTTACATAAGCAAGTCCATATTTAACTCTTTACATTTCCAGAATATTTACATGATTTCAAGATACTGATGAACAAAATTACAAAGGCCATCAAAGCATTGCAAAAATAATAATAATCCAACACTGTGCTTTAAAATTTAGGATCTAAAGTAATGTAGAAGAAATGTCAATTTAGCACCTTGGTCAAAATAGTCATGCTATGGTGTTAACATAAGACACTTTTAGTAAGCAGTAGGGATCTCAGAAGTAACTGTGTCCAGAGGTTGCCAATGACAGCTCATAAGTGTGTCAAAAAGTTCTTCACTTCTCACCATAAATTCTCTGTTCATTCTATGAACATCTACGTTGAGTTGTGGATCTGTTCAAATAAGCAAAAGTCAGTAAGCAAATCACTGGCAGAACTGCATTAAAGAAAACTTTTAAATATAAGCATTCTGATGCCCGTAAGATGTTATAAGCAATCGACTATCTAGTGAACGTGGCCAGTTATGAGAATTGTAGTCCAAAGCAATTGAAGATTACCAAATATCTTTTGTTCCATTTTAAGTACCAAAAATATTGAATACATTCAACAAAGACACTTGGGGCACCTGAAACACAAATTTATTTACTTAACAATACCTTAAAGGCATTGTTAGATTTTGTTGTTTTTGTTGTTTTATCTGGCTATGTCCTCTGAAAGCAATATATTTAGAAACATTTTTGATTTTGAGTTCATGGAGAAAATCAGCAGTGGTTAGAGTGCCAGCTACTTCTGCTGACTGCTGGGTGCCTGCAATTTGGCAGAATGAATCTCACCAGGCTCAAGATTGACTCAGCCTTCCATCCTTCCAAGGTAGGTAAAATGAGGACCGAGATTGTTGGGGGCAATATGCTGACTCTGTAACCGCTTAGAGAGGGCGGTAAAGCACTGTAAAGCGGTATATAAGTCCAAGTGCTCTTGCTAATACAGTTTATTAAGTAAATAAAGTCTTGTAAGTAATACAAATAGTCTTTGCCTATGGATGGCAACCGGGATCAAAAAATCCATTACAAACTGACATGGTTGTAAGATATGTCATGTGATTGTGCCAATGTATAACAATTCTACCAGCCCGAGTTGTCATCATAAAGTGAATCCAACATGGTTGCAGCATTCCATAGTCACATGCTCACCATTTGTGACTTTCTGCTGGCTTTTCCATTGACTTTGCTTGTTGGAAGCTGGCAATGAAGATCACAAATGGTGATGATAGGATCATGAAACACTGCAACGTTGTAATTGCGAGCTAGTTACCAAGCAACTATGATCATGTGATAGCATGGACACTATGAAGGTTGTAACTACAATGACCTAAGCCCCCCCCCACCCCCCTTCAGCTCCACTTTATCTTTAAATGGTGGCTGCATAAGAAGATATTAAGCAAAACCTACCTGTAAGCACAAATTACCCAGAAAAATTAAGGTTGGCTTATTTCAGGAGAAAATTGTTTATACTGCATTAACCGTAGTTAAACTATCTATATTTTACTGAAATAAGTAGGCTTATACAAGATAAATATCTATGGCTTATGCTAAAATAGGTGAATTCACATACAACTGTGAAGTGAAATCAAGTAACTTTATGTTAGAATGCCATGTAAACTCAGGCATCACATGACAACCTACAACCTCTGCTCAACCCTCATGCTCATTTTTATGTAATGCAGTTAATTTCAAACACAGTAAACAGCTACCCTATCAAACAATATTTCAAAGATATTCTTCCAGATTACATTTTCAAAGATCTAACCTGAGAAACTATTTGATGATCTAATTCTATATGGAAATACTAATATCAACATTACCTTCTGTTACTAGATCATCATTTAAAATCATACCACAGGCATCCTGAAAAAAAAAAAAAGAATTTATTATGTCTTAATTTTTTTTAACTTTTGTAGTGAAGAAAAAAACAAACCCCATACATATTTTTTCAACGGAGGGGACAAATATACATATATATGCGCGTCTCTTGACTTTTATGCTTGCCTCCTGTGTATTCAGAGGCATTTTCACTTTTCAGTTTTATTTTCCACTAATCCTGGCGTGTCACTTTATAGAACCAGGGTGCAGACAAAAAAAAATCTTATTTACTTCTTAAAAAGCTTTTGAGGCAAAAACTATGGCTCCAACTTACTTTAAAAACTCCAAATCATGCTTAGCAACAGAGTGAAGGAATAAGGTAACAAAATAACCATATCTGGAAGGGGGGGGGGGAATATTCAAGAGACATTTAAGTTCCATTGTAGATTCTATCACATGAGAAAGTACTTCAAGTATCATTGAAATAGCCAAGGCATTTGGCCCATATTTGAGGCCATCAAAACATGCTGAAATTGAAAACACTACAACAATGGTAAACCAGTCCAAAAGTTATCATTTTTAAAGTGGATACTAATGGACTTTGTTAATCATGGACGAAATCTCCAATAATGCCACATTAAAATGGTTAATATTGATGGATTTGAAACTAAAAATTGGTTCATCAAAAAATGGGAAAAGTGATAGTAAGAGAAATGTATAATTTATACTCTTTGGAAAAGGCAAAATTTTCACACAAGAGAATGAATGGATATGTTCCTTTTTGATAGAGGTATTATATTTTACTGCAAGATAGTAGCATCTTAGATAATCTTTGTAGCCTTTCTATTGATAATATAGTACAATGGGATTTTTTAAAAAAACTGTGTATTGTTTCTGATGCTTTTTTCCATTTCTATTAGTTTTTGTTTAATTGCCTCTAGTGTTTGATATTTGCTTATTTTTTTATTGTTCATTTTTTCTAATCTTAAAAAGAAGTGATCCTGAGAGAAATTTTCACAAATGTACTAAATCTAGAATTTTAAGCAGAGTGCTTGTAGAAATTCCCCTTGACTTTTGCCAAGTTTCCTTATCAATCTCTCCTGATTTTTCAAAACAATTTTTTAACTAAAAGAGGAAGTTGGGGAAGCTGACATGTTCAAAAACTGAAGCACCACTTTTGAGGGGATTAGGATTAGAAAAAGTTTCAATGAATAAAGAAGCAATGGTGTATGTGTTCTTTTGTAGAAGATTCAACACCTTTTAGAAAGGCTTGTGTATTGGGTGGAATGAGAATGTGGTATAGATAGTATTTTGCCTAGATGAGGGGAAATGTTGAGCAGTGTTTATTTATTAGGAGCTTATCTTTGACTTTTGTCAATTTATCTTCTATTTTTTTAGCTATTTCATACTCACTGTAATGGTTACACAAATGAGCAAAATACTATTTTTAAAGAAGAAATGGACACCACTATCTTAAATTCAAACATCTTACAGAAATATAGGCCTAAGAACCATTTATCCAGAACCTTTTCAATGTCTCCATTTTAAAGTTTATTGCAGTTGAAGACACTGAAAAGCAGCCAACATTTAAAACATTAAAAAAACTTTATGAACCCTGGCATTTCCAGAAATATTGAACTTCAGAACTTGTAATTTTCAATTAGTAAACTAGGAATCATGAAACTCCAAAGCTCTGAAAGGCAAAAGCTCATGAAGGTACCCCTAAGAAAAATTGATTTTAATTTATGTGAATACCTGAAATAAAGCTGGATTCATTGCTTGTTGTCCCATATTTCCAGTAGGCTGCATCCTTTCATAAGATGCGTAATTATAATCACCATACTCAGCATTATAATCTGCATATTCAGGATAATCTCCATACTCAGGATATTCATAGCGTTCACCAAAACGAGAACCAAATCGCTCAGCATAACGTTCAGAAAAACGATCACCAAAATGCTCAGAGTAACGTTCAGAAAAACGATCACTAAAACGGCTGCCTCGATCAAATCGGTCAAAACGGTCATAGCGATCAAATCGGTCATAACGTTCATTTCTATCATAATTGTACTGGCGGTAATAGTTTTGATAGTCTTGGTAGTAGTCATTATAACTATAGGGCTGGTACCTTTGAAATTCTGCTTTCAGTCTAAAACGCAAAGGGAATAGATTAAATTAGAATTTAAGAGCACTCTTTACAACTGAATAGTGAAAATCCTTCAAAAAAAAAAAAAAGCTGCCACAGGTAACACTACTGTTACTTCAAATAGCAAAAATTCGACTTTTTCTTATTTCTTCTGTTTCCATTTACTTTAAACAAGTTAACTTTGCTTGGTACACATATAAGCAAATCTATTTATGTAAATAAAATTACATATTTAAGAGAATACATTGTGGAAAAAACGTTATACAAAGAGGTTCCCAAACTTTCTACCTCTAAAGGTTTCCAAATTGTGCATTGCAGCATCTTGGGATGCCACAGCAAGCTAACAATTCTGTTTATTAAGTACTTCATTAAAATATCCCACTATACCCTTTGAATTTGCTGTGGTGCCCTGGAGTGCAGTAGCAGAGTGTTTTATAACTACAGTTACATGCTGTATTTTTTTTTAAATTGAAAGTATTCATTGAATTTTGGGGACAAAAAGGGCTTTATATTTTGTTTAGATACTGTTAGTTTCCTTAATGTAAAAGGTAATCATAGAATCAACTCTAAAATTATTATGAACTTTAAAAGGAAATAAAGTCTGAAAACTCATATACATTAAAATATATTACAATTTTATTTTCATCCAATTAGGATAAAAATAAGCAAGCAAAGAAATTCAAGTATCATTAAGGAAGAAGAGAAGGGGATCCAAGTGGCAGAAGAACAACTTAAAACATCCAAACCCCTAGCAGAACAAGTTATGGACCCTGATTACTTATATTCATGCTTTGACACAACGTAATTTTGCAAAGAATTAAAGTGCATTAATTCAGTACTTTTTTTAAAAAAACCAGAAGCTGACCTGTTTATATATTGACTGTTTCATAACAACTGTATTATTAAAAAAGGAGAACAAAACATTTTGAGAAACATTGCCAAAATCTTTTCGTAATCAGATACAATGGCAATTTCACAAGAGTTTTGAAACCCAAAAGATTTGTTAATTTCGCATCAACTACCTTTTAGAAATTCCTAAAGTCAATCGGATTCGTTTTCCGCCTAGACCAGGTGCATTCTGACAATCTTGCAGTGCTCTCATCATATCGCCTTCATCAGAAAATCTGACAAAACCATAACCTCTGTGGAGTTTTAAAAGACAAACTTTAGTAATACTGCCAAAAAAGTACATACAATATTTTATCTTCAATTATATTTTCACTGCACTGCAAATGATTATTTAGAATATCATTTAAATAACACACATGGGCATATTAACACAACCTGGGTCTAAGAGTGCCCACATTTTCAACAATCAGTGACATTAATTCTACTAAAGAAAATGATTTCATACCCTCTATAAACAACAAAAATTGTACCTGATCCCAATTAACATGTGCCCGTTTCTACAATATATTCAAACCATTTCAAATACGAGAAACTATTCTCTTATACATTTTGCATTGTTATAAAATTATCTCATCTGAGTTTTATAAGGAGAGCCTGTTGGGGCTGCCATGCATACTGCCATAAAAGGCTGGGGAGAGGAGGGAAACATGACAAATGGGCAATCAAACTGCATGTGTACTGTGGTAGGAAAATTAGGAGGGGGAAAAGACTGCTTGATGAAGAGCAGAGCTCGGAACCAGTTTGTGCCAGCACCGAAGGCTATGCATCCTAAGAAAAAAAAGGGGAGTTACCCTAAACACCTCAGTATTCTAAAAGCACCTAGGCAGACTCTTATTGGCTGAAGATATGGGGGAGGGCTGGGATGTGGGGAAATTTTCTGTATTGTTTTGGGCGTGGAAAATTTAGTTCTAGCCTGACTTTACTACAGCCAGCATCTTTTAATAAAAGAACCCATGACTTCAACCAAATGGAGTCAAGGGTCTTCTTTCCTAAAGAATCAGACTGGGGCAGGTCAGACAAAGCCTCTTTCTAAAGCATTAACTGATGTAAAGACATCCCAAAATATGTATTTCACTAAAACTGTACCTTTCATTCATATATCACAGTGTACCGCATAACATTAAAAAACAAGAATACAGAATAATGCCGATTCAACTATCTCTGATTGACTTCAAAATATTTGAGAAAATACAACATTTAGGTTTTGATGTAATTGAGAAATCTGTACTACATACTCATGCACATTTTAATTCATAATAGGATACCTGGAATATCCCAGCAGATCTGTGGCCACTTTACAGTCTATACATGATGGATACTTTTTAAAAAAATAGTCATACAGCAAAAAGTCATCCACTTCAGGAGTTAACTCTCCTACAAATATTGCAAATTCAGGCCTGGAAAAACTTTCTGCCCTAACAAATTCTTGCCTTACAAATTCTGGCCTGGAAGAAATTAGAAGAAAAAACATGATTAATCATCTTGCAATGTAAACCTCAGAACCCTGTCTCCACTAGATTACCTTCCAGTGAACGTAACTCAGAATACCTACCTAGGATTGATCCAGCCAATACTTGTTTGTCCTTATTCATGGTGCATCACTAGCACCATACACAGAAAATAGTATCTTGGTCATGTCTGAACAATATTCCTCTTTATTATTATTTTTTAAAAGCAACCAGACTGAAGAAATCCACTTAAGTCTTATGCAGTTAAACTTGGCTAGTGCTAATTTCAGTTATAAGCAGATCATAGATAATATAATTGGCCTTGCACTTTCTGTAACTCAAAATAGCCTTCCTCAATGCACTTAATCCAAATATTACTACCAATATTTATGAGAGAAGGTACCATTTTAAAAACTTGCTTCTCAACAATTACTTCAGAATGACCAAACACTACAAATTTAAAGGTTATTGAGGCAGTTAATGAAATTGCATTTTCTTTTTATTTGCTCATTGGGTTTTTTGCCCTGGTAAAAGGATTCATCCATGAAGTTTCTTAAAATTATACAAAAATAATTTATATACCTTCTGGGATTTTTTTTTTTGAATTTTCACATTTAGCTACATCTTGGGATTTTCTGATGGCTATGTCATTAAAATATTAAACAGGTTCAACTTTCAATCTGAACCCTTTAAAATTAAAAAAAAGAAAAAGAAAAGAAAAATATCTACATTTTAAGTTATCTACTAATTCTATTTTTTGTTTTGCTTATACAATTGGAACTGTTTGGAACTTTCTACTCCTATCAGCTTGTTAAATATTTTGATGTCTTTTTATGAGTTATTCAGCACTTGTGTATCTAACATAAAGATGTATTTTCACATTCCCAATTCTAACTCTGTTAAATAGAAGACAAAGTGATCAAGTAATAGAAGCATATACAACAGAACCATGCCTTTTATATTTCAGATTAACCATTCTCCAAAACACTGTATTAAGTACTAGTGTTGTTTTGAACCAAACAGTAAACACACACACATACACACACACTTTAATGCCAGCAAACATGATAAATAATGCCAATTTAATACATACATCCTATCTACATACTCCATTCAGTTGAAGGCTGAATAACAAGTAACCTTCAAATAACTTTATCATTAATTCTCCTGGCAAACAGAAAATTCAGTAACTCACTTGTGATAGTTTGAATCTAATTAGAAACTATGTTTTTTTCTATATTAAATAAAACTCTCCAGCTTAATTTATGGAAACAAATGATGCTTGCCAATATCTTGCAATGACCTTCATTTCTAATTCAGATCCCAACTGTGATGCTATTAATAGGCTTCTTGGCTTTCTAGCATTGGTAAGGCTGTTGTGAATTTTCAGCATGCATCCTCCAAAGTGAAGTTTATATAGTGCAGAATGTAGCAAAACCTTCAGCATCGAAGAAAAAAGATCCAACAGAAAATCACATTTTATGTAACACCAAGAAGGTAAAATTAAGAAACCTTCTGGGAAGTAGTAATCAACCCCAAAGGGCCAAATGCAGCCATCGCGCTGAGAAGTTCTCCAGATGCTTGTCGAACAATTGCCTAATGCTTTTTTTGACTTACTTCATTTCACATTTTTTTCAGTTCGGATCCACTGAACCTTTGGAAGTTACTAACTAAATTTTACACTTCTGTACAACTGCCTTTTTATTTTTTGTTTGTTTTTTTAGCTATGTGATGAGCAGCTCTTCAATTCACAAAGCTTTGGACTATTGAGTGTGTTGGTTCTGATTAAATTCTCACTACTTGATTTAGGTATTATATACAGACAAGAGCCAGTTTTTTTTCTTGTCAGTTTCAAGATTTCTTCACCTGCTTGGAATACTAGTAAAATCTGGTCTTCCTGCTCTTGCTTTACTCTTTTTCTTCCGTTTTTTGTGGGGGGATCTCCACCACAGAAGCAGGCTTTCCTTATTGGCCTTTCCCACTGTATCCTGCTAGAATGAAAAACAGTTATACAGTATTTCATCTCAATTAAATGCCTCCCTCCCTCTCCCGATCACCACCTCGGTGATTTCCCCATATTCACCTTTCCCTTGACAGAAGCCTGGGGTCCCATCTCTCCCTCCGCCTCCCATGAGGGAAAGCAGCCTCTGGGGAAAATGCCTGGCAAAAATAACAGAGCCAAAGGATTGTATGAAAAGCCATATTCCCCTGACTTAGTCAAGCTGGCTATCGGAGTTACTGCTTTTCACGCCAACATTTTGACTCCCTCGGCTTCCTTCATTTAAAAAAAAGGTTAATCATTAGAGGCTGACTGAGCATGTCATTTTAAGATTTTTTTTTTTTTTTTTACAAAAGGACCCTGCTTATTCATTCAGAAAAACTACAGCAGAATAAGGTGTAGAGCCATGTCACTCTTTCTGTTTATTTAAACACAGAAAATGGACTTAGGGCTCTTCTGTAGTAGGGTGTTGGCCAGTATCTCAAGGAAATTGTCTGGAATAAGTCTACAGCACAGCCGAAGGAACTCATGCCTGGTTTTCACAACAGTAACATGCAAGTGACAAAAGTGTCACATTCAAAAAAATAAATAAATAAAAGCCAGCAGAGGCAACTATATGGGAAGGAAAAGGAAAGGAGGCCATAACCAAAGTAATCTCACCTCAGGGATACAGATTCAACATTTTTATTAAGTTTTACTTACATGAATGGTAGTAGTTCCAATGAAGGCATCTTAAATAGTGAGTGTTATAGGAAAGTCCCACCACAAGAACTCACTGCAATAGTGCAGAAAGCAAAGTTTCGTGTTCTGTCCCCAAGCTGCTTCAGTTGGCGTGATTAAGGATTTCACAGCAGGGGAGAACAATTTGTCAGAAACTTATCTGAGGGAAATATATGGCTAAAAACCCATCATCCCTTCCCCAGGAGTAATGGGTTCAAGTTTGCCATTTGCCAAGAATTATGGACAAGGTTGCGCTTCCCCCAAATTAGCTAATAATACAACTGCATTTGTCAAATTATCTTACCTGGCTAGCCATTGTAGAAAGCTATCTTCGCAAGAAAAAGAAGCCTGTAGTAGCTGCTGTATTAAAAAAAAAAGATAAGGTTAATGTTTATTACATCACTGTACCAGAAACAATCACAATGCTCTATACCAGATGTCTGCTTTCTCTGATTTTGTTGCCCTCAATAAAGAAAGGTTTTATTTTTTCTGTTTGTGGAATTCATTTTTCCAGTTCTAATTAAAATGTGCCATCCTAAAATAGAAGCTATTTTTGCAAATTATTGTCACTAGGAAGTAAAGACAGGGAGAAAATATTTAATGAACTTGCGGTCATGTGATCAAAATTTAGGTTTGGCATTGGCAGCCCACGTGCATTTGCAACTGCACTTGAACTCTCCCCATGTCTGTCCTACAGTCTCTGCACTTCCCTATGCTCTCTGGCCTCCTCCATTGACCTTCAACTATATTCTTCTTACCACTGCTGAGAAGACATGCTCAAAGTAGCTGCTGGCTTTCATGCAGCTTCCTCTTCAGCAGCTGGAGAAAGCAGTGAAGGTCAGGAGTAGCCCCCCCAAGAAGGTACCAGAGTGCAAGGCAACCAAAAGACAGAGATGAGGTGCGGGGAGATCGGCAATTGAGGGAAGTTGGAAGTGGAGGCGAGAGTCGCAGGGCAGGAGGATGAGGCCTGGACTAACAACTGCATCACCAGAATTGTTGTCTCTAAACAGTGCAGTCACGTTTCACTTAACAACTGATACAGCAACAGAAATTCCAATCACAATTAGGATCATTAAGAGTGAAGACTATTTTTACCCTGCTTTCTATAAAACACTTAACTCTGTACCAAACTGTAATTCTGTATCCATTGTTTTCATTTAATACATAATCCCCAAATAAGCATTTAATATCTAGCCTAAATACATTAAAGTATACAAAAACTCATTTACAATAAAACTGCAGTTCATAAAATATTAAATTATAACTGAGTTAGATCTATTGTCTCCAGATAAGGACAGCTTGGTATGGGTTCATTAGACAGAAATGGTAAAAGCCATTTTCAATTTAAAAAAAAAATCAGTTTCAGGAGCAATACTAGTTACAAAGCTATTGCTTTACAATAAAATCTTCCCCATACCCAGAAAAGTCAAATAATGTAGATTTGTAACATTCACCAAAGTAAGTTACATATTTTACCAAGCATAATCTTGGTCTACATTAAAAAATGTGGGGGAAAATTGAAGGGAAAAAAAATATGAATGACCTGAAATCTGTACCGATTTCAGTAGTAATACAAAATCTCTAATTACAAGGAAACTATCAACAGATTCACAATCTTTTAAAGAAATGTTTGCTTTGCAAGTGGGTATTCACATTTATAAATACAATTTCAGCTACTTTACTTACCAGTGACTGTCAAATACACAAACTTAAGAAATTAAAAGAATATATCGGCAGAAGGTGGCAAGTACCAGAACAAATTGAGATCTTGCCTCCGGTTACTTTAACCATCTAAACCGAAATAACAAGCAGTACTTTCTTCCTCTAAGGTTGTTCAAGAACTTGCGATTTCACTACAATAAAAACAAACAGGGTAAGAATTAGAAAAACTGTTTCATAACACAACCTGTACTAAACTTAATAGGTAAAAAAATTAATTATAATATTTGCACATCTGGTTCAAACATCAACATTAATGATTTGGTTTTGATTTAGTAAAGGGGCAGACTTTTTTGTGACTATGTCCCAGCTTCCAATATCTGCAAAGTACAGCTGATGGTACCACCTTGTCATTGGAAGGTGCCAACTCCAAATCTTTTTTTCAGGGAAAAAGTGTGTTAAACTTTTTTTTTAATTTGCCAAATTTCAAATACATTTAAATAAAAATCTCGATGCCACAAAATAAGTGGTTTTTTTTTGTTTTGTTTTTTAAATTAGAAAATCATTGGAGTATGAATGTTTCACACTCTGAGAAAAATGGGCCTGACTTCTAAAGGGTTGCTTTTCATTTCTGTAATTTATATTTTTAGTTTTTCAATATATATTTTGTCCAGAACTAGAAAAAGAGGGTTCTTAGACAGAAGTGTCATCTCTTTCTCTGATCAAGCCCTGTTAGTTTTAATCTGTCAACATTTACTTTTGAATATGGATTTATGAGGTGAGGGGGAAGAAAAACCTTCACCACCCATGGAGTTGTGCCTACTTAAACACCAGCTAAAATTAAATGGCTATTTTTAAACAGTCGGAATACTAAGCTTCGTTGTCGGAAAATAAACCCCAATCTTTTCGATATAACGCTCACTCTGAAACACCGACGTTGAAGATTACAATATTTAAATGAGAAAACTCATTTCAGTTGCAATGGATGTTTTTTCTCTCCTTTTTCTAAAGGGAATTCAAAAGGTGGGGGGGGCTGGGCGCACGCGCGGAGGTAGGCATGAACAGGCTAGCGCATACACGCGAACCTATTCATTCATATGGCTCCCACCCCGTTTATATCCCAGTTACCATTAAAAGCAGCTCTGGAAAGTCTATCCAGAGGCAGCTTAAATAGGACTGAACGGAAAAAACAAGAGGTAAAGGGCACCAGCGCGTGCTAGGCCTCCCTATTGGGGGCGGGGCAGAGCTCACGAGGTGCTTAGCGGGGGGAGGGAAAGCCGTGGGGGGGGGGAAGGTTCGGAATCGGGAATCTCTTCATACTACTTGCCCATGAGGCGAAGGACCCCGTCCCTTTGCCCCCTCAAACCCCAAATACTAGCATCACCTTCCGGACAGCCGCCATCACTAGCCGTTTGGAAATCGCAACGCTCGCTTCCGCCGCCGTCGTCGTCGATCGGCCTCCCCTCTGCCGTCTTTCCCTCCCTCCCCTTCACGGACTTCCGCCCGGGGTTGTCTTCGCGACTGCCTGTTTCCGTTTCTTTTCTTTCTTTTTCTTTCTTTTTTTTTTTTTAAACGAATCGTTCCTACCTCTCCCCCCTCGCGACAAAAGAAATTCAAAGATTCGGTCTGGAAACGGGGAGCGGCCACCACTTCGCGGCTCCTCGCTTCAGGCGGTGGAATAGACAACCCTCTCCCTCCGAGGCAAAAAAAAAACACAAAAAAACGGACAGGCGGCTAGGAGGCCGCGCTACAACTCAAAGGCAAGAAAAGGACCCCGCGCTAAGTAGGCGTCGCTAAGGAAGGCCGAGAAATGGAGGTCCTGGGGGGATGTTACGAACAGATTCTGTTCGGATTCTCCATACAACCGGCCGAGGTAATTTTTTTTTAAAATGAGAAAGGGCGGGGCGGGGGACACAGAAAAGGCGAGAGTTTTCAGTCGCTGACGGGTCTTTTTTATACTCACCACGAGGGCCGCACGCTACGCGAGCGCCGCCGAAATCGCGAGCTACCAACGCGTGCGCAAGGAGCAACGGGGAGGC
Organism: Notechis scutatus; assembly: GCF_049901735.1. NCBI lineage: Eukaryota > Metazoa > Chordata > Lepidosauria > Squamata > Elapidae > Notechis > Notechis scutatus. The sequence continues at coordinate 143,908,875 of NC_142011.1, read as the reverse complement.
GCGTGAGCTCGCCTTCGTCTCGCTCAATTTCCTTCCCAGAAGCCTTGGCGGCGTAGCTCGTGCTCGGCTCCGCCTCCGTGAGTTCCGGCGTGGTCTCGTGGTTGGGGGGGGGGAGGAGGAGGAAATGAGACTTTCCCGCGCGGTCGACCGAACACGCTTTTCCCTCACGGCTCTCCTCTGTCCTTCCGGGCAGCGTGCGTTGCCGTCCGTGCGGGATGACGTCATGCGCGGCAGTTTTTTTTTTTTCTTTTTCTGTTTTCTTTGATACGGGGCAATGTGGTGTCAGCCTTTAGCTTAGACCAGCTTCAAAGAGGGCGGTCTAAAGAGGGTTTTAATAGAACATGGGTCTCCAACCTTGGCAACTTTTAAGACTTGTGGACTTCAACCCCCAGCTTTGCTGGCTGAGGACTTCTGGGAGTCGAAGTCCACAAGTCTTAAAGTTGCCAAGGTTGGAGACCCCTGTGATAGAGGGTGGTTAGCGCCTTCCGATCTTGGTGGTTGTAAGCAACGGGTTTTCCAACCTCCACACCGGAATAAACCTCAAAACGTGGGTTCCCAATTTAAACATGGCCGGAGTTTTAAGGGACGTCTGCTGGGAAGCAATAACCTGTCACCTGAAGGAAACAAGATCTCCCCCCCCCCCGCTTTTTTATTGTGGTGCTGTACATATTAGGACATTGTATGATTTCAATGCAGTAAACTTTCTACTATAAAATTAAATGATTGGCGTTGTATTTTAAAAGCTTAAGATATTGAAAATAAAAAGAAAATAAAAAAATTCTATCTGTGTTAAATGCCTGTGTTTTAAGCATCCAAAGTGTATGCTGTAGGATTTTTAAAAACACCGCAGTTCATACCAAAGTATTAATTGTGTAATAGTCTTAAACTAATTTCTTAATAGCAAGACTTCCCTTGTATTGTTATTTAATGTTTGTGTGTGTGTGTGTGTGTAAAGAAAGCAAAATTTAACATAACTTGTAATATAGCAGGATTTTTCCTGTATTACTCCTCCTTTATTAGGATTACATAGCCTCCAAAGTGGAAAGACTCAAGGCAGCTTACATTAAAACTCAATAAAAATAATCAATCAAAGAAATACAAACCTATTGATTTTCCATCACTACCACCATTACCAACCAAGTAATGTAGCCTGAGGGGGAATCAGTTCATGTAATGGATACAAAAGAAATCAATGCATATGAAGTTGGCTAGTTAGTGTAGAAAAGCTGTTGGTATGCTTCGTTTTTTTTGTGTACTTAAAAGTGCAATTTGATTGCCTGAAGTGAAGTTAAGAACTGAGCATTTAAAAAATAAATAACAAATTTTGTAAAAAAAATGAAAAAGAAAAAGGTTTGCAGAATAAGAATGTCAATGGTCTACGTAAAATAACATCCTTTAGTTATGGAGAGGCTCTTCAACCGGAAATCACTAACAAAATCCAGTGTTCTTTTAAAAAATGAATATGTGTCATAAGCTTTCATTTTGTGGAAATGCAGTTCGATTACATAGATACAGTTTTAACTGAAATTAGTTATATATTGTAAAATCCAGAGGCCATGAAATAAATATCTAAGCCCACTAGCTGTAATGGTAGTAATTGACAATAATAATTGCTGCTAACAAGTTGGATTCTGATCAATGGGAAAAGACTGAAAGTATCATGGTTTGGTTAATGATCCTGTTTTTACTTTCAAATTGAAAAATGCCTGTCTCCATAAGGTAGATAGTTTACAGTCATATAGCAGGATAATCTGCTGTAATCTACTACTACAAAGCATTTTCTAAATATATAATTTCTATTTTAACAACTCTGCTAATTTATACTAATGTAATCTGACATCCTTTATTTTGAAGAAGAAACTTAAAGCTTAGTACTGAATGTTTCCATTCAAGCATTTGAGTCAGGTTATGTCATTCATCAAAATTTTTGATGAGCATTTGGAAGATGCGATGCTACATATACTAGATGAGGATCTGTGAAGATAGTGCTTTTCAAACAAGTTTTACTTTGTTTTTTAAAAACGTTACATTGGAATCTTACAGGAAAATCACAGTAGCTGATTTGACTGATTTTTAAACAAATTTTATTCCTGATATTTTTTTTTTCAGAACTGGGAAGTTGCTCCCGATTTTACTCATCATGCCCACAGTGCTTCGCTGTCGGCAGTAGCTGTGAATGAAAGATATGTAGTCACTGGGAGCAAGGATGAAACTATACAAATCTATGACATGAAAAAGAAGGTAGAACATGGAGCATTGGTACACCACAATGGTAAGGAGTTCATGCTTCTTGTTTTAAATAGGACGAGTGAGGCGTAGTTGTCAGGAAGATTGCAGTATGGTGAAAACTCATTTTGAGGAGAAGTGTTATTTTTACAAATGTATGAAATTGAAGGGTGTATTATCCTTGGAACCATGTCATTTGCATAATCACATTATTATAAAAAATAAATTAGCTCACTTTTAATTTATATCATTTGTCTAATGTTATGCATTAGACATTCCTATTAATTTCATTGGCAGACAGAACTATTATGTTAATGAATGGGAAAATCAGAAGAGGCAAAGGCTCCATTTGTATATTATTATTTTAAGAAAAATTACTTTAATCCAGTATTTGGTTACATTGACAAACATTTGTTTCCTATTGTGAGATTCAAAAATAATGTCTTTCTTGATGCCAAGAACTGAGAAGTTTAACAACAAATATGCTTCTTCAAAAGAGAAATGGAACCAAGTACCTCCTTATTAGACTTTCACGTAAGAATGCTAATAGGAATTGCCCTAATGCAGGGGTGTCAAATTTGCAGCATCACATTGTCATCACATGACATATCGCAACTTTCCCCCCTTCGCTAAATGGGGATGGGCATGGCCAGCACATGATGCATCTGGCCCGCACATGATGCATCCGGCCCACAGGCAGCGAGTTTGACACCCCTGCCCTAATGGGTTCAAAAGGGGTAGTTCAGGTTCTCACTTCCAAGAACATGTCCTATGCTGCCAAATAATTAAACAAGTTAAGAGAAGGAACAATCTCTTGAGGAAGCAATGCACATGAACATGGCCTAAAAGGATATCCTTGTTCATGCTGGAGAATAGAGCCTGAAACAACTATCTATGCAGAGTGTTTGTGGCTAACTTGCTTGTTAGCCCTGCTGGTAAAGGACTGTCATTTCAGGGGGGCCTGTTGCTGATACCATAGATTTTTTTTATTTTGCGCCACTAGTTTGGGCTAGTGGCTAAGGTATCGGGAGAATTAGAAATCGGGAGACCATGAGTTCTAGTCCTGCCTTAGGCATGAAAGCCAGCTGGGTGACTTTGGACTTCTCTCAGCCCAACTCACCTCACAGGATTGTTGTTGTGGGAAAATAGGAGGAGGAAGGCATATTACCGTGTTTCTCATATAATAAGGCCGGGTCTTATTTTTTTTTGAGCCCTGAAAAAATGGCTAGGCCATCTTTTCGGGGGTGACTTAATTTCCTCCCCACCCCCCTTGCATCTTAGGGCGGGCGGGGACGGCTTGGATGTTGACCTCAGCGTTGGTGGGGCACTTTGTATCAGGGTCAACGCAGGCAGCACCATATCCGGGTGTGCAACAAAAGTACTTCCTAACAGCAAGCCCCCCCCCCCGCCATTTCCCCCCCCCGCCATTTCCCCCCCCCCCATTTCGCATGTTTTAATATAGGCCTTAATTTGGGGGGAGGGGCTTAATTTCATTTCATGCCTATAAAACATGCTGGGACTTCCTATTGGGGGAGGCCGTATTGTTGGAGAAACAGGGTAGGTATATTCACCACCTCGAGTTATTTATAAAAAATAATAAAGGCAGGATAATAAATAAAATTTAAAAGCATGCCATTAAATTTGTAGGGATATAAAAATTATGATTTTGCTATAAAATGATTTTGAAATACACTTCATTTTAAACCCAAAGGCTTGAATAGAACTGTTCTTGTTGATACTTAGGCACTGTAACCTGCTTGGAATTCTATGGGAATGGTCATCTATTGAGTGGAGCTGAAGATGGTCTCATATGTATTTGGAATACAAAAAAATGGGAATGCTTGAAGTCAATTAAAGCCCACAAGTATGTTCTCCTTTTTCTGATAATAATTGTATAATAATTTGGATCCATAGCTATGTTCTATTTCCACAATAATGCTTGTTTGCTCCTGTCTGGAAAAGTATTCCAAGACATTCCAGATTCTCCAGAATGATATAGTATGCAATGAAAAAAAAGTGAAATAGATGATGAAAACTAAATTTCACATCTTTTGCTTTAAACCTCTTTTTCATTTCTTTCTTTCTTTGCTTCTCCATGACCAAAGCTTCTATTGAGTATGTTTCATGTATGTATAAGTTCAGAAGCAATAAAAATATAGTATAGAATAAAGAGAACAGTGATAAAAAAGTAATAAAAACTTAACCTAACCACTATTTTTTGTTAAAATCAAAACTGATCTCTAAATATTGGAGGAGAAAGAAACTATCAGTAATTACAGTTGCTAGAAATTAATTTCTCAGTTTCTACCATCAGGACCGACATGTAAGGTCTAACATAAACTTAATATAATAATTATATTTACTTGGTCATATTATGATTGAATATATTGATAATGGTCTATTCTACAGTATTTGTTTTAAAAATCTTCTTGATGCTTTTTATTTATTAGAGGCCATGTGACATCTCTTTCTATTCATCCTTCTGGAAAGTTGGCTTTATCAGTAGGAACAGACGGAACATTAAGGTATGTCATAAGACTGCAAATGGCCTTAGTTTTATTTAAGATAATGCTATTTTTATAACTTCAAAGCAATTAGCTGTTGCAGGCTGTGAGAATAAATATCAGAGATGTTGTTATTGCTAAACAAGTTAACAAATTTAAAGACGCACAAGTATCAAGAATAAAAATAATCTAATTTAATAAATGACAAGGGGTATAAATGAAAAGAAGCTTATAATGTCTGCTTCCAAAACTATGCAGATGATTTTATTCTCTAGTTTTCTGTCTTGCCATCTCCATTTCCAACTTCCACACATGCCTCTAAAGTTTCTTTGGTAGAACATGACTCTTTCTAAAAACAAGAATGTTATTTAAAAATATTTTGCATATAATGCAATATTTAGATGTAAGAAACTGTTTCCCATTGACAGGAATCTATCAGAAGTTTGAATTTGTGACTTCACAAAAGGATGAGGTGCTAAAGAGGAATCTAACGTAAAAGTAGTTCCTCTAGGAATGTGTTAAGCCTGGATTCCCCAACGGGTGTTAAGGAAAACAAACTAAACAGAATGTGCAGCGAAGTCAGATAGGAAGACAGGTAAATGTGTGAGATAAGTTTTCTAGTTAACACGCAGTAAAAATACAGATACGCTTGTGCTATCAAGAATATAGTTTATTCCATTTAAGAATTATAGCATAGTCATTATAAACAGTCCATTAGTCATATACCAAATTCAGTCAAGTCTTGTCGAGGATACTCTAATTGCAAAGTCCGTGTCGAATAGCCAGTGTCAGTACACATATAATAAATCTGTCCAAAACTTATCTTCTCTCCGTTGAGAAATATATTCAAAGTAATTCAACACTTCTTCTCCTCCCCGATCCAGCAAGAACGCAGTCATCAATAAGCCAGCCAGTAAGAGCCAGAGAGTGCCTTGCTGCTTATATAGTACTTTTACAGCTGCATCCTTAATTACATTCCTTTAGCTTAAAGTCACATACACTTTATCTGACAAACCATGATTCATCATTTTATTATCTTTTACCCAAAACAGTTAGGGTAAAACAATGTTATCCCTAACAGAATGTATGTCAACTTCTACCCGATTTTCACAGCAGGCTGCCTGTTAATAATCTAACAAAACTAATTTTCTAAATAAATAGACTTTTAGAATTAAATCTAATATTTTTGAAACAACTCTTGTTTTAAAAAATACACATGGACCCATCCACATATATAAAGTGCATTTACAAACTTATTCCAGTTTGGTGGGATGGTAATCATACATAAAGAAATGATCAAGATTTTCAGATCCAGGATCAATAAAGACCTACATAATCTAAGACCTTATGTCTATTTTAGCTTAGTTGTTCAGAAGAACAGACATCCTATATCTCTATCTTTTTAATGGGCTCTCTAGTAATACTCACCCATTTTAACTGAGACTGCCAAATTACAGTAACATTACCTATGGTAGGAAGTAGTTGTTTTGTTGCTCCATCCGACTCTTCAGGTTGACCAATAATAACTACCTCTCTTGGTTATGCTACATATGATCAAGAGATATAACCCAGAACAGAGTTTTTAATATCAAAATATTGTGAATGCATTTATTTTTGGAAAAATAAAATGCTAAGAATATGTCCCTTAAACTTAATCTTGCCAATTGAGTCACTCAAATATGCTCTAGCCTTTTCACTCACTTAATATCTCTCACAGTTAGGAAGTTGCTCCCTGGTTCAGGTTTGTATCTTTCACAGTAAAGCTTCCACCAGTTGGTTCTTGCCTTATCCTAGGTGCTATTTCTCTTCCTTGTGACAGCCCTTCATGTGTTAGAAAATTGCTGTCATATCTCCCTTTTTTTTTCTTTTAAGCTAAACATACCAAGTTGCTTTAACCACTCTTCACAGGGTTAGCCTCCAAGCCCCTTACCATCTCTGCACTCTTAAGGTTTTCCTCAAAAGGAAACCATGTTGCATATAATTTGTACCATCTATGTTTTTCCATAACTACTAAAAATGAAAATGATTTGCTTTCCTTATTGGTGTACAACAACCTTGCTTATTAGGAAGAAGCAATGGACAGGTTAATATTGTAGATTCAAATTAATGGATAAATATTTTATCAGCAGCTTTAACTCTTTAAATACTTCCCTTTAATATAGGGAAGTTAAAATTCAAAATAAAAATATTAAGAGTTTACTTTTAAACATTTCTTAAATTTTAAAATAAGTAAGTTGTCTTCCATTCAAAAGATGTGTATTGGTATTTTTTTAGAACATGGAACCTTGTAGAAGGAAGATCTGCATTCATAAAAAACATAAAACAAAGTAAGTATATTCATTTGCTGTTTATTTTTGTTTATTCTCAATTATTACTTAAATTTAGCAAAACTTTAAGTTAGCTTTCACTGTTTAGTGAAAGTAAAACTTGGGAAATAATTATATATTTTGAAAAATGCACTAAGCCACCTTTGTCAAAGACCATCTCAGATTTTTTATAAAATTCTACTGCAGATAACTAGCCTTACTGGTAACAGGTTAAATATGGAATAATAAGAACTCAACAAATTTTAAACTGTACAATAGGAATTCAACAAACCTTTGAAAACTGAAAGATTGTTTGGGTGTGGCCATTAAAAATTTGTTGAGTTCTTATTATTCCATATTCAACCTGTTGATCTTTGCTTACAAAGTAAAGAAAGCTGACATAATAGACTGCATTCTGAAGAGGCTAAAGGGGAGCAGTTCTGTTACTTGGTAATTAGCCATATCCACCATAGCAGATGCTTTGTGAATGGTCAAGTAAAGTCCCATGATCATAGCCATTATTGTGCAATACACTCTAGCATTCCAAATGTGTTCACTGACCGGCCTGCCTGTCCTTTGACTAGAATTCCCCAGAGTATATAGTTCCCTTCCTGGAGATGCTGTAAAACGGGTTGCCAACCTTTTGGATCTCGGGGACCACCAAACTCATAATTTTAAATCCCGCGAACCACTAATATGAATTTTGACTGACAGTGGCTTGCTGACATTTGTGGGAAAGTCGGTCCCATATTCCAGAGCTGCAGTAGTCACAAGACTGGCTTTTTGGTCATCCTGGAGCAACTCCTCCAGTCCATGGCAGGCCAGTGCACCCGGGTAGAGGAGCAGCTGCTCTGGGATGACCAAAGGGCCAGTCCTATTACTTCAGTCCTATGGAACTGACTTTCCCACCAACTTCAGCAAGCCACCCTTGGGCCAGATTTCCCTCCCCCGCTGTTGGTCTTACCTTTCAGTTTCAGCTCGCATGGCTCTATTCATGGTAAGGTTTGCGCTCGGCCAGAGGGGGGGCAGTGGGTGGGTGGGCCATGTGGATGGCACAGCCTTGTGTTCCCTCACAGCTTGGATTAATTGTTTTGGGGGGGAACATTTCTCTGCGGACCACCAAAATTTTCTCACAGACCACCATTGGTCCCTGGCCCACCAGTTGGCGACCACTGCAAAGGCACTGAAAATTTGGCTGTTCTCCCAATCCTTTTGTCAGAACGGTTGGGGTAAAATTGTGCCTTTTTTGTGATGTTTTTAGGGACTCTTATCATCCATTTCTTCATTTTATTTTTCTAGTTCTTTATTATGTAATGTGCTCAGAGTAGATTGGAATCAGACATTCTTTAAATCTCTATAAGTTAATCAAATCAATAAATCATTGTCTATTTTATTCTGTTAATGAAATTAGCTTCTATTCAACTCAAAGATATTTAATTTCAAGCAATTTGATGTAGAACAGAAATCTTTTATAAAACAAATACCTTGATCTATGTTCTTTGTTTTTTAATTTCATTTCATATATTCAATTTTGAAGAAAAAGTCAAATAATTGTAACACTTGTGAGAATATTTGAAAGTATAATTAGTAGTGATAGAATATCATTTTTTATTTCTTTTAACCATATCCTCTTAAGTAACCTAAGTAACAGAACATCGAGATTCTAAGTATGTTATATAAATACCATTTATTGAAATAACATATTGTACCAGAGAACATAGAACAATTGATGGTCTATGGATAAATCTACAGACTAGATTTAATAAAATGTTAAAGGATTGTATTAACACTTCATGAATATACTTTTAATTTCATTAAATGTCACATTTAATCACTATTCTGTATGTTTTCTTCTAATTTTATTAGCACTTATATTTTTGTTGTATTTCTTCATATTTTCTGATTTATTATAGTTCACTAATTAAATGTTTTTAAAGAAGAAAATGTCTTTTTTAATTTTTGATTTATTATGTGCTATTAAGTTGTTTTCAACTCCTAGTGACCACATAGTGACCTCCATGACGTTCCATCTCTAACCCTATCCTTCGGGTCTTACAACAGTATACTCATTACTCCTCTGAATCCTTTTTCTTTCTGCTTTTTGTTCTTTACATTTTCCTTGAACCTTTCTTAGTATTAGGGCGTTCTCCAGGGAACTAAGTCTTCACATATTTCTGAAGTAGGATAATTTGAGATTGGTCATTTAGGCTTTGAGTGAGAATTTTGAGTTGATTTTTTTCATTAGTTTGTTTTCTTCGCTGTTCATGATATTCGCAAGGGTCTTCTCCAATACAAAAGTTTTCCTATTCTTCTTCAAACTTCAATTTTCAGTTTCTTTGCAGCTTTTGCAGCTTGGCGGCCCAGTTATTGGGGGAGAGGGGAACTGGGCCACAAAAGCGGTGGGCTGGTTGCACACTCACAGCTTGACTTTTGCGAATGTCGGGCTAGCGCACGAGTGCCTGCCGACCTGCCACTCACTCGTTCAGCTGCATGCATGCAATCTGGCCAGCCACTCGCACAGCCCAATTCTGAATAGGCCAGGCCCCAGTAGTGGGCCATGGCCCAGGGGTTGGTGACCCTTGTCATAGAGTATCACAGGAAATACCATTGCTTGCACAATTCTAATCTTTGTGAGAATAGAGACATCTATTCTCTAGAGACATCTAATCTTTGTGAGAATAGAGACATAGAGTCTTTGAATATCTTTTCCAAGGTGTTTATAGCTGTTCTACTACCAAGTGCTGGTGTGTGATGTATTTCTTGAATTTTAATATTTAGGTCTTTACTAATAGATTATTCATAGTAATCTATTACTAGATTGTTAATATGAATTTTAAGAATTTTTGTTTAACATCAAAAGAGAAATAGGCTAATAAATCTTGAATTCCAGGAGTATAAAAAGTGTAAAGGCATTAAATTGAAGACAAGTTTTAAATAATAATAAATATACATCTATTCACTATTAGATAGAGCCAAATCTCATCTGCATTAGATGACACCTGTGATTTAATCATTTTTTTCTCAAAATCTATATGATTTATTGATTTGTATTTCTTAGATGCACATCTTGTTAAATGGTCGCCTAGTGGTGAGATATACGTGGTGGCTATAGCTAACAAAATTGATATATATGACCTGGAAACTGCTTCTATCTCTGGTACCATTGCTACAGAAAAGAGGATATCTTCAATAAAGTTTATCACTGTAAGTAGAAAAATAGTATCAAATTATTTAGAATATTGTAAATGAATCCATTCTCATATATACACACTTTTTTCACGTTTCCTTAAAGGATTCCATACTTGCTATTGCAGGAGATGAAGAATTCATACGATTATTTGATTGTAAATCTCAGAAATGCCTTTGTGAATTTAAAGCTCATGAAAACAGGTATTTTTCATTCATTAAATAATTATATATGTTTAAAAAAACTGTATGTGTTAACATATTATTTACTTCGAGTTTTGTTCAATGATAGTATATGTAACTGCCATAAGGCTAATACTATCAAAACTCCGTATTAAATTTTCAGTATTGGAGTCCTTGTATTTAGATGAGTCTTTCTCTTTGAACATACCACTATCTCACTTTTGGATGAGTTGTATTATAGCTCTGGTGCTATATTATTTATGAAAATAATGATGAAAATGGATACCATTGGTAAGTCAGACTCTGTGTTTCCTTTCCCTTGCACTTTTTTCATATTTTAACCTAAGATAATGTTTGGAGTACAGCAGAGAGGGACCAAAGTAAGATCCCATTGCATGATTGAAAGTTAATTGTTCTTCATATATGGGTAGGATTTGGTTAAGTAATAGTTGTTAGCATTTTGCAATGCTTCCTTGAATATTGTGAATTTTCTTATTTTTTAATTCATTTAAATGTTAAAATGTAATATATCTTGATCCTTAGAATCAAAGCACTGTACAATTTCAAAATGGAAGGCTTACATATTCTAGTAACAGCATCAAGTGATGGCTACATTAAGGCGTGGAATCTGGATATTGATAAGGTTTGTGTATTATCAAACTGTTCAAAAATATTGTGAAGAATTGTATGAAAAATGGGAGATAACATTCCATTAATAATTACACAAAGAACAAATAGTCTAATAGAAGAGCTGAAGAAGCTTCTTGGATAAGAAGCAAAACATCTCCAAAGAAAAAGCAGAAAGTCCAGTTGCCTCTTGAAAAAGCACTTTTAGGACAACCATGACCCGGATGACTGAGAATCTCCATAGACATTTAGTCTAATAGAAGATAAATGGCTTATACCGCTTGTCTATATTGAATATTCAGTAAAAATATTGAACTGAATGTTCATATAAGAGACATTTTTTACAATAGGTTTTACAAGCAAACCTATGTTTGCTCAGCTGGGGAAAACCTTTCACCATGCTGCTTTCATGCTTTGAGGAAAATTGCTTTGTTTTCACTAATGCATAAAGAGCTTCTTTCACTTGCTTTATAAAAACATTCACATATGAATTGTTATTTCTGCATCAAAGTGAAACTTGCAACATAGGTAAGTCTGAGAACAGTGTTGTACTCAAAGAGAGGAACTGTCATTTGAAAAGGTAAACAAACATGCAAGGGTTTGAAGGTTTTGCTTTGCTTATTTTACAGTTACTTCAAAAATCATTGAATTAATCCTTATTCTGTAATTCAAATGAAGTTCTGCACGACTAATGGAAGTCTTCACTTTTATTCAGCTGTACAATCTGCCACTGAATAACAATTTAATTGAATTCAAATCTTTCTAACTTTGTACTACAGAAATATAGTTTTAGCTATAAGTACAATTTCGGTTGTTCACATCTAAGCATATTCCTTACACTGATCTCTCATTAGAAACTTCATAAATAAATTGTATCAAATTCAATAAAATGGGAAACTTGTAATCAATTGTTAATCTGTCCTTTTGGAAACGTTCAGTGCAATGGATCTTAGTCCTAAGTATATGGCTATAGCACGGACTATCCTTAAATCAGCTTTCTAAGAAACAGGGTCAGTTAACAAGCTAGTTCTTTTAAAATAAGGCTGCACAAGTGCATTTGGGATCTTATCTGTCGTTAGTGTCACCACAGTTCTTCATACACCATTCAAATTGCAAATTTACTGCCCTGAATTCTTTGTAAAATAATAATGGGATGTAAATAAACAAATACACAAGTACTGATAGATCTGCATATCTGGTATAAAATATTGTCTGATGAAGAGGATGCTGCAGAACCCTAATGATCTTCAATGTGATGAATATTGCCTTAGCTGTTATAAAATGGCATGGTTATTTTTCTGGAGTTTATGTGAATAAATGTCTTGGATTTCTCTTTCCTTCCCCCCCCCCTCCCCCAGATTGAGAATGCTCCATCATTGCTATGTGAAGTCAATACCAAAGCCAGGCTTACCTGCTTAGCAGTATGGCTCAAAAAAGATTTTGAAACAGAGCAGATCCCCAATGAAGCCACACCGTCTTCATCTCATGGTATTACTGTAGAATTTTCTTAACATTTTGTCAGGTAAACCATAATTTAAAATTATATTAAGTGTTTAATTGTTTTAATTATTTTGCAGTACATGAAGCAGAGCAGCTGTCACTTAAGAAAAAGAAAACTTGTTGGACTGATAGTAATAAACCTTCAGAGGGAGATGGCCAGAAAGCTACTCTAAAAAGAAAATCAGGAAATATGCAGAAAAAGAAGAAGTTACAGAGATTAAAATAGATATGCAGTCATTATCATATTCCATACTAAATATATAACAACTAAACAATTTGTTGTTCACTTTAAGGCATTTTTCATTTTCAGTACACTCTTAAAAATATTTTATATATTAATGTTTCTAGGAAATAGCTATTATATTTCAATGGTAACAATACTCAGATCTTGTGAATATTGTTTTTAAGTTTGAAAATATAAGAGTCAAATATCTTACAATGTATGTGAGATGTCCTATTGTTATTTAAAATTATTTCCAAGTTGCTAACATATTTTGATATTTACACATACTTTTAGGTTTTCTTAAAAGTCTTATCATGGAGACATTCATGTAAATAAATTGTTATCTTACACATTAATTTCTTCAAAGTTCATTGATTGATTGCATTTATAGGGCCACCTGTTTCATATACATATTGGATGGATAAAAATTGAAACAGAATATTGCCCTTAAATTTTTTATTTATTGGATCCTATACTTTAGAAATAAGCAAGTGCCCATATTTTCAGACACATCAATAGGACACAATCGGGTAGGATTCTACCAGTTCGCACCTATTCGCTAGAACCTGTTGTTAACATTCTAAGCAGTTCAGAGAACTGGTTGTTAGAAGAAATTACTGGCTTAATCCTGTAAGGAAGGCAGGAAGGAAACATTCTGGTGTTGCTTACAGAAACTGCCTCTACATTAACCCTTATTACATTCTTGGCAGGACTAGACTTCCTGTCTCAGGAACTTCTCTGGAGCATTTTTCCCCTCCTTTGCTGGTACTTTGCTTGTGTGGAGTGACCATTCAAAGTTATAATGGCACTGAAAAAAGTGACTTATGACCATTTTTCACACTTACGACTGTTGCAGCATTCCCACAGTCAAGACAGGCCAGACAAGGAGATGCGTGCCTCGATGTGAGTGATATTGAGTTGGCCATGCCCAGCCAATAACATGACCACCATGCCACGCCCACCACCTAAGCCACGCCCACAGAACCAGTTGTTAAAAAATTTGAATCCCACCCCTGGACACAATTCAAGGGAAGCCTGTCTATTTGCTTCAGTGAAGAGCAAACTTTATTTTTATCCCAGTTCCTGTAAGTTTAGGTGACATTGTTGGAAGCGTAGGATTCTTGGTTCTGTAAACTCTGTCTAGGAATGTAATTGGTTGTAGGGTTTTCCTTTTTGGTGTACCAAGGCCATTGAAGTAGAACAGAAGCAACTGCTCTTTCTACTTCCTTATTTTTTTCTTTTGCGTATAATTTTTATTAAGGATTTTGATTTCCACAGTAAAAATGAATACAAACTAGACTTAAAGAAAAAAAGAATAAGAATAAAAATTGCAAGAAAAAATAAGAGAGAAAAAAGAACACAATTGAAAGAAATAATATTAAGAAATGACTTCCAATTTTCATTACAACCAGCATAAACAAATTTAGTAACCCTTCTGACTCATATTTATGACTTGCAGTGTCCCTAAAATGGGATCAACTTTTTATGACCTGACAAGCAAAGTCACTGAAAAAGCCAGTTTCACTTAATAACTTACTAACTGAACAACTGCAGTGATTCACTTAACAACTATGGCAAGAAAAGTGGTGAAATGGGGGCAAGAACTCACCTAACTTTCTTAGCAACAGAAATGTTGGGCTCAATTGTGGTCGTAAATTAAAGACTACCTGTACTTAGTGTCCTTTAAAAGGCTCTGCCATGGTTGCAAATAAGATGGCTTATCCCTTGTCCCCCAGTGCTTAAACTCAAGAACATTTCTTTGCAAGGAGTAGCCCTCTGGAGCACATGTGGATGATCTCCTGCCAATTTCTTATCTAGAGAGGTTTTGAAGAACCAGTCTACTCACCAGTTCTTCTGTCTTTGCCATGGTCATCAGCTCCACTTTTGCAGAGACATCTTCAATTCATATCTTCTTAAGAAGTCCCCAACCCTTCTTTCTGCTTCCAACTTCTGGTGTATCGAAACTATAAGAGAATTATTTTAGCATCAGGGACAGAAAATAACTAGAATCCTCCCCTACTTGCATCAACAGTTCAATAATACATGAAATAATTAAACGACCTCTTAGGGAACCCAGCCTGATATTGTTTTCTCATTATGCTAAGTGGTAAAATTAGCAGTGCTTTGGATGTTGAACCTGGAATAGGATAAATCTCAATAGCTATATGAACACATATATCCCCTTTTACTATGATTCTCTTGGAAATAAAAAGTGAACAGGGTAAATAAATTTTTAATACAAGTAACTAGGAATTGCAGAAGAAATTTTAACTTATCCAAGTCTATGGTTATTTGCTCCCAGTTAACGATGTTATCTTTACTTGAAAATATATGTTCCACTTGTCCATATGTACAAAGATTAGTGGTAGAATTTGGATTTCCATTTGGATCTGTGGCTTCTAATCAATACCGGGACTGAATTTTGGGGAAGTGGAATGTAACAAGTATGGTTAAATACATTCCGATAGAATTATTTAAAATTCAGATTTGAAAAAAATCTGAAAGGAGAAACTGTAAAATGGAATCTATTGAAATTTTTTTACCAAAGAATATTGTGGAATGCTGAAGTAAAATATGAAAATATGAGAAAAGCAAAACATTGGGACAGAAATATTGGTGAAATAAAATCTATGGAATAGAAGAGTTGAAAAGAATATGTACAGTAGGTGGACTCTATGAACTGAAGGAAATATAACTGAGGGCTGCATTGTTATAAGCATATATAAATGTGTACTCTGGTAAGTAAATCCCATTAGGGTGAATAATAATTATAACTGTAGATGAATTACATCTGTTCATATCTTTCTGACACTTGTGAATATTCGCCCAGAAACAGACATGATTGACCAGATAGCGTCATCACCAACTGTAGATAGGGTTCCAATATGACTCCTGTCATAAATATACAGGTAGTCCTCAACTTACAACAGTTCATTTAGTGACTATTCAATGTTACAGTGGCACTGAAAAAAGTGATTTATGACCATTTTTCACACTTATGACCATTGCAGCATCCCCATGGTCATGATTTACATTCAGATGCTTGGCAACTGTCTCACATTTATGACGGTTGCAGTGTCTGGGTCGTGATTCCCCTTTTGCGACCTTCTGACAAGCAAAGTCAATGGGGAAGCCAGACTTGCTTAACAACAACCGTGTTACTAACTTAGCCCACTGCAGTGATTCACTTAACAAATGTGGCAAGGAAAGTTGTAAAATGGGACAGAGCTCACTTAATGAATTTCTCACTTAGCTACCATAAATTTTGGGCTCCCTTGTGGTTGCAAGTTGAGGACTACCTGTACTTGAAACTGCGTCATGCTTCATCATCCAGGAAATCTTTTTCAATTTCTGGAATTATAGAGCCAGGTGTTTGTTTTGGAAGATGGACTTTGCTCATTTCTTTTTAAATGGATTTCATCACTTGGAAACCTGACGCCAGGGATTTTAGAACTGCAAAATGGCGATCTCATATTCCAACATTTAGCATCCATTTTAAATCGCAGAGACATTTTCATAATGTGAAAGTACAGTACTGCTCAGGATGGACCTCTTCCCCCCCCCCAAAAAAAAAAAAAAAAAAAAGCTAAAGGCTTTGTTCTGATAGTCTATGGAGATTCTCAGTCATCCAGGTCATAGTTGTCCCAAAGATGCTTTTTCAGGAGGCAACTGGACTACCTTATTTTTTTATTTTTTTGGAAGCAAATGACCAGCTGTAGGCAAAGAATATAATAAATCCTTCCATTCCCCACCATCCAGTCAGAGCTGAAGAGGCTTCTTGGATGAGAAGTGAAACCTCTTCAAAGAAAAAAAAAAAGAACAAGAAAGTCAGTCCAGTTGTCTCCTGAAAAAAGCAACTTTGGGGCTTTGTTCTGATGATTTCACTTCTGACAGATGGTTGTATTTCGTTCAGACGTCCTGACACCGAACATCTGCCTGGAGGTTGCAGGCTGTATTTTGGGGACGCAACAAGGCTGCATCCTGCCCATACCCTTTTATCCTTCTTGGTGATTTCAATCTACCTCATATTGACTGGACCCTAAATGACTGTACAACTGAAATCATACACACAACCTTCTATAATGCTATTACAAATCTGGGACTGGAACAACTAGTAACCAACAACACTAGACTAAACAACTGCCTTGATCTCATCTTCTGCAATAGTTTGAATTTAATTTACGGAATACAAACTAAAGAACCCTTTTCCAGTAGTGACCACAATATGATTGACTTTTGTCTCAACATACGTCCACACAAAAATCACCACTATGATGTAATCCCCAATTGTAACTTCAAAAAGGCAACTATGATCTTATAGACAACGATCTCTCATCCCTTGATTGGCAATCTCTATTCACTGGATGCAATACTGTTGAAGACCATTACAACATATTTTTACTTGAAGTCAAAAGAGTCATCAAACTGTATGTTCCAACAACAACTCCCAAAACAAAACAAAAAAGCAGATTACCCATATCAATAAGGAAACTTCAATCCAAAAAGAGATCACTCTGGCGGAAAAACAAATCTGGTCACGTTGCCAATTTCAAAAACCGATACAAAAATTTATGCCACCAGATAAAGACCGAATGCACCAATTATCACATTAAACAAGAGGAAAACCTTCTAAGCACCAATTCCACCCGTGCTTTTTACAATTTTGTAAACAACAAACTAAAAGACTCAAGGTCCATCCCTCCTTGATAGGACCTGATGGTAAAGACTGCAACTGACGACACCATTAAATCCAACATCTTTAACATATTCTTCGGCTCAGTATTTGTAAACAGCAATGGATCATGCCCAGTATTTCCTAGCCGTACCACAGATAACAACAATGATCTAATACATATCGATTTCACAGAAGACAATGTTGAAAAATCACTACGCAATCTAAAACCATCTCTATCTATTGGACCGGATGGAATATGTGCCTACTTCTTAAGAAAGCTATCCACTGCCATAGCCAAACCTCTAAGCATAATCTTTGAAAAATCTTTCAGAACCAGCTCCTTGCCTAACCTATGGTCACAAGCCACAGTCATCCCCATCTTCAAAAAGGGAGACCCAAGCCTAGTTGAAAATTACAGGCCAATCTCCTTATGCTGCGTCACCTGTAAAGTCATGGAATCAATTATTAACCAATCCATTATCCTCCACTTAGAGACAAACAACCTACTCTCCAATAAACAATTTGGTTTCAGAAAAAAACTATCCTGTAATCTGCAACTCTTACACTGCAAAAACATATGGACGACACAACTCGACCAGGGCAAAGCAATAGACGCAATCTACATAGACTTCTGTAAAGCCTTTGATTCAGTGGTACACGACAAACTACTCCTAAAAATAAAATCCTATGGTATCTCTGGACAACTGAATAACTGGATAGAAGCATTCCTGTCAAACAGACAACAAATGGTCAAAATCGGGAGCGTCCTATCAAATCCAGTACCTGTCAATAGTGGTGTCCCCCAGGGCAGTGTTCTAGGACCAACTCTCTTCATACTCTACATAAATGACCTCTGCGATCATATTAAGAGCAATTGCGTTCTTTTCGCTGATGATGTAAAGCTGTTCAATACCACAGACAATACTGCTACCCTTCAAAAAGATCTCGACTATGTATCTGAATGGTCAAACAAATGGCAACTTCAAATCTCAACAAATAAATGCTCTGTCTTACATATTGGCAAAAAAATCAGAAAATAAAATACAAGCTGAATAGTCAAGAACTTGTTGATGACCCAAGCTCTGTAAAGGACCTTGGAATACTCATCTCTAATGATCTAAGTGCTAGAGCCCACTGCAACTACATAGCCAAAAAGGCATTAAGAGTTGTTAACCTAATCCTACGTAGCTTTTTCTCTGGTAATATCACACTACTAACCAGAGCATACAAAACATTTGCTAGACCAATACTCGAATACAGTTCATCAGTCTGGAACCCTCATTACGTATCTGATATTAGCACAATTGAGAAAGTCCAGAAATATTTCACAAGGAGAGTTCTCCACTCTTCTACTCGTTGTAGAATACCTTATGCCACCAGACTTGAAATTCTAGAACTAGAAAACCTTGAATTACGCCGTCTTCGGTCTGACTTAAGCATGGTATACAAAATCATACATTGCAATGTCCTACCTGTCAATGAATACTTCAGCTTCAACCATAACAACACAAGAGCACACAATAGATACAAACTCAAAGTAAACCGCACCAAACTTGATTGCAGGAAATACGACTTCAGCAACAGAGTGGTCAACGTCTGGAATACTCTACCCGACTCTGTAGTTTCTTCCCCAAACCCCAAAAACTTTAACCTTAGACTGTCTACTATTGACCTCACCCGCTTCCTAAGAGGTCTGTAGGGGGCGTGCATAAGCGCACCAACGTGCCTACCGTCCTTGTCCTATTGTTTCTCTTATTCTTTTATTTTTCTTATATGTACCCATTTCATGTATTCACAACTATGTATACGCTTATACTTATTATCTTGTAAACAATTGGCAAATCAAATAAATAAAAAAATAAAATAAATAAATAAATAAGGCAATGGCAACACTGCCGAGAAACTCTTAAGCGAGAGTCTTCAAACTTGGCAAGGTTAAGACTTGTGGACTTCAACTCCCAGAATTCCTAAGCTAATATGACTGGAGGAGGAATCCTGGGAGTTGAAGTCCACAAGTCTTAAAGTTGGCTCGGTTGCAGGGCCTTGCTCTAAAGCATCTTAACTTATTGTAATTGATTTGCTTCCTGCCGGAGGCTAGTCTTGTAAGAGATGTGCTGAAAACTCTGGGCAATACGCCGTTCCGCCATAGCTTTTGCATAAAGGAAAAGGAAAAACAAAAACAAAACCCAGCCCGCAACTCCGGGCGTTTACTGATCGGCCCGTGTCACGTGTGTTGCTCTCCTGCAGTTGAACTCCCGGGTTAGCTCAAGATTAGAAGGATCGCTTGACAGCAGCCTTATTTTTCTTGCTGTGCGGCCCCCTTGTAAATTGTTCCTGCACCAGAGAGTAAGTAGCCACGTTTAATGGAGATTCCTGAGGTTTTGCATTCATGACTCACTCATGCATTTGCATTTGAGGCGTATTATATAGTACGGCAAAGGACAAGGGTAAGGCTTTCAGGTTGCATATATTATTGCACTGTATCCCTGGGTAAGTATATTTTTATAGATGATGAAGTTTTGAGGCAATGCATACCTGCAGCTATAAATCAGCTATTATTCAAAACAAATGTCTATGGAGATTTTTAGTCATCCAGGTCATGGTTGTCCCAAAGGTGCTTTTTCAAGAGGCAACAGGATTTGCTGGGTCCTCTCTTTCTCTCTCTCTCTCTCTCCTTCCTTCTTTTCTTTTCCTTCCTTCTGTTCTTTTTTCTTTCTTTCCTTCCTTCCTTCTTTTCTTTTCCTTCCTTCCTCTCTTTCTTTCCTTCCTTATAATAAGGCAGAGTATAAATAAATAAAATAATATGATCCCTGGTTATATTTTCTTGAGTTATGTAGCCCTTTTTCTCAGATTACCTATACATAGAACAGGATAGCTGATTACTTACCATAGAGATTGTATGAGAAGCACAATAGTTGCATGTTTTTGTACATTGATGAAGTCTGGAATGAATATGTTTTTTCCCCCTATTTGTATTCATCCTCCCTCCCTGAGGTACAGAAATGAACTCAAGGTAACCTAATCAAGCAATTCAGGCTGAGAATCTTGTTTTCTTTTCATCTGTTTGTACCTGTTTTGTATCTTACTCAGCCCAAAGGTTGGGAAAAATAATTGTCTAAAAGAATATAATTCCAGTGTTTTGTATTTAATCAAGCATATAGGTAAATCATATCACAAACAACCCTACATAAGTTACTTGATTTATCCTACTTTTTCTTCATGCAAAGTTTATTTCTCTCCACAGACACCATGTACAATATGGCAAAATGCTAATCCAAGCTGACTTTTTTTTTCCAGAATAGTTAGTGAATCTGAGATTGTCCAAAGACTTTACTCTCAAGTAGGGAAGTGACAAGCGAAAACATACAGGATGTCTTTTAAATATCCATCTTAAAGCATGGAAGCATTTCTTTTTTAAAAAGGCAATTTTTAAAAGGTTTTCTATATGCTATAGACAATTAAAAGGCAGAGCAGTAATTTAAGTAATCTTACTGCAAAGGTAAATTTTCAGGCAATAATTGTAAGAGGTAAGAGGATGAGAGATGATGTAATTTAGCTCTCAGGATTTCCATTAATTAAAGCATGTCTAACTTGAGCATTAGTTCAGAAGGATTTAGTCTCTGATCACCATCAATATGATCCAGCTTAAATGTTGTGTTATGTTCCAGGATGGGATTGGACTGGATTGGCTTCGGCTATGCAGCTTTAGTAGCTTCTGGTGGAATAATTGGCTATGCAAAAGCAGGTAAGAGATTGGTGTCTCCTTGTTCATAGTGTTCTTAAAATGGAAAGTTGTCAAGTAAGTAGTATGTTCCCCAACATACATTTTTCAGCCTCCATTCTGATAATAAAGCTGCCGTTATTCTTGTGATAAGATGGTGTTAAACTGTTGCAGGGAATAGTTTCCTCCTATTTGAGGTACTGGTTTGGGGTGATAATCTCACAAACCAGCCTCTGCTGCTGCAGACTGATATCTTATTGTAACACCCAATTTGTATGGTACAAATGACCTTGTTTTTGTCTTTATTCATTTATTGTTTTACTTGCATTTTGATCTACTGAAGAGTTAAAAGCAACCCAAAAGTTCTCTGGATAAGTAGGACTGAGGACATGCGCTACAATTTATTGCTTTAATTAGTGTTTGAAAGATCCATATTCTGTCTACGATTCTTGAAGTTAAAAAAATAGATATTTTTTCATCAATTAATGGCACACTTTCAATTTCAAAACTGACCTATGAAGTATGACTGATGGTTTCTTGAAAATCAATGAAGCTAATATATTTTAATTTTAATTTTGAAAGAGGAAAAAAATGCTTTTTAATTGAAGTTTCTCCCTTTCCTGGAGTGCTTTTGAAGGGAACGCAATGTTTTTGCCAGGTCTTTACACTGATCTAATAGAAGATTCTATGAAGATAACAACTTTGATTTATGTATTCTTGGAAGAAAACTATATGTTTTCCTGTCACTAGCACAAGAGCATTTTTAATAAATGATTATTAATCACGATATAAGTAATAAATAATAGGGAACTGTGAATATCACTGTGAAAATCAGAGTATTACAACAAAAATTCCCTTAGCCTATCTTCTTTTCTTAATTTATCTGTATAAATGCCATCTGCATCCAAAACCTGCTAGTGTAAATTTGCGGTCTGGTAAGACTTTTTCATATTATATACAGTTTACCATCTCACTGGCAGACTGCTAATTGCTCATCCTAGCCTTTGAGGATAAGTAAGAATTGTCAAATTCTGTTTTGTTGTTCTCGTCATTCATCTGAACTCCATTGTGAGTTAGAGATCCTAGGACTAGAAATAAAAGCAATGATATCAGTCATGCATTTAATACAACTGCTTGGACAACTTTAAAGAGACTTTTGAGTCCTAATACTGACATGTATTTCTAGAGCCTTTTGAAGTGTATTCATAATTACCAGCAATCCTCATTTACTACCAGTTGCTTGGTAGTTAAATTATCAAAGTTAAAATGGAGCCTCCCAAAAGGGACTTGGTTCTGGAGTTCTGACAGCCTCACACAGACATACAACCTGTGGTCATGTTATTGTATTTTTGTGTTTTGTTTCACATTTATGACCTTTTGTATTGTTCCATGATCATATGACCATGATTTTGCATGTTTTTTTGCTGGTTTCTGGCATTTACTTCCAGTTTCTAGCAAAAAACAGCCATTGAATAAAATGGATTTGCTTAACGACTATAGTGTTCACTTAACAACCATAACATTCACTTAACAATTATACTGTTTGCTTAATGACCATTGCAAAAAGATAATAAATTGGTGAGCCACTTACTGACTGCTACAACTTACAACCATAATTCCAGGCTCAGTTATGGTTGTAAGTCAAGACTACCTGTATGATATCAGTCTTTTTGCAACCTCATAATAATCTTGTAAAGATGAAAGAGAAATGGCTCCATAAAAGGAGATCATAAGGTCTTTTAGTAGAGCTCACGATGCTTCGGTTCCAAATAGATTTAACCTGTAAATAGAACAGGAAACATTAGCAATCAATATTGAAAGCCCCTGCAAATTTGATTTAACAGGACAATTCAAAAACATTAATATTTTTTAAGGTCAACTCTCCATATATAAACTCCTAATAGAACTAAAAATAGTCTCCTCAGCCATTTTCATAGAATAACACAGGATAATCCTCTTCGAAAGTAATGCTCTCCAAAGATTTATTGTAATGACATCAAGGTCAATGTGAAGTTTTATGAAGAGAATGCTGCATTAGAGGAAAGCAAAAATACACTTTAAACTGATTCCCATTTGCTTTGTTTAGGCAAGCAATTAATATTCTAGATAAGTTTGTGAGAGCCAGCTTGACGTAATGATTAAGGCACCAGGCTAGAAATTGGGAGTTCTAGTTCTATGGTAGGCACAAAGCCAGTTGGGTGAACCTGGGCCAGTCATTCTCTCTCATCCCTGAGAAGCAGCCAGTGACAAACCACTTCCAAAAATCTTGCCAAGAAAATTACAGCAACTAGTCCAGGCAGCTGCCAGGGGTCAAGACACTTTGAAGGTGCACACACAAAAATATAAGACCGTACTCTTTATATTTGTCATTAGTTTCATTAGTTTTATTACCAACATTCAGGAAGGGGCTTTATTTCTCTTTCTTCAACTATATATCAGCCATTCTTCCTTCTACTCCATTTTATTTTTCTCCATGCGATCCTCCTTTCCTTTTCTCTCTCCATTCTTTTGTTTCCAATATCTTTTAAATGATGCCCCCTGATTGGTGGTACTTAATCCTTCCTGTTTAATAGATTTTACAAGGAAACTAACACCCCAATGAAGCCTAAAAAAAAAAATCCCAACCAAAGGTTATAACAACAACCAAATACTACTGCCTGTCCAATATCTATTTCTCCTTAATACCACTTTGTAATGCCTTGGTAAGGCCACACTTGGAATACTGCATCCAGTTTTGGTCACCACGATGTAAAAATGATGTTGAGACTCTGGAAAGAGTGCAGAGAAGAGAAACAAAGATGATTAGGGGACTGGAGGCTAAAACATATAAAGAACAGTTGCTGGAATGCCTAGTTTAATGACAAGAAGGACTGGGGTGACATGATAGCAATGCTCCAATATGTCAGAGGCTGCCACAAAGAAGAGAGAGTCAAACTATTCTCCAAAGCTCCTGAAGGCAGGACAAGATGCAATGGCTGGAAACTAATCAAGGAGAGAAGCAACTTAGAACTAAGGAGACATTTCCTGATGGTTAGAACAATTAGTCATTGGAACAACTTGCTTCCATAAGTTGTAAATGCTCTAACACTGGAAGTTTTAAAGAAGAGATTGGATAACCATTTGTCTGAAATGGTATAGGGTTTCCTGCCTAAGCAGAGGGTTGGACTAGAAGACCTCCAAGGTCCCTTCCAACTCTGTTATTCTATTCTATTCTTAACACAGTTCATTTTGTTTATTCAAGGTAGTGTCCCATCTTTAGCTGCTGGTCTTCTTTTCGGTGGGATAGCTGGACTTGGAGCATACCAACTGTCTCAAGACCCAAAGAACATTTGGCTTTCTCTGAGTAAGTCTGCCTTGAACAAATAGATATGTAAGACACATAAATATAATTATTACAAGCCTTCGATTTCAATGTGTTTAATACCATGTGTTCATAAGAGTACAGTTGATTTTGCTCAATAGCAGCAAAATCCTCCAATAGGATTCCTTCCACAGGAAATTGCAAAAATCGTATGCATTTTTTTAAAATAAGGGCACTAATTTGCAGTAAATTAGGGCAGATATAAAAAATTGGTACAAGATACTATTTTGGAAACCATTTGATGGATGAAAAATCACCTTGCCAAAAGTATGTAAAGGCGCTAATAGATTTAGTTCAAAATTCAAACCCATTATGTTAACCATTAATCCCTGTGAGTGATCTCATTCCCCCAAGAAATAGAAGTTAAATAGAAAGAAATTGGAGTGTATTATTCAGATTTATTGGGATGGTTTGGTTTGCTTAAAAAAGAAGCTGCTTGGATGAGAAGCGAAACAATTTCAAGAAAAAAACAAAATCCAGTTGCTTTTTGAAAAAACACCTCTGGGAGGTTTGCTCAATTTACCATTGTAAGCCAAAAAATACAAAAGCGGGAAAAATACATCTTTGAAATAAAACATAATTTTAAAAAACAGATAAAAAAGAGGACTGTTGGGATATGTTTGAGGTGAAAGTGCAAGTATTCTTATAAAGAGTTCAGTTGAGAATGTTGCAATGTAGGGAGTGGATCTTTTGACTCTGAGAAGTTTTAGAGATAAGATACTAAGTGAACATCATTTTCAGGTACAAGAAACACACATGAGATAATAATGCATCACATGTATTTTTTTTAATATGTAATTTTTTTTTATTAGTTGCTTCTGGAACCTTAGCTGGCATTATGGGAATGAGATTCTACAACTCAGGGAAATTAATGCCTGCAGGATTGATTGCTGGGGCAAGGTATTAAACTGCATGCTTTTCGGTTCTCACTGTTACATTAAGGGTATGATCTTGCATTAACTTTTGAGGGAGTTTTATTAAAAGTACTGAGATTTATGTCTAAGGATCAACAAATAGCACCATGCTACAACTGTGTTTTTCAGAAATTGACAATGAGTAACTATTAAATTTTAATAGTTTTAGATTAAATAGCATGTTGATCAAATAGGACCAAAATGACATTGAGCGGTCCCATAATTTTGGAAACTGGGACTGAACTATAGTACTGTATATCCAAAATGTTTCTTTTCCTCTTTCTTCCACCTACTCTGATCACAAGTATGAACATTATTTTCATACTTGGCCATGAAATGGATGTGTCAGCATGTGATCAGAAATAGGAGAAGGAAATGAAACAGAAACTAAGTTAAGGCTTAAGTTAGCTTTAAATTAGCTTTCAATTAGCACTGTTAATACCATTCATGTGATTCCCATGTATTTAATAATTTGTTCCCCTCTGTCACATTAAAAATGACAATTTAGTATTAATGGAAAATCTCTTGGGGACAAATTTAGCCTCGAAAGTTATACAGCCCCAAGTTATAGTCTGCCTCCCTTTTTCCAACCAACTGCCTTACTTTAAGCCACGGATGTCAAAGTTGTGTATCCGGTTGCCGTCACGTGACATTTCACGATGCTCTCCCCATTTCCGGAGTTGGGGTGGGTGTGGCTTGAGCGTGACACATCCGGCCCACAGGCCGCCAGTTTGACACCCCTGCTCTAAGCAGTGTTTCTCAATTTTGACAACCTTGGCAATATGCTGGCTGGGGAATTCTGGGAGTTGAAGTCCACACATCTTAAAGTTACCAACATTGAGAAACACTGCTCTAGAGGAAAGTGACCACAATGAATGCATGTCAGTATCTCTATCAAGAACATTTCTTGTTTGTATCTGCAGCAAGCTACAGTGACACCAAAACTATGTCTTCTTGCAGTACCGTCATTATGTGTTCCTACCTGATGTCTGGTTGCAATGTGGAATTTCCATGATTTTATTTATTTACTTAATTATTTTTACTAATAATTCACCATGCCTTCCTCCTCCTATGTTCCTCGCAACAGCAACCCTGTGAGGTGGGTTGGGCTGAGAGGGAGGGTGACTTGTCCAAGGTCATCCAGCTGCCTTTTATGACTAAAGCAGGGCTAGAACTCACAGTCACCAAGTTTATAGCCTGGTACCTTACCTTAACCACTAGACAAGGTTTTCTCCCGCCAATGTATTTGCTTTCGCCTCTTTGTCTCTAATTAAACCCATGTTTGAGATAGGGCATTAATGTAGAAAATATTCCCTTTTCTTTTATTTCTCATAAACTGTGTGTATTTTTTCTTTCAAGTTTGGTGATGGTTGGAAGACTTGGGCTGAAGATGTATGACAAGCCACATAACGGATAACAGGGCACTCTCTGTGGCTAAGAAGAAAGATCACACATCAGCTCAAATATGCCATGCTAAACTCAGCAAAGCACACATCCTAATTCTTAAGTGACCAAATTAAAAGCAACTGCGTTTGTGAATATAGACACTCTTTTTGTACACTAGCATTTCTTTCTTCATTCCAGTAGGAACTTTTGATTAGTAAGGCAACTTTGTCATATTCCTCAAAGTGGTAACAAGAGAAGTAGCTAGAAAAAGACAAAGAACTAGGTTGGCTGAGCTAAGAGAGAGAGAGAGAAAATAGGGTCAGCCAATATTGATTTCTACTCCTGTGTCTTTTATAAAGAGTTGTGTGAGCAGGGTGCTGGCACTATTTGCTGGCGTCACATTATCTCACCCAACTAAGGGAGCAAAATCACTTGCATGAACATTTCCACTGTTTCCCTTGCCCTTGCCTGCGGTGCTCCGGATGCTTAGGTCTCTGCAGTTGCCTTAATCCAGCTTACGGTGACCTGGTGTTGATCTGATTTATAGGAAATACACCATTTCATCATTCTCAACCAAGATGGTCAATTGCTGCGAATGAAGGGGTTTCAAGATCCATATGCAGGGAAGATATCAGGATGAAGGAACAATAGATTGAATTTTGAGCTCTTGGTTTATCCCTGAAGAAACAGAGATCGTCTTCCCCCTGTCTAAAATGCTCCTAAAATAAATTGTGTTTTGTGAAGTGAGTCTCTATGAAACATTGTACTCTTGTCTTTTTTCTTAAGCAGTTGTTTATCAACCGTTTACAAGAAGCGGTTGAAATGCAATCTTTAATCATGAATCTGTGCCTTGTTAAAACCACTGAATTTGTTCTTATCTATGAGTTGTTCATGATATTAAAATCTTCCTAAATTACACTAAAGCTTCTACCATGATTTCTTTCAAGAAAGTTTCCGACATGGTCTAGAAATTGTAGGAGTTTGCTGTAACATGTACAAATACTTTGCACTCTGTAAGATCAAAACTGGTTTTGCAAACGATTTCAGATTGATCTTCTTCCACAGAATGCTTCAGAAATCCTGCAACCCAAGAAAAGAGGATTTGTGTCAGCTCAGAATAGGCTCAGGTAGTCCTCGATTTACAGCAGTTCGTTTAGTGACCATTAGAAATTACAACAGTACTTTAAAAAAATGACTTATGACTGTTTTTCACTCTTGTGACCATTGCAGCCATTCCCCATGGTCATGATAAAAATTCAGAAGCTTGGCAACTGACTCATATCTATGACCATTGCAGTATCCTAGGGTCATGTTATCATGTTTTATGACCTGACAAGCAAATTCAATGGAGAACCCAAATTCATTTAGCAACTGTATTACTAACTTAAAAACTGCAGTGATTCCAGAAGTGGTATTCAGGAAGTTCTGTCCAGTTCTGGAGAACAGATAGCAGAAATTTTGAGTAGTTTGGAGAACCAGCAAATACCACCTCTGACAGACCAGGCCCCCACCTATTCTCTGCCTCCTGAGTCCCAGCTGATTGGCTGGGTCTTCTTTTGTTGCCCTGCACAGGAGAACGGAGCTGGAAAGCAGGTTATTGGGGTTGGGAGGGAGTGGGATTTTGCAGTAGCCTTCCCCTGCCATGCCCACCAAGCTACACCCACAGAACCGGTAGTAAAAAAAATTTAATCTCACTACTGAGTGATTCATTTAACAACTCTATCAAGAAAGGTCGTAAAATGGGGGAAAAACTCATTTAACAACTATCTTACTCAGCAACATAAACTTTGGGTTAAATTGTCATAAATTGAGGACTACCTGTATTATTTATAAACTTTTATTCATTAAACATGAAGCTCCGTCAACTGAACATTTAAAAATGTATCACAAATATTATTGAATGGCACTGACGGTTGATAATTATTGACTGGTACTGATGGTTGATACGAGTTGCTGCCAGCATCCAAGGTATCAATCAAGTACGTTCTTAAAATGTATGTTGTTCCTAGTAGTGTAGTCTTGCAGCTCTGCGGGAGCTACAGCAGGAAGCTACTACTTCTTGATGTATTTTGCAAAATTCTTGAACATGGTATCAAGTGCTCCGATTACAATGGGTATCACTCTTACATGTTTCATCCATAATTACAGTGAGCCAGAGCATGTTATCTGCCCTCCAGATATTTCAGATTAAGGTCTCATAACTTTCCCTTTACATGACTAATGCATCTAAAAGCAGTCACTTTGGAAATGCTAATACAGAGGTGGTTACAACCTCTTAACTTTATCCCTGACTAAGTGAAGACATGGAATGTATTGTACTCTGAACTAGACTTTCAATTTGAGGCATGAAGTAAAGAGTGGATTATAGTGCGATTCCCCTCAAAAGCCATGGCTGCATTTCGCAGCAAGATGAATTGAAAGCATTCAAGCATTATCCTAAAGAAACAAAAATGCTAACTTTAAGTTGCAGGGTGTCCACAGCACTGCTTCATAAACAAGTTGTGTAGGAACAATGAACCTATCAAAGTAAGAATACTTTTTAAAGGTATTATTATTGCTGTGTTGAACATTTAGAGGACAAGATTTTTGGTTGAAAGGCACAAAAACCACACAAAGTGGTTAATTCTCAGAAGAGTCACCACTCTTAATTGCCTCTCCACTATGACCCCGGCTACATTTTAGTTACAGGAAGCAGGATTGAGCACAGGTTTGCTTACCTCAAGGGTTCCAGATAATGCATACAGACATTAACACAAGTCACTTTTATTAGCATGGTTTGATATTAATTAAATAATTGACAAGCTACACTGTTACGTTGTAAGCAATTTCATATCTCGCTATTTGACTGTCTCACTGTCCCCATTTATCTGTATTTACTTCCCTCCTTGTTTATGTTCATACTTATACTTATCTTGTACATGTTTGACAAATAAATAAATATTTGTTTCCCCTTTTCACTGATAGTTAGACTGAACAAACAATGCAAATTGGGAATTAGTCCTCTGGTCAGAATCCCTGGATCAGATGAGATAGATCCTCTTTAAGATGCCAGCTGGTTTTATACAGTCTTGAATAATGTCATGAAATCATCCTAGAAACCTGTAAGAACTAAAAATGTTAAGCAGATTAAAACTTGTGGAATGCAAACAGCAACCTCCAAAATATTCCAGTGGGTCCTCTTAAATCAAATCTGCATGGAGGCTGCCAAAAGTATATGCATCTAATAACTAATAAGAATATGCACCTGAAACGAATTGTCTGCATGCTGCTGGGATGACTTATGGATCAGGTGTGACAAAGGAGAAGTTAAAGGAATAGAATTTAAAAATGTGGGATTGAAATTATGTGTTTATGAACTAGAATAGGGGGAGGGGAAATCCAGAGGTTGAGAGTCAGAGTGATATAGATGATAAAGTGTTGAATTAGGAACAGGAAACCAAGATGGTTTAACATAATTCTAGGTCGACCTTTGCTTTTTAATTATTTTTATATTGGATTTTTATCTTTTTAAGCCCCCACGCGGAGTCACTGAGAGTGAGTTGGGCAGTTCATGACCACAACTGAAACCAGAATTTCTGTTATTAAGGGAGTCATGCTCAATTTTATGACCTTTTTGCCAAGCTCGTTAAGCAAATCATTGCAGTTGTTAAGTGAATCAGCATTAAGCAAGTTCAGCTTTCCACATTGACTTTGCTTGCCAGAATCTGGCTGAGAAGATTGCAGATCTTCAGGTGTTCACATGATCCTGGGATACATGCCAGTTGCCAATCATCCAAATTTTGATCATGCGACCATAAGGATGCTGCGTTGGTTGTAAATGTTGGAAGTCACTTTTTTCAGGGCCATTGTAACTTTGAACGATCATTAAATCATTGTAAAACAAGAGTTATCTGTATAAATTTTCTTAAATAAATAAATAGCTTAGCCACATGGAAGCTGAATCTTCAGACCAACCACTCTCATTCAACCAAGTTATCTTACAGGAGAAGAATTGGAGAAGGGAGTTTTATGTACTGTATGCTTTTGGAGAAAAAACAGCATGATGGGTTTAACTGCTTGATGCTTAATTGATAGTTAATAGTTAATACTTAATAGTTAATCCATTTTGGTTTTTCATAATACTTTACTACATCTTACAGTATCCACAAGATTCAAGGTTCATTCAAAATGATGAAAGTTTTTGTGTTGTCATGAGACATGTTCTATTCCTTTCAACTGTGTGTACAATGTCACTGTGAACTTTCAAAAAGCAGCATAGCTGGCATTGCAACCGTGCAATGCTGCTTTCATCATTTAATGCCTCTAAATTGTACACCCACTTGTGACAACCAGACCTTCGTGTTAAGATCTCTATGGTTAGATTGACAGGGTAACTCAGGGAAAAGTAAATCCAGTGCTTAATTTGCTCTTCTCAACATGACACCTTTGCTGTTCTTACCATCTGTAAGAGCAACTACTGAGCAATGCCTTGACATCTTATGAACTGCAGACAGCTAAAATAAACTGCTTGCAAAAATATCTTCAACCACTTAATTTTTTTAGCAAAACATTGCATGTCTTCTCTCCAAGAAATCATAGTATATAGAACATACTGATCTGTCAACATTCTAAGCCTGAATTTGTGGATTAATTTCATTAAAAAAGGACAGAGAACTTGGATTACAAAGTAATTTTAACAGAAGCAAGAAATCTTGATGTGTGTGTGTCTGTGTGTCTGTGTGTAGAGAAGAGAT
Organism: Notechis scutatus; assembly: GCF_049901735.1. Classification (NCBI taxonomy): domain Eukaryota; kingdom Metazoa; phylum Chordata; class Lepidosauria; order Squamata; family Elapidae; genus Notechis; species Notechis scutatus. The sequence continues at coordinate 143,877,330 of NC_142011.1, read as the reverse complement.
AACTACAAGTGGAGTAGGCTTATACTCTTCCTAGGTATGCAGCCAGGAAAAAATGATGAAACTATTTCTTCAAAACCTTATAAGGAATCTTATAAGAAAAAGTTATCTTGATGGTACACAGTATCAGAATTGGGGGATTGCAGGAAGGATCAAAAAGTTAAGAGGTGATGACCATGATGACACAATCAAAGCCCTGCCCCTTTCTTACAGGTGTTCTCCTTGATCAGAGTTGCGGAATGTGCCAGTTTTATTGGTCCCTTCATCCTGGCCCATTATAGCTTGATCAATGCTTTCTATATTCCTGTTTATTAATATTTAGCGCAAAGACTGATAAAGGTGAGAGAAAGAATGTTCTGTGTCTGTACACAAACACAGCCATTAGAAGCCAAACTAGCGCCATGCCGTTCTATTATAGCGATGCATTCAAGCATTATAAGCCAGCCTAGTAAAGCCACATCTGTCTGGCGTTGAATATTGGAAGAATATTCTACCTTCAGAACTATTTCTGTTTTACAGGTATCAAAAAATTTACAGCAATAGAACAATGGAGGTTGCTTCCATTCTAGTGTTTGAACCACATAGACATGTGACACAGCAGGGTAGAAGAGAAAAACTATTTCTCCTTGCATTATTTTTTGATCCCTAGAATCTGCTGGTCACCTCTCTTTGCTTATCCAAATGTTCTTCCCTGGCTACAAGTCAAACACCAGTATTGCTCAGATCAAAAGTGGTCGCTCTACTACAATGTAGGTTTATTTTGATTGTAAAGACCCTGAGAAAATCTCAGTGTGATACCCTTTAAATGAACAAATCAGCATTTTGAGCCATCCATGATTGATGCAACGCAAACACGGATCTATATAAAACTCTCACTCAATTGTAACTGACAGCAACCAGATTAGAAATTGCTGGGTGATACATGAAAAGCTGGGCCAAGTGTGTAAGCAGCTTATAATTGTGTAAAAGAAAACTAGGCTATTGTGGTATAATAGCAAATCTCGATTACAAAGAGCAAACAGAGATCTGCATCATGCAGATCATTACTATTGAATAATATTTGGAAAATTCAGAAGCCAAGAATAACTTGGCAACTTAGTTTAAAATAATCAGCATTTGATAAACAGGAGTACATGGTTTCTTTAGTTAATTCATCTATATTTATTGGGAGTTTTGCATACAGTAAAAGTCAAATACAAAGAAAAAATAGAAAAGAAAGAAAAAGGTGCAAGAAAAAAAGTCTGTGTTATGTTTTCCTCTGACCAAACAAATCAACTTTGCCATCTCAGCAAAAGTTCTGGCATTTCCACAATCCATTCCTCCACTGTGGCAATTTCATTATTCTTTCATTGTTGAGCATACAATAATCTTGCTGCAGTTACCATATACAAAAATAAACTGTCCTTGCATCTTTTCTAGTTCATAGGTCCCATTAAAAAGTTATGGTTTCTTCACAAGATTTATCTTTAAAATCCTTTGTGTCATCATATGAATTTATATCAGAAGATTCTTAGCTTACTCACAAGTCCATCATGCCTGGTAAAATATCCCTTTGTGTTTTTCCCATTGCCAACATTAGTTTGAAATACCTTTGTACACTTTTCATAATTTATCTTGTGTCATATACTAATGATGCATCATACTTTAAAAAATATATCTTAAAAGATGACACTAAATTTGATACCAGTTACCCACATTGCCTGCCATGTACAGTATATCCATAATTAATAGCCCATTTTGTCATGCAATCTTTCACCTGTCCCTTTACTATTTCAGATCTTAGTAAATGTTTACACATATTTACTGTTACATGTTCATAGTTTGTACATAATTCAGTTTCAAATTCTGCTTTCTGGTTTTAGTTCCAATTGTTTTTTATCCATAACTAATCTTTCTGTTAACTGAGCATATGAAAACCACTCAAAACTCTGTCCTTCTGCAGTTCTAGAATAGAATAGAATAGAATAGAATAGAATAGAATAGAATAGAATAGAATAGATTCTTTATTGGCCAAGTGTGATTGGACACGCAAGGAATTTGTCTTGGTGCAAATGCTCTCAGTATACATAAAATAAAAGATACATTCATCATGAGTCAAGAATCATCAGGTTCAACACTTAATAATAGTCATAGGGTACAATAAGCAATCAAATCATACTAGGAAACAGTCAATATAAATTGTGAGGATACAAGCAACAAAGTTACAGTCATACAGTCACAAGTGGGGGGGATGGGCAGGGGGGATCCAAATGTTTAACAACTGGTTCTATGGGCGTGGCTTAGGTGGTGGGCATGGCTTGGTGGTCATGTGACTGGGTGGACATGGCTTGGTGATCATGTTATTGGCTGGGTGTGGCCAACTCAGTATCACTCACATTAAGGCACGCATCTCCTCACCTGGCCTCTCATGATTGTGGGGATGCTGCAATAGTCGTAAGTGTGAAAAATGGTTATAAGTCACTTTTTCAGTGCCATTGTAACTTTGAATGATCACTCCACACAAGCAAAGTACCAGCAAAGGAGGGGAAAAATGCTCCAGAGAAGTTCCTGAGACAGGAAGTCTAGTTCTGCCAAGAATGTAATAAGGGTTAATGGAGAGGCAGTTTCTGTAAGCAACACCAAAATGTTTCCTTCCTGCCTTCCTTACAGGATTAGGCCAGTAATTTCTTCTAACAACCGGTTCTCCGAACTGCTTAGAATGTTAACAACTGGTTCTAGCGAATAGGTGCGAATGGGGTAGAATCCCACCTCTGGGGATGGGTGATAAGGAGTGATGAGAAGATTAACAGTAATAGTAGTGCAGACTTTGTAAATAGTTGAACAGTGTTGAGGGAATTATTTGTTCAGCAGAGTGATGGCTTTTGGAAAAAAAACTGCTCTTGTCTCTAGTTGTTCTGATGTGCAGTGCTCTGTGGTGTTCTGCAGTTCTATTAACTTCAACTAGAGATTCATGGTATCTGAACACAAAAGGGAGTTGTACCTTTGCTGCCATATCTAATAACCACCAATCAGTTTAAGCAGATCTCATTTTATAAAGAAAGCATTATGTAATTCCAACTATGTAATAATTTCCCCCGATTAGCCTGATAATTGAAATAATAAAAATATTTATTTATTTATTTATATTTTTATTTATTTTGATTTGTCAATCGCTTACAAGATAATAGGTATAAGTATATACATAGTTATGAATGCATGAAATGGGTACATATAAGAAAAATAAAAGAAAAAATAGGGTGTTTGGATGGATGGATGTTTGCTCAGCTCAGCAAATTAAATTGAGGAAAGACAAGAGTTTCTCTAACATTTTAGCTGAATATTGTTTTTTCACGCCTTGATTGAGCCCAAGATGAGAATGTGCAAGGAAGGCGGGGTGGATTGGGAATCTCTTTGAAAAGATAGACATAAAGCAGCATGAAGTGTGTGGGTCTGCAGTGCTGCTGACACAGCTATAGACAATGGCATTTTGCCCAGCTACAAATCTCTGGGATACTGTTATCAAAGAATTTTACTTGTTTGTTTGTTTGCTTATTTCAGTGGATATTTAAGAATGCAAATTTAAAAGGAGAAAAGATATTTACAAGCCAGACCAGGTGAAATATACAATTTAAAATAACATTATGTTAGTGCTGCCTTTAAAGTCTCTTGCATCACTTTAAGATTTTGGAACATTTTAAAAATCAGTTTGACTTTTAACAATAGTCAGTAAAATAGGAGCTATAAGTCAGAAAGGAGAGTTAATAGAAATTCAAGAATTCAAGTCTAATTCAAGAATTCTGTCCATATTGACTGAATCAAACAAAAACTTGGATATTAAAGCCTTATGTTAAAACAAGCCCAAATTTTGAATGTAGTGCAAGTGTATATGTAGAACTGTAGAATCAATCCTGTTTATCAAATTGAGTTTGTTTTTGACACAGATACATACTTCTACAACTTGATTTGGCATTCTTCCATAGGTGGTATTTTATTATTATTTAATGATACGATGTATCATTATCAATCTTCTTTTGCTCTTGGTGAGTTGGTTTATTAATTCAATATCTTGCCATAATTACTCACAAGTTAGTAAAATTTGTTCTTCAGTAAATCTAATTTTCATACTGAAGGATTTGGATACTAAAACACAAGGTGTCAGCCTTTTTTGGACAAGCTTTTTCAAAAGTATATAAAGTTATTTGATGATAAAGATTAGGATTTGTTCTGCATTAAAAAAAAGCTACATAGTATGACAGCTAGTTTCCTAACCTGAGAAAGTAGAAGGAATATAGCAACTGATATCTAGTTGAATTATATTTTTCACTTAATCAAGAATGAAAACAGAATGTATTCTTGTGCAGGCTTTTTTATTTGCCTAAAATGGGGAACCAACAATTATTTTGAATAAGAAAATAAATATTCGCTTGTTTCTTCTTCATAGGAATCTTTGTAAAGGACTTTAATATAACTTAACATCACATGTGTGATGGGTAGCATTCTGCTGGGATGCCTGCAGGCTGTTCAACAACTGGTTGCACTTCAAAATCCACTACCTTCTGTGAATAATGGATAATGTGAATGGGTTGAGCATAATGTGAATGGGTTGAGCAAGTGTCGGGTGGGAGGTGGAGAACTGGCTGGAATCGATGGCTCAGGGCAAGCAGAAATTCAAGGCGCGTAAGATGGCTGCTGCGGGGAAGTAGGCAGTGGCTGCTGCCCATGGACTTCGCAAAGGAGGTCATGTAATTGCGCCCAAGAAAACTTGTGTGATCCAGCAACAGAAAGTGAAAAAGAATCTGGAGGTTTCCATCCGTAAGAAGATTGAGCATGAGGTGGTAATGAAGGCCAGTACTAAGTTATCTAAGAAACTTAGTTTGTTGAAGGCCCCTAAAGTGGAAACAAAGAAAGATCCAGGACACTCTAGCAAGTCTTAACAATGTTTCATGGACTGAAATTGGTGATTGTGGCCTGCAATACATTTAAGTTTGACTGTGTCCATGTGATTTTGTTGGGTGACCATCTAGTGTGCTCCATGTTTCAGTTGGCAGACAGTTTTCTTCTACATAAGAATCCATCTGATTAGTTCCTTGCCTGATACTGGATTGTGGGCTAATACAATAGGTATTAGATTGCTTTCAAACGTGACTTATTCTAGTTTCAAGTTTTCCTCCTTTTTGGGGGGGTTTATGATTTCAGTGAAAGTTACTTTGTTTTCATTCTAGTATAATAAGACTTCTTCAATGAATATGATCTACTCCTGAGATCAGCTTGCGTCTTAAATCCTAAGGACAAATCCAGATTTTCCTTTCTCTTCTGTTTCTGAAAATTATCTTGCCCAATTAAAAGATTTTTTTAAAAAAATGCTTGCATGCTATTTTGTAACACTTGGGTTGGCCTATTAAAGGCACTGGTTAAATATAGGATTATTATTTTTTAAATATTCAAGTCAAAGTTTATTCCTAGTTATTTCATGGAGATATTCAGTCGGTTCCATTCCAATAATATGGAAATGATTGTCACTGTTTTCTTCAATAAGCATATGTATGTATGCATGCATGCATGTACGTACCTACATACCAACATATGCACACCCACACCCACACCCACCCACCCACACACACACACACACAAATTGCCTTAAGAATTGCTGGAACAATTAGTCCCACCCAAGGACTAATAAGGCTTGACATTGTTTGGCTTTAAAATCTAATTCAAATGCTGCCACCTGCTGTGAGATAAGTAGTAAAACATATTGTTATTAGATTTATGCACTAGCAGGAGCTTCTGATTCCTTTGCCCCAGGAGATTTTAGGAAGTTGTATCTTCTTGTTGGAAGTTAAAACCCACCCCTCTCCTAGGAAAATGAAATATTTTAGGATATACTAAAAAAGGCAGAATATTTCCCCTAAAAGAGAAGTAAAAACTCAGAGAGGCAGAAACTCAGCCCCCACTCCCCCAATTTTGTTAATGGGACACTAAGGCCTAGGGCAGTCTATTCTACATAACAAAGTTCTATCTCCTTCAGCAAGAGTCAACCAAGCCTGGGATCCAAAAGACAACCTATAGCGTTACCCCTGCATGCCCCCCTGGGAATCTGACAACCAATCAGAACACAAGCTCAAATTCAAACCTAACAGAGGGCATAAAACCCAGGGACTCTCAGCCTTTCATTTCTGCCCAGGAACCCATCCTGTCCACCATTAAACCATCTTTCGAAACAGCCTCTATGTTTCCAGTGTCTTTTTGTCCACTGGGAACTGAACCCAGAAGGATATTTCTTCCAACATTCTTAAGAGTTGGAAAGAATCCTTTTGGACATTGAGGCAGTTCAGGGATGCAAATGTCATTGTCAAGAGGTGGCTGTCAAAACTCATTTAGAATGCAATCTACAAATCTCGTTCTGAACACAACACAACAAGAGAAAAGCCACCATTTCCAGGGGTAACTGGTTCCTCTACTGAACTCCTTAAACTGTTGAAAAGTTTTATTTTTATATTCAATCATAATCTGTTTTCCTATATTTTAAATCTCGACTTATATTTCAGGTCATGGATAAGAATCTTTGGAAGATTATTTTTCTCAGTCTCATAACAGGTGTGAAAAAATACAGAGCTTCAGTATATTTTCTGTAATGTTTTGGGATAAGATATAGCAATTGTACTTCTATAAAGATGTTCTTTAAATTCTTTTTAAAAATAATATTGATTGCTCCATTGTTGACATTCACTATATTTGAAATTTCATTTTTTTTCTTTGAATTTATTCTGTGAAATGAGAACTAAATATGTAATAAAAAAAAGAATAGTTACCCTAAGTAGCCAAATCATATGTGCATGGAGACAGCAAGAAAGGGGAAGGGCAAAGAGCAAATCTACACGGGTTGTCCTGTCTTGTCCCACCTGACTTATAAATCAATCCTTTTACTATTATCCAATCACAGTTATTTGAAGGGGAAAAATAAAGTCACTAATGAGGAAATTAGAATTTATGATAAGCTCACATTTGCTAAATATATACCTTTAGATATCACAAGCCTAATAATGAGCCGGCATAAGTTTCTTTTTTCAGGACTCTGCAGGTATGGAGAACACTTATAATACGGTTTCTTTTTTAGTGGAGGAATCATTTATTTCATAGCTTTTAGAAATGTGCCCTTTATAAGAAAAAGCAAGGTCATCGTGGGGTGTCTGTCACAGAACTGAGTTACAGCAGTTGTGAAATGAATAATGAGGTTTCCAAAAGGAATTATTTCCCATTTGTCTAAAACTGCAAACTGCCAGATCTCAACCTCTACATCCTTTGTAGATGTAGAAAAACAGTAGAGCTGGAGTGACTCAATAGGAAGATGTGTGTGGGAGAACCAGACGAGTCTGAATCACCAGTTTCTTTATCTCTGAATCACCGTTAGTGTCATGTAAAACCGCACTTGCATGAACCCAAACCTGCTGTTGAAAACCCAAGTTACGCCTCTGAAAACTGGTTTGCACAAAATGCACCATTCCTTTGTACTAACAGATGACGACCTGTTTAGACAGGTAATTTAGGACATCAGTGAATTCCAAACATTTTCCACGGGTTTGACAAGCAAGCTCTAATTTCACAGTTCTAGTTCTTTCTTGCTTAATGGATGTTCTTGCCAACTACTACTTTAACTCTAGCTGCAGAAAAAAGCAGAAATAAAATGCAATGACTTTATTATAGTAGGCAAATGTTGTCGAGAAAGGTGCCAGATGAATCACAAACATATAACACTTAGGTGGAAAGTGTGAAAAAAAAATGCAATGCATATATAGCAGATTTTTTTATCTACTAAATAGAAAATATCTAATTACTGTCCATAACATTTTTATAAACTGCACATGAAACTGACTTCCCTTTAGAAAATTCCCTTTGAATTTCCTTTAATTTGCCCAATGTACAACATAATTAATTAATTCAATCAGAGGTCAATCCTTTAAGACAATCTCTAGGTATAATAATATTAACCTATTTGTAATCTCTTTACCTTCAACAGGCTAGATTAATGGTGTTGCATCTTTGATTTCTTAATTCCAATTCTTTCTGAAACAAAGCGTTTAAAATCCATGCTTGCTTATCAAACTTCCAGCTTGCATGTGATATGCAGTCATATTATATCAGTTGCCAAACCATCCTTATGGTTTTCCTTTGTTTTTTTCTAGTTCAGAAATAAGGAAAATAAATAAAAAGACAATATAATATTGGGCACGCTCCTAAAAATATGGCTAGATTAGTTTTGTTGCACATTTATAATTGGTTACTTCACGAATTATCTCCATTTTTTTTTTGGAATTTAATATCAAGCAATAACAACATAATACATATTTATTAATGATATATACTAAAACTATTAATAATATAAAGAAAGATACTGAGGTAAATTGGTCAATTGTGATGGTTTTTATGTTCAGAGCATTGGAAACAGACACTGCTATCATTCATTAAATAAGTATGCAATATCTTTTTTAGGTTAAAAAATGGAAGTTCTTTCAAGTTTTTATATTAAGAGTTGTGTTCCCCAGGAAAAATTATCTGGGATTTATGCAGAGTTCAACATTGCCAAAGATAGTCCTAAATAGGCCTATAATAAAACAGGATGGTTTCCCCCTCTGCTAACCTCTTTTTGCCTCTTTCTGTCATCCTCTTCTCACTTTCTCTGCCACTCAATTCATTTTTATTTTTACATCTTGTTAAAGAAAGCAGCTCTTCTAGTGGGCATGCCTTTTGGTAGTGAAAACAAAATGAGACAAAGTGTTGTCATGCACCATTTTTGCTGCTGTGACCGAAAAAATAAATTGTGTTTTATGTGGCCACTTGTTGGAGATTTTATCATTGCTATGAACCTAAGAGCTTTTAAACTACTACTGATAGGTGAGAAGTAGAGGAAGGGAGGTATTTTCACATGCTGCCCACATGTCTGTTTTTCATGAAGCCTGAAAATAAAATCAGTTTCTATATTTGAGACATATGAAACTTTCTCTTCTTCCCCATCTTCCTCCCTCTCTTGGTATGTACACTGCTCAAAAAAATAAAGGGAACACTTAAACAACACAATGTAACTCCCAGTCAATCACACGTCTGTGAAATCAAACTGTCCACTTAGGTAGCAACACTGATTGACAATCAATTTCACATGCTGTTGTGCAAATGGAATAGACAACAGATGGAAAGCATAGGCAGTTAACAAGACATCCCCAATAAAGGAGTGGTTCTGCAGGTGGTGACCACAGACCAATTCTCAGTTCCTATGCTTTCTGGCTGATGGTTTGGTCACTTTTGAATGCTGGCGGTGCTTTCACTCTAGTGGTAGCATGAGACAGAGTCTACAACCCACACAAGTGGCTCAGGTAGTGCAGCTCATCCAGGATGGCACATCAATGCAATCTGTGGCAAGAAGGTTTGCTGTGTCTGTCAGCGTAGTGTCCAGAGCATGGAGGCGCTACCAGGAGACAGGCCAGTACATCAGGAGACGCAGAGGAGGCCATAGGAGGGCAACAACCCAGCATCAGGACTGCTAAATCCGCCTTTGTGCAAGGAGGGACAGGAGGAGCACTGCCAGAGCCCTGCAAAATGACCTCCAGTGGGCCACAAATGTGCATGTGGCTGCTCAAATGGTCAGAAACAGACTCCATGAGGGTGGTATGAGGGCCCGATGTCCACAGGTGGGGGTTGTGCTTACAGCCCAACACTGTGCAGGACGTTTGGCATTTGCCAGAGAACACCAAGATTGGCAAATTCGCTACTGGCGCCCTGTGCTCTTCACAGATGAAAGCAGGTTCACATGAGCACATGTGACAGACGTGACAGGGTCTGGAGACGCCGTGGAGAATGTTCTGCTGCCTGCAACATCCTCCAGCATGACTGGTTTGGCAGTGGGTCAGTAATGGTGTGTGGTGGCATTTCTTTAGGGGGCCGCACAGCCCTCCATGTGCTCGCCAGAGGTAGCCTGACTGCCATTAGGTACCGAGATGAGATCCTCAGACCCCTTGTGAGACCATATGCTGGTGCGGTTGGCCCTGGGCTCCTCCTAATGCAACACAGTGCTAGACCTCATGTGGCTGGAGTGTGTCAGCAGTTCCTGCAAGACGAAGGCATTGATGCTATGGACTGGCCCACCCGTTCCCCAGACCTGAATCCAATTGAGCACATGTGGAACATCATGTCTCGCTCCATCCACCACGTTGCACCACAGACTGTCCAGGAGTTGGGGGATGCTTTAGTCCAGGTGTGGGAGGAGATCCCTCAGGAGACCATCTGCCACCTCATCAGGAGCATGCCCAGGCATTGTAGGGAGGTCATACAGGCACGTGGAGGCCACACACACTACTGAGCCTCATTTTGACTTGTTTTAAGGACATTACATCAAAGTTGGATCAGCCTGTAGTGTTTTTTTTCCACTTTAATTTTGAGTGTAACTCCAAATCCAGACCTCCATGGGTTGCTAAATTTGATTTCCATTGATAATTTTTGTGTGATTTTGTTGTCAGCACATTCAACTATGTATTTAATAAGAATATTTCATTCATTCAGATCGAGGATGTCTTATTTTTGTGTTCCCTTTATTTTTTTGAGCAATGTATGTATGTATGTATGTATGTATGTATGTATGTATGTAAGTTTATTTGTTTATTTATTTATTTAATTTCTGTGCCACCCATCTGCCCTACTAGGTGACTCTGGGCAGCTTACAAATTATTTCTTAATACATCTCCCTTTCCCATTTAGCCAGGTACTGCAAAATGTTCAAATATATCTTAACTTCTGGGAAGAAAGAGGTTAGTAACAGAGTAAGAGAAATATTTATTGTTAGTGCAAATGTTCTTTCAGTACAATATGTGTATGCAAAAAGCTGCAAAATTGGAAACATGGGGGCTGGGCGGGGAGGAAAGGAAGTAGAGATAGGCCAAGAAGCAGAAAAAGGGTTGAGATAGTTGATAATGAGAGATCAGAAGAAGCCTTACATGTTTTGGTTGGATCAAATAAAAAAAAAAAACCCTGCTGTACTGTATTGAATTACACACATTGATCTGAGTCTCAACCAAATACTCACAGGTCACTAATGCTAAAGTATTATTCCTGCATGCATTCGTTTAAAAAAAACGATTCTAACATTGGGAAAATAGCTAAGTTATTTTTTCACACAAATAATATGGAGTTGGCAAACATTTGTAGATTCTCATGGTGTGTGTGTGTGTGTGTGTGTGTGTGTGTACTTCCAAGTAAAAAAGTTGATTCTCAGTAAATGTCTGAAGAAGTTCCTGCAGTTTTCTTGGCAAGATTTCAGAAGTGGTTCACCACTGCTTGTTTCCTAGGGCAGAGAGACAGTGACTGGCCTAAGACCACTAGCTTTGGGCTTAAAGTGGGACTAAGAACTCATAGTCCCCAAGCTGATGCCTTAAACTAGTACAACTTTATAAAATTTTATAAAGGCCACTCAATACCTTCTTGTAATTGAAAATGTGCATTAAGAGAGCCGAGGAAAGGTGTGCATGAGAAATACTTGATTTCAGGTCAGAGATCCATTTTGGAAAAGGCCTGTAGATCCCAACTTTTCAGTCACTAGACTCAAGACTCATTTCTGACTCCTTTCAACCTGACTTTTTGACATTGTCTACTGCAGAAATGTTTTTTTTTAAAAAAATAATGGTTGTAGGGAAAAAAAAACAGTTACAACATAGCCCCGAAGTAGGGGCAGACTGCAACGGAATTATTTGCAACCCAGGATTTTCCCAGCACAGAGTGTAAGCAGAGAAAAGCCTTGTGGACTTCAACTCCCAGAATTCCCCAGTCAATGGCTGGGGAATTCTGGGAGTTGGAGTCCACAAGTCTTAAAGTTGCCAAGCTGGAGACCCCTGGAGTAAAGGGATGAACCATGTACTGTAATAGCTCCGATTCCCAAAAGGGGCAAGGTCAGGAAGCTGCCTTGGAGGGGGGGCAGGCTCCTGGCCTGTGCTCTTCAGCGGGAGCCCTCTGCCCTTCTCTCGTCCCTTCGACCGGTCAGGCCTCGGGGGGTCAGACGCTGCGGCGGGAGACCGCCAAGGCCAGGCCTCGCGGTGCTTGTTTACTCCTTAACGATCGATCTCCTTCGCCAGAGCCAGCTCAGCTCCGGGTAAGCCAGAGCCACCCTCCAGCCGGTCTGGGGGCCAATGACAGGTTGAGAGCTCAAGAGGGCGTTGCAGGAAAAATATCCAGTCGAGGTGACAGCCAAAACTCCTCCTATCCTCACAACGCTTTGGCTTGTATTGTGGGGAACATGGCAGATGGAGATTAGAAGCGGGGCGGCTGCTGGGGCTCTTCGGCTGCTCCGAGCTCCCGCGCCACTTGTTGGCTGCCCTTCGGTGCCCTTGCTTGGGGAGACGGCCGGGATGCCGTAGGGCATATCTGCAAGAGGATTTTCTTGGAAGCCTTTCGAAACCGAGCGATCGGGTTGATCGGGGTTGTTTCAAAACCGCCGGATTCCTTGAATGAGTGTGTGCGCAGCGCGGGGAGCTCAGGACCGTGCGCGCTTGGGATGATCCGGCCATGGAAGGGGGGCAGCGGCAGCGAGCCGTGCAGGTTAGCCGCTTGCTGATGAAGAGGCGCAGGACGCGGCAGGGGCCCGCGGCCGGGAGCAGAGCCAGCCACTGCTGCAGGGATCGGGTGCCGCTGGCTCCCTGCGGCCGCGGCCGCGGCAGCAGCAGCAGCAGCAGCAGCAGTTCCCAGGTGGGACCGGGCGCCCTTCGCGTAGCAACCCCGCATTGCTGGTGATCTTGCGGCTCCGCGCGAAAGGGCCGACGCGGAGGAAAGGAAGGCGCATCGGGCATCCAGATCGCAGCGAGAAGGGGAAGGAAGAGGAGGAGGAAGAGAGGGGAAAAAAAGGTGAGGGTGGAGGGAAGCAGGCAGAAACAGCAGCAGCAGCAGCAGCAGCAGCCACCATGCTGCCCGGGGTGGGCGTGTTCGGCACCAGCCTGACCGCCCGGGTCATCATCCCGCTTCTAAAGGACGAGGGCTTCGCGGTCAAGGCGCTCTGGGGCCGCACTCAGGAAGAGGCGGAAGAGCTGGCCAAGGAGATGAGCGTCCCCTTCTACACCAGCCGCATAGACGAGGTCCTGCTGCATCAGGATGTGGATTTGGTCTGCATCAACCTGCCGCCTCCCCTCACCAGGCAGATCGCGGTGAAAACTCTGGGTGAGTCTCCGTGGAGAGCTTGGCGGGCAGATGGCTGGACTTCTGAGGTGGTGATGGTGGGGAGGCCGTGGAAGAAGCAGCAGCGCCTTGAAACAGAGAAGGCCTGCTTGGAAGCCAAATCCCTGGCTGCCCTAGATGCCCTCTAGAGTGCCCTTTTATTAGGTGTTTAGCCTGCCTGGCTATTTATTGGAAAGAAAAAAAGGGGTGGGGGTGGGGGGGAAAGGCTCTGCGTGTCCTTAGGGGCACAGGCTCGGTTTGTGTTACTGCTTAGGCGACAGGGCCTTTCATTCCCCCTTGGTAACAAGTCCTAAATCTGAATACTGCTCCATATCAAATCCCAGATCGCTTAACCTGCGCTTCAAAAGTCCTTTCTTGACTACAGGGGTGTAACTTTTGCAAGGATTGAAGTGTCAAGCAAAGAAGGCCTCTTCATATGTTTTAGAGGTGTTGTTATAAACCTCAAAACAGGTTGCATTTAGAAACTGTCAGAATGATGAAATAAGGGAATATAAAAAAACCTGCACAGAATTCTTCTTCAAGGAAATTGACAGTCTGCCCACGTTTTTTGGTATTCCTAGTGTTTTTCCTCCTGGCCAGGGTGGCCTTTGTTTTCCTCATTAATTTCTCATTTTCTGTGACTGAATTGTCATTTCTGTATCAAATCATTCTTTGGGAACTTTAGTGCTGTGAATTTGGTTAGCCCATTTTACTCAAACAAATCTTAAACTTACTGATTGCCTAAACAAGTTAGTGTTTTTCAAACATCCTATAGACCAGGCCTGTCTATTGACTGCATGTGGCCCTAGAAAGCTACTAACGCAGTCCCAAAGATAATAAAAGTATATTAAAAAAGAGAAGTTTGTTACATTAACTATATTATATATTTTGTATGTGGCCCAAGACAATTCATCAATGCGTCCCAAACTACCATGCCATAGACCTTTCCATTGCTACACTTTTATTTTTGTCCAATATAAGAGACAATAGTCTTTAAAAAATTGATGGGCAGCATAGTCATTGCACTTTGTTTCCCTCTATTGCTCATATTTATTTTAAATAAATCATTGTCATTTCCAGTGTAAATAGCTTGCTGTGGAAAGGACGTTGTGTTGTATAAAAAGAGCCAGTGTTGAATTTCTGTTTGAATTTATGAAAATTATTTTTCTATGGGAAAACGATGTAGCTTTGTGTTAAAGCCATACTTTGACTGCTACAGATCCTACTTTCAGTATCTAGCATTTCCAGGTTATGATGGAGAAAATTACCTTGTAAAACCTTGGAGATCTGAAATTATTGACCAGCGTTTCCCAAATAAAGTGTATTCCAGAAGTATTAGATTGTAATTCTCATCAGTTGGTTCCTCTTCATTGCCAGGGGTATTGTACTTAAAAAAAAAATCTCAGCAAGAAAAACAGCAGCATTTTCATATTGTCTGGGGATGTTGGCGCTGCAGTTTTACCTACCATACCTGGAAAACAGTCAGATTAGAGGAAGTTCTTTTAGACAAGAGTTAAGAATCATGATTTACCTTAGAATTTTTATAATTTCATAATTTTTCAAAAGTAAAAACTGTTTTTAATGATTCACAGAAATAAAATACCATGTAAATATTACCCGAGAATAATCATGAAGAATTTGACCCACAATGATACTGACCCATAATAATTACTGGTAGTTTTGTATTCCTTCTTAGATTGCATCAATTTACATACAATAAAACCTTAATTTAACAGATCAAGGAAGAGGGTGGGTGGGTCTGTTATTCCCAAATGTCTATTAAATCACAAATCATGTCATTTATTATAATGTAGATCATTTGCATAATACAAATGAAGCAGACTGTTATTTTAGTCAATTTGCATTGTTTTAGTAACCTGTCACTAGGCAAATGATATCAATTATGAATGATGTAAAATTATCATAAAATATTTAGTTGCAATGGACTTGCTTGTTACTTCAGTGGCTGTCCAGGAAAAACTTTGGTCTCTTGCATAAAAAGGGGTCCATTAAATTGAAGTATTGTTGTATTGTGTTTTCAGATAGGACGGCAGTATATTCAGATGTGACGGAATAGAGTTTTTCAGCAATGTTGCATTTTTTTAAAAATTGCCAAACAAAGTTTTTTGGTTTTCCTGAATTGCACACCTGCTGCAGTTGCATTAAAAAGAAGTATCTTCACTTTTGTTTTTCAAACCAATCAGTTCAATGCAACAGCTGTTGCAGATTAAAGGAGAGGAAGATAAGATAGGAACCAAAATTGGTCCTCGGACATGTAGTCTGAAACAAAAGAGAAAAGCAAAAGATATTTTACTACCTTTCCAAATCCTCCTTTATAAAAGTGTCTAAAGTTTCATTTCTTTTGTTATTTTGCTGCTAGAGAGAAAGAACTGAAGTGGAAGCCCCATTTGTTAGGTTATCATTTCTCCTGCCTCTCTCTTTATAAAATCCTAGATTTTCCCCAAGCCGATACTATTTAGGTGTGTTAAGAAGGAACAGAGTGTGTAGCATATTGGGGATGATAGGCATTGTAGTCTAGTTTGTCCAAAAGATGCCGTTAGATGTTGAAGTGAGAAATGTCTGTCTCTTTTTTAAAGAAACAACTGATTGTTTCCATTGTTATTAGTGACTAATCAGGGATTTCTTGAAGTAAGCAAAACTGTCATGGAGACCACTGTGGTGATACTCAAAGGCATGCATATTTTATACCACACCAAGACATCTAATTTGACACAATTGACAATGGAAATATATATATATATATAGCCATGCAATTAAGACACATTATATACTGAATACTACTAAATATCAGTTTAGGTTTTTCTCCCTGGTAATACGATCAGTGTAACTTAAAACATAATAAATATAATATATTTTATATAAAAATTATATACACATTTTCATGTTTTGTGGTGGATGTTGATTAATATACTTGGCTTTTCTTTTCTAGTAAATGGTAAACAAATCTGGAATTACATGAATTTCTGAAAAATTTTGTGGATGGCTTCTTTTTCTATAATTGCTTTTAAAGTGAATTCATTCCTAAACAATATACTTTGTTCTTTAAAAAAAAAGAAAGAAATATCAGTAGGCATGACTTCCTTCCTCTCAAAATCTCATAAGTACTTTTTAATATTAACTATTAATTAGTTTCACTAAGCTTTCAGAAGTCTGCCATTTTATGTCTAAAATAGAATTTAGGAGCATACTTGAATGAAATAGTGCCCTTTATAGCCTGGATCGCATCTGTCCCGGAGGAAAAATTATTCATCTTTCTTATGCTTTGTTTGTTTCTCGGAACTTCAGCCCTCATGTATTTGGCTGCTGAGCAAATTATTCTTTTATTTTGTATATTTCCAAATTGCGTATATTCTTCAAAGAGGAGCTTTTTTCATTTTTAATTGAAAAGAAAATACTGGTTCTAGAGTTTTTCTCCATTTTAAACAAACCACTTTGAATATTACCATAAAGAATAGACAATGAAGGAAACATCCAGAGATAGTGTAGTGTCCATTATTCTAAGCAGAGCATGGTGGTAAAACCTATGTTATTATTACCTTTATTGTCGGAGTAGGACATGTGTACAATGAGATTGGCTGAGCCTCCCTTCATGCGCCCCCCCCAACACAACTCACAGTGAGGACAGAAGTCCCTAACCCAGGCCCAATCTTATTACACTATGTGACCTTGTTGCACAATGCTCCGGCCCCGTAAGTCTGTGTTATTTTCCATTCAGAAGTCTGACAGCCCACAGGTAGAAATTGTTCTTCAGCCTGTTGGTACCGCTGGCTATGCTTACCCGATGGTAGGAGAGTGAAGAAGTGTTGACCAGGATGGGAGTCGTCCCTGAGAATTTTCCTCACTCTTCTAAGGCAGCGAGCCCTAGCGATGTCATCTAGTGGTATCAGGGAACAGCCCACAATGTTTTGTGTTGTGCTCACCACCCTCTGTAATGTCTTTCTATCCGCGGCTGTCAAGCCAGCATATCACACCATAATGCAGTATGTGAGGATACTTTCTATTGTGTAAAAGAAGGTCATCGGCCGTTGTTCCACTTTATTCTTTTGCAAGACCTTAAGGAAATGGAGTCTCTGTCGGGCCTTTCTAGCCACCTGGGTCGTGTTGATTTTTCAGGTAAGATCTTCGCTGAGGTAGACTCCCAGGAATTTAAAGGTGGAAACTCTCTTTAATATTCTTTGTTGAATATTCCAGGTTGAATCCCTGCCATTTATAGAAAAATTCTGGACAAGACCTCTGAAATGATTTTTCTTATGTCATTGAAATTTTTTAAAAAGGAAGGCAAAAACTAATACAAACTAGTATAAAGTAAAGAAGAAGAAAAAAATGAAAAAGAAAGCTAAAAGTATAAGAAAGGAAAAAAGAAAAGAAAAATGGGAAAAAATAGAAAGTGAGTTCTGATCTTCTTTACACCGCAATATGTGCAATTATAAATTTACCTCTTTCTTTAAAAGATAAATAGAATAGATGAATCTACATCTATCCAATTTATCTAACCCATAAATCATGAATTTATTTTTTCTGTTTTATTCAAAAAATCCACAAGGAGTTTCCAGTCAGCAATAAATATATTTTCTGTCCTTTCTCTACTGTAATCAAAGAAGTCAATTTGGCCATCTCAGCAGAAAGGCATTAAGATTCAAACAGTAATCTGCCAAGTATAGTAAGGGTTTGATTTATATTGGATATCTTATGTTCCTATGACTCTTACCTTTCCTGGTAGACTGGCTGGATGAGTGTATGTGTACACAGCCATTACTTAACAGGAAGTCCATGTTTCCTTCCTCAGCCTTTATTTTGCAAATTATGTATACAGTATAGATTATTGTTTTTTAAGGGCTGGATCAAAAGGAACCTCTGTATTTTATTTACATGAGATTATATTGAAGAGGTTTGTGGGACTGCTCCTTTTACACTGGCCCCAGTTTTATGCCTCAAGTGTGAGACAAGAACATTTAGAATAAATCTACATGGGTAAAAGTCTTCATGGATTCTAGAATACTGATTGTGCAGAGTTCTGGATTCTGAGCCAATGTTTGTAAATAGGAATTTAAACCAAAGATTTTACTGTCTCGGATATCTTAGCAATATCCATTGGATAGGGCCTCTAGTGCCCCCACAGCATTGCAGCAAGGCTTAAACTTGCAGCACTTCAACCCATTTATTATTTATTTAGAAAATAAATAAAGATAGAAAAAAAATCCATTAAAATGTAATGGACATCAAACACATAAATTAAAAGAGCAGCAGTAAAAGATTTGGAAAAACAAATATACTTTGAGTTGTATGATATTAAGGGGAGCACTTGTTTCAGCTTTACTGGCAAATTATTCTATATCTGGGATTCTGCCACAATAAAAGAAGAATTATTCATTTCAAATGTGCTAGTGGAGGGACTTGAAAAGGGTGCTCCATAGATAATCTAAAGGTATAAGATGGACTATACAGAAGTCTTTGTCAATTCATATTACTATCAGGAGGAAAATTATACCATATGGATGTATCTAAAGCATAGGTTTCAATGCTTAAAGTTTGTTGCCATATCTACTGGCACTGCTAATGGTGAAGGAAAAGGATGGATAAAATATTGAGTCCTTTGAGCACAGCATCTTTTTGCTGTTCCTAAAAACATGCATATCTTTCAGACTAAAAAGCCATTACTTTAAGAATTTATTACAGATGTGCTATGTTAATTATTCAGCTTATTAAAGCAGTAGCATCTTTTTTCAGATTCATGGGGAAACCTGAGAAAAAGTGTTACTTTAATTAATAGTAGATAAATGCAATTGTGGGGTGAAATCAAATAAGTTGGTAATAATGAATGTGAGAAGAGAGTGGTAAAGACTGAGAAACAGAAGAAAACAAACTGGAAGTCAAAACAAACTGTGGAAATTGCCAGAAAAAGGAGAGAAACCAAATCCAAGAAAGACAAATATATCAGGCAGGAACTTAATAAAGAAATTAAGAGAAATTAAAACAACATATATAAAGATTCCAGAGGTAGAAGCCGACATGGTCAAATAAAGAAAGTCTTCCAAAAGACTTCTAAACTCAGAAGAAAATATCAACTTTAAGTTTCTATGCTAAAATACTTCAGTGGACAGATAATAATTGATTGATAGAAGATTAAACAAAAATAGTATACTAAAATTCTGTGCCATAGATGTATCAATGTTAAAAATAGCCTAGAAGATATTCTCTATTTACAAGAATCTCTAGTACTTAAGCATGAAGTTAGATCGGCGCTTTGATCATTATCAAGGCTGCAAGAAATGGTGGAATTTTTACAGAAATATGGCAAGCAATAGAAGAAGAAACAGTAATAATTCTAACAAAACTATGCCAGCAAATCTGTAGAAAAACATGGTGGCCAGCAGATTGGAAGAAATTCTTAATATTTAAGAAAGGAGGCTTAATTAAGTGTGCATACTATTGCACAATGTCTTTATTTTACATTAAAGCAATATTATCCTTAGAATCATTAAACGCAGATTAGAACCTTACATGAAAAAAGAGCTAACAGATGTTCAAGCTGGTTTTGGAAAAAGACTGAGGAATAAGCGACATAATTGCTGATGTATGTTGGATAATACGTGTGATGGTTCAGCTGTTAAATACTCTGAGCTTGTCACCTGGAAAACTCAAGACCTGAATGCCGTGCAACGGGATGAGCTCTCGTTCCTTGCCCCAGTTCCTGCCCTCCTATCAGTTTGAAATAAGCAAATGCGAGTAGATTAAAAGGTACCACTTTGGTGGGAAGGTAACAGCGTTCTGTGTGCCTTTGATATATAGCCATGCACATGACCATGGAAAATGTCTTTGGACAACACTGGCTCCTTCAATCAAGAAATAACAATGAGCACCTCACCCTAGAGTTGGACACGAATGGACAGAGGAAAACTACTTTTTTACTTTGCTGGATAATTGAGAAAGCTGAAAAATACCCAAATAAATCATTATTTGCTTCATTGATTATAGAAAGCATGTTGAGGACATTGGTCTGATAGCTGCAAATGATCTGCAAGCTTTAATAATGAAAGGATCAAATGTAAAATGGGACTATGATAAAGGACATCAAGCGAATTACCGCAGATCCAGAGTTAAGATGACAGTGAAGCTATTGAAGCTATATATACAGTAGCTTCTGCTTTTTAGGATTGGTTTTATCAACAG
Organism: Notechis scutatus; assembly: GCF_049901735.1. NCBI lineage: Eukaryota > Metazoa > Chordata > Lepidosauria > Squamata > Elapidae > Notechis > Notechis scutatus. The sequence goes on along the minus strand of NC_142011.1, from coordinate 143,856,981 downwards.
TAAAAGAACCAGCAGTCAAGCGCATCAAATACCAGCACTGACAGAGCAGCACTGAAAGACTTGGGGAAGATAATTCAAATTATGTGACATGTCAATTCCTATATCAGAATTGTGCAGACAATTGTTTTTCCTGTAATACTCTATGGAAATGAAAGTTGGACTTTGAAAAAGCAGGATAAAAGAGAGTACTGATGCTCTTGAACTTTGGTATTGGACAAGGCCATGGATAGGCAAGGAAACACGTCATTGAACAAATCAACTCACCCACAGCACAAGTGACCAGACTCAAATTATTATACTTTGGACACATTATATGAAGGTTTAGCTCTCTAGAAAAATCTGTAATGTTTGGGGAAGGTAGAATGAAAGATAAGGCAGGGATAACTAGCAGGAAGATGAATGGGCTCAAGTACTGCACTGTTGGAAGCCCTGTAGGATTATTTTGGGGACAGACTGCAATGGAGAAAATCCATCTATCTGCTTGCTAGGAGTCAAAACCGACATGATGGAACACAGACAGTATCAATCAGATAGATGCTATGCATGAGTAAATTCTGGAGTACTTCCTCCAAATTATTTTCAAAGTTTGAGGTTGGACATATCTGGTCTGGATATTATTGCCGTTGTTCCCGTTCCTTATTATTCTCTGTCTGGTAGCTCCAATATAATGTTCTTGAGTACTAGTGTGCGTATGGATACTTTCTTTGGCACTTTCCATCATTTTAATTTCTAAGAATGCCTGGGATGTCAGTGTTCATTATTAGAAAACAAAAATCATGAGGAACTTGTCCAGTGTTTGCTTTGAAAGAATGATTTGATTAAAGACCCAGGTAAGTAGAGGTAATAGGATCATCCTGTGGAAGGTAATGATTGAGAAAGTTGTAATTTGGTTATATCATCTGTGGCAGTTATTTTATGAACTGACAAATCTCTTCCAGCAGTTGTTTTGTAAGTGTCCACAACGCGTTTGCAAAATTGCAGATGTGCTACAGGAACAAAATACTTAGAACTCATGTGTAGGTCTCTTAATTGCTCGTTGCAAGCCCAAATTGACCCCAGATGAGCTTCTCTTGATGTACAAACATTGCTGTTCTAACCAGCTCTTGCTTTATAATTAATTAAAAAAATAATATGAAGTCTCCCTTATTTAGTATTTAAACTTATTTAGTATTATTTTTATTGTTCCAGGGACAAGGAAAAAAGAAGCAGTAATATTTTATTATTCTTAGGATATACTTCCTGGAATAAAAGCGTAATGTTTAAATTATCTTATAGAACTCTTTTCCTCAATATTTTTTCTCCACCTTCCAAATTATGTAATAATCTTGTGTACTTCAGGCAGCTGCTATGACGCACCAATCAGATCAAGGAAAAATTAGGATAAATAAAATTTCTCAAGTTGTTATAGAACTGGGCAGTTTATAAACGTCTAAAATCCGTAATAGATAAATGATGTCAAACAGCCTGTCTACGTGGAAGAGGCTTGTAATAATTTAAGATCCCTGAGACACAGTTTTAATATCTGTAAAATGACTTCAATGTGAAGCAAAATCCATTAATTTCTTTTAGCAGGATATAAAATTAATCTTTCCTCAAGGTTGAATTAATTTTCAGTTACAATGAGGTGTTAATATTCTATCTAACTGATCTCAGAAACTAACTGGGATTGGTTAACACCTAGATGGGAGACCATGAGAAATTAGATTCCTGTAGATTAGATTGGGAAATAAAAATACATCTCTCAAGAAGGAATTGCCAACAGCTTCCATATTGGAGTGGGGAAAAATATGAAATCACTAGGAGTTGAATTTGCTGAAAGGATACTCCTCAAAGAGTCTTTGAAGAACAGATTTTTGCTATTGCAGTGAAGTTGCACTTACCATCTATCTTACTAGTTTTGATCTTTATTCCCCTTTTAACTCCCATGCCTTAGCAAAAACCAACATTTTAATTTTTTGTAACCTATTGTCTCTTGGAGACATGAGAATGAGAAAATTAAGTCATCAGACTATTTAGCCATACCCTGTTAGTTGTGCTGATATAGTACAGTATACAAGCAAGAGAAATACAACACTAATCAACACTAGTTCAGATAGTGCTGCTGAATGTTATCTAATATTTATAAAAATATAGCTTTAAAAGCAATAGAATATTCTTAACTGGGTATTGAATTAGAAGAGAGGATTTCTTGAAGCCCAAAAAGGAGACCATTCAAAGTGTTATACGATAAGCTGGAATTTGATTTGGCAATACATTTTTGCTTTAGTGAATATAGGCTTATGTATGTATACATTCTTTTTATGTGGGAAAGCTTACCTAAGTCTTTTTTCTATAGACTCATTCAGAAGTGAGCATGTACAGCATGCATTTATACAATGAACTTTTTATTGCAAGTACATATGTTCAACTATGTATATTCCACCAGATAAGATTTGTGAGTATAATATATTTTGCGGGAATTAGCCCACAAAAAATGAAGGGAAAAATTCTTTGTGAGTGTTTTTCACTGAAGTATTTAATAGAAAGACACCTGACAATAAATATTCAAGACAGATTCTTAAGATTCAATATTCACAGCCATAGTATCCTAAGACCACTGCATTATTTCTGGTGAACCTACATAGAAGTTTTAAAGTGTCACTGATCCTGATGATTCTGCATTGCCATATTTGAATAATCATATTTAGTATTTTGAACTTAGCCATTCCGGTCTACAATTTGTTGTTGTAGTTTGTTGTAGGAACCTAGCCTATTATGGGTTACAGTATTTAATTAATGTAAGTTAAACAAACACAAGACAGTGCCCATAAATTTTGTCATATTTCTTTTTTAAAAAAAGGTATTTTCTTTCTCTTGATGGACCAAAGTAAAATAATTTATTGACATTTAAACACTACTACCCTTTTTATTGATTGAAAGTTGCTTTGGTTAAATGTAATATGAAGCAAAAATATTAGTTTGGTTTGGGGACGTAACTGCATGCCAGTTCAGATGTGACTCATGCAAGAATACATTGGTGTGCATATGCCTCGTATAAATTAATCGAACCACTTTAGTTAAGGTGAAAATAGGAAAACAAAATCAGAGTTGTTCATTTCTTGAACTATGTGGAAGAATTGTGAAATCTGTTCTGCAATAAATCTATGGATTTATTTATTCTAACTTTGATTGGAAACTGTAGTCCTTGAAATACTTAATATAAATGTTGGGATCACTGAAATCTATAGTGGAAAATAGCTCTAATACTGGTCAGGTGTGGGATTCTTTTCTCTGTCCATGAGACTGCCATGACTTACACTACAATGTACCCCTACTATTTTCTGCTACAAAGATTGTTTATGGTGATTTATACCATTAAAATGCATAAAGACAATAGTGTTCTACCTGTCCCCCAATGTCTGTAAAGTTGAGAATCACAGACTTTTATTTCTGTGGAAATTATATGCAAGGTGATTGACAGTTTGCATTCTTGGGTATTATATATACCAGTACTTCTTAAAACAGGGGTGTCAAACTCACGTCATCACATGACATATCGTGACTTTTCCCCCCTTCGCTAAACAGGATGTGGCCGTGGCCAGTGTGTGGCGCATCCGGCCCGTGGGCTGCAAGTTTGACAGCCCTATCTTAAAGCCATGCTGATTAAGTTACATTATTTAGAAGCATAATTTAAAGCTGTGTAATAGGTTTTTTTTTAAGCTCTCTATATAAATGGATTCAGAGCTGCCATGTATCATAATTGATTTCACCACCAAGTGAGATATTCTAATGCATTAAATTAATTAATGATCTCTATTTCAAAGCTTTCAGTCAAACATCTTGTTTATTCAGTTGGCTAAAATTAAGCAAGCCATAATCTTTTTCAATACGGGTCCACTACTTTACTGATTTAGATTTCTTTTTTATTTATTTTAATATATATGCTGTTTATTTAATATATATGCAGTTCACTCCCATTTTGAGTCTTACAGCATCTAAAATAATCCAGTTTAAAATTCAGTCTTACCATAGTGTTGTGACCCTTTCCTTGTTACAATTTAAGAGGGGGCTTTTATGTATATGCTCAGTAATACAGGTGGTCCTTGACTCACGACCACAATTGAGCCCAAAATATCTGTTGCCAAGTGAGACAGTTGTTAAGTGAATTTTGCCCCATTTTATAACTGTTCTTGCCATGGTTGTTAAGTGAATCACTGCAGTTGTAAGTTGGTCAGAAAGTTGTTAAGTGAATCTGGCTTCCCCATTGACTTTGCTTGTCAGAAGTTTGCAAAAGGTAATGATCCCAGCACATTGTTGCCATCATAAATATGAGTCAATTGCCAAGCATCTGAATTTTGATCGTGTGGCTATGGGGATGCTGCAGTTGTTGTAAGTGTGAAAAATGGTCATAAGCAGAGGTGGTATTCAGCAGGTTCTGACCAGTTCTGGAGAACCGGTAGTGGAAATTTTGAGTAGTTTGGAGAACCAGTAAACGCCACCTCTGATTGGAGATTTTACAGTATTCTTCCCCTGCCATGTTTACCAAGCCACGCCCACAGGATCGGTAGTAAAAAAAATTGAATCCCACCACTGGATCATAAGTCACTTTTTTCAGTGCCATGGAACTTTGAACTGCCACTAAATGAACTGTTATAAGTTCAGGACTACCTGTACATGTTTACTCAAGAAAGAGCTGACATTTCATGTAAATAAGATTATTTTCTGTTCACACTATAACTTATAATACAGTATACGGCTTATGACATTTGTAACATTAGTAACCTTTCACAAAAACTTTTGATTTTTTTAAAAAAGCACTTCAGATATAATGTAAGCATAATGTCCTTAACAGAAAAAGCACTAAATTGCTTTTTGAATATAGTTAAAACGTAATAGTGTTTTGAACAAGGTTGGAGGGCTAATGATTCAATTTATATCTCTATCTTCAATTACTTTTCTGTTAATTGATTTAACTACCTCTATTTTTTGTTTTGCCTTTTGACAAGTGTGATTGTCTTGCTAGATATTATCGTCCACTGTCATGCATTCTTGCTGATGTCTGAAATATTAAACACTGACAGTAATAGAAGCACTAATAAGGCAAAATACTAAGCTTTCTTTTTCCTTCTGTTGAGGTCTATAACCCCAGGAACCTATTGAACCACAATTCTGTAATTATTCCATTGCCAGAAGAGATGAGTTACCACTAGAGGATTGAACTGGTTTTTACTGAAAACTGGCACATGGCTGAATGAAAATAAAAGGCAAATGTTGATTATGCATTTTTTATGAGCAACAATGATATTATGAATAGAAATTGGCTCACACTGCCAGCTTTTGTAGTTGAAATGTAGCTGATTTCATAAGGTATCTATGTTTTGCATGTAATGGTAAGTTAGAATTTCCCAGCATCCTGGCTCACTAAAAATGAGCAAATATATTAAAGCATCCTGCTGGATCATTTCTATTAAGCTCCTTTTGTCAGAGGGAAACAGCTGATTAAAAATTTGTCTGTAGTTTCCTTATTGTGATATGAAAAAGTAACATCCTAGCTTGTCTGTCCCAAACAAGCTTAGATTAAATGTCAAGAACAAGCCTTGGCCTCTGATTTTGACTTTAGGAACAAGATTTATCAAGTAAGGACTTATATCTTTCAAGGTTCGTCAGACGAAGGTACGAGAGAAAATAAAAGAAAGGGAATGTTATTGTTTATTCAATTTATATAACTCCCCATCTCACACATATGATTCTGAGCAACTTACAACATTAAAAAACAAGACAAAAAGCAGAACACAGTATAAAAACATAAAACTATATGATGGTATAACTGTTTGATAAAATAAGTAAAATGGAATAAGCATAACTGCTAGATTACCAGGGAATGAGAAGTAGATTCTAGGTAAATTTGGAATTCCTGTTCATTTTCTTGCATCATTGATGCTTTTCCTTCCGATCTCCTCTTCTTCTTTTTACCTTGGAGAATACATTTGTGTTTGTTGATAGACAACTTCATCTTCTCTTCTTCAATAGAGTCTCCAGTAATTTAAAAGTCCTGAATTGAAAAGACCTCTGCCTGCCTATAAATGATCAACATGTGGAAGACTGGTAGATAACATATGGATAAAAATGGATAGTTCCCAGTGTCAGAAGAATTATACTTTTATTAATTTTGGTGCTCTGTTTCATTTCCAGAGTGATATGCATTCAGTGTGTGTTCAGCATTAGGTGAAACAAAAGGATTTGGAAAAATGTTTCATTTCTTTCCCTCCTGTGGTTTGCTTTGAGGGGAAAAAACTACTTTAACTCAGAACAGCTGAGGAGAATGTAATATTGTCTCAGGTGTAGCTTGGTGACAAGGTGTATCCAAAGACATAGCAAAGTAAAAAGCAAATCAGTAAGTAAGTAAGTAAGAAAATCAGTCCCAAACATCCCAATCTTAATATATAAATGATGAGCTCCATCATATTAAAAGAAGGTATATGTCTATGGAGATTCTCAGTAATCCATGTCATAGTTTTCCCAAAAGTACTTTTTCAATAGGCTGAAGAAACTTCTTGGATGAGAAGTGAAACGTCTTCAAAGAAAATCCAGAAAGTCCAGTTGTCTCTTGAAAAAGTACCTCTAGGACAAAAGAAGGCATACCTTTTCAGTTCTAGAACCATGTGCAAATGCTTGGGGGGTGAATACCAGATGAGAAGACTCTTGACTTCATAATTTGCTTGGGAAGTTTCCAAAACATCTCCTCATCTGTTGTTAAGAAAGGATGAATGCCATAATTTGCTGGTTGTCCATTTTATACTCCTAATCTTCTGGATTGTCAGTATAATGCCAAAGAAGGGCAACATAGTAGTATAGGACAAAAGATTAAAAATATAACTATCTCATGTTATTCTCTTCCCCAAACCAAGATAACTTCTTAAGAGACCATGGTCTTTCCCCAAATGTATTAACAGTTTTATCTATCCCTATTTTCCTATTTCAAAGGAAACCCCACAATTTATAGATTAAATCTTTTGTTGAGGCTGCCAAGCCTGTCATTTTCTGAAGGAAATGCATTTTCCTCTTATTGGACTTAGTGGAATTCCCCAGAGTTTATAATATACATTAATCATTAAGCCACATTCAGCTGTTTGTGGAATCCAAGAATGTCTGAATAAAGCTTAGCTTAATGAACTACCAATCTGGCAAATTCAGTGTAGCAAACTTGTATAATATTTTCATGGGTCGGCATATGGAGCTATAGATTTAAATAATGCCATAGATATTCCAAAGCTCAAGCTGTTATTGGCACAAGCCAAGCTTGACAGATATACTTGGCATGTATATTTCTGCGTTAAATGAAAACGTGGCACAAAACGAATGAACTGTGGCATGCTATCACATAAACAAAATAAATGGCACCGAAGGCAAGTATAAGTTGAATGGTTGAACAGATGTCATAAACTGAAAACAGTAATGCCATTAACCACAATGTGTTGAGCCACTGTCTAAAATGGGTGAGGCAAAATCCAGTACGGCATGCATGTATCCCCTGCCAAGTTGGCCAGAATTTGCAGACAGAGTCTTCATTCACATGATCTCTCCATTTACACCACCTACAACCACACACCTAAAACACACCAAAAGCCACACTTCAGAAATTAAGTTTTAAAATATACTCTCTTGACAAGCCTTAAGATTCAATTGAAAGTCTAATTGTTCTGTTGGACAGTGATTCTTTTGAGACACGGGCAGCGTTGAGGAATGAAGGGTTACCTTTCTCTACCTTGCATCCCCCCCCCTGACCTCAAAATTGAACTTTAATGGCAATGAATTTTTAAACTAGGTTCCACAAATTTGATTTTCGTATGACTTTTATACAGCTAAAATATATATTCGTCAATGGAAAAATATAAAACGGCTAATAACACAAACTCTGCAGATCACCAACCAACTATGCAGCGGCTTGCAGAATTGATGTTATTAGCAATTTACAAAGGAATCATCAACATGGATTAAGTATGGATTTTTATAATAAAATGTGACTGCCATTACAGGTAGACTTCGACTTATGACCACAGTTGTACACAAAATTTATGTTGCTAAGCGAAACATTGTTAAGTGAGTTTTGCCCCCTTTTACCACCTTTCTTGCTACAGTTGTTAAGTGAATCACTGCAGTTGTTAAGTTGATAATGTAGTTGTTAAATAAATCTGATTTTCTCATTGATTTTGCTTGTGAGAAGGTCACAAAAGCTGATCACATAACTCCAGGACAGTGTAACCGTCATAAATATGAACCAGTTGCAAGCCATCCGAATTTTGATCATGTGACCAAGGGGATGCTGCAGCACTCATAAATGTGAAAAATGGTCATAAGTCCCTTTTTTCAGTGCCATTGTAACTTTGAATGGTCACTAAATGAACTTTAAGTTGAAGACTGCCTTTAATTGATTTTGTTAGAACTTTTATAAATGTATCCATGACTGTTTTCATTACTTTCCCCCCCCTTAAGTTTGTATACCCTTTATTTTTCTTTTTATTTGTTATACTTAATAAAATATTTTAAAAAAAAACTTAACCAATTTAATTTGAGGCTACTTAAAGACAATCTTTTGCAATATTTTTTATGTTGGTATATATGTGGGGTTTTTTCAACCAGTATTGGAGGAGAAAGTGTCTGTTCTTTTCAGAACTTCAACAGCTTTCCTAAAAAATCTGTAATGTTGGAAGATAGAGGCTTGGCAGTAGGGGCAGGATTAGAGATTAGGGAGCTGGAAGAAGTAGTCCTTGCTTAACAATTAATCGCTTAATGACTGTTCAAAATTATGACAGACCTCCCTCCTGCCCCGGCACTTACATCCTAATTTCTTATGGCCTAATTTCAAAGTTAGGACAACTGCACGCACACACACACACACATCTATGGCCACATGACTGTATTTTGGTCATTTGGCAAATATTTTGGCAACTGGCTCACGTTTATGGTTGTTTGCAACTCCTGACAGTCACGATACTGCAATTTTCAGTGGTTTTTTGCAGTATCCAGCAAAAAAAACCACACCCATTGGATAACACAGATTTGCTTAACAATCCTTGTGTTTGCTTAACAACCATCACCGAAATGGTTGCAAAATTGAGCATGATCACATGGCGACCTGCTTAATGGCTGCAATGACTTAAAACCTTAATTCCGGGCTCAATTCTGGTCATAATTTGAGGATGACTTTTATTCATTGTAGGGAAAAGTTGGTCTTCTAACTGTGTGATAAGTATACAAGATAAATCCTCAACTTTACAGACAACATTGTATGATTATCTCACACTCTTTCTGGCCTGCACAAAACTTTTTTTTAAATACCAAGGCTTGCTAATCAGACAGCTAGATGCAGGTGTCATTTATCTCAATTCCCCAGGGTTTCTTTGAGTAAGCCTTGATATATTGTATAGACTTCCTCTAAATGAGGCCGTGTATGCAGCTAGTATTTAAATTTCATTTTCATAAAAGTGTTCCCTGCCACTCATTGTGAGTCTGCCTTGTCTTCATATTGTTCTTTCTTCAGGAAGGCGATCCTTTTTAGTTGAAAAGTATGTGCTAAACCAATTCCACCTTTCTCAACAACCTATTTTTTGAGCCTTGTAACGGTGAAAGGAAAATCATGTACTTGAGAGATAAGGGAGAGTGCCAGCCTTACCCACAAAAGAATGTACCTTTCAAGAAAGAATACATTTAGGCACAGCTATTGTTTGTCTTTTAACGTGCTTATAATTAACGGACATAGCTCACCCCAGATGCATCCTGTAGATTTGTCCCATGGATTTTGAATAAGGACAAAAGAAACCTAAGCACGTCTTCATAATTTTTTTGGGGAAAACCCAGATTGAGTCATTCTGAAAAGCGCCCTTATTTTTCCTTATATGTTCTGGGATGAATATACATATTCAGTGCGGTGGCTGAAGAAATTAATTACAGAGAAATAGCATTACATATTCGTTGGCATTGCTGAGCATCACAGGAGCAAGAAGTTGAGAAGAATGTATCTCTATGGACAGAAGAATCTCAAGGAAACATTTTTAAGTGGATTATTTTGTACTGTGATCAAACAGGAATGTCCAATTAAAGGGTATAAACACTTGTGGATAAAAGAATCTGCCTCTTAAGAACAATCAAGTAAAAAATATGACCATTTGAGTGGTCACTTGTGTTGTCACAGTTGTAATCTCACTGAACAAAACTATAAGAGGAATAGAATGGAGCCCTTGCTTGAAGTATAGATGTATTAATGTAATAATTTGTAAAGCTAGGGTTGTAGATAGCAATAGCAATAACACTTAGAATTATATACTGTCCCACGGTGCTTTCAGCATTCTCTGAGCAGTTTATAAATGTCAACATGTTGCCCACAACATCTTGGGTCATCATTTTACCGACTACGGAAGGGTGGAAGGCTGAGTCAACCTTGAGATGGTCAGGATCGAATTCCTGAGTGGGGCAGAGTTAACCTGCAATACTGCAGATAATGTGATAAACATACTTTTCATAATCAGTTTCAATATTTGGGATGGGTTCTAGCCTATTTAGAGTACAGGGCCTGGAGATTTGGATGTGCATTTATGTGGTCTTTATTTGTTAGGGGAGAGTCCCTAAGGACTGAAAAACACCAGCAATATTTAAGATAGACTAGGGAAAGACATGTTAGTATTGATCAATGTTTACTTACTTTGTGTGGCATTTGGGCATACTATTTTTTTAAATTTAAATAGAGGTATCACTGCTTTGCAGGTCTGTTAAAGAAGTCAGATTGGATAGCAATGAAGAATCACAAAGACAAAAGAAATACAGAAAGAGTGTTAGCTAAATAAAAACATGGCTCTCTGAGTATTATGACAATTGTAATCCAATACATCTGAGGCCACCAGTTTGAGGAACAATAAACGAGGCTATTTGTTTTTCAGAAAGTAAAATCCATGATTCTTGATCAGTTTAACATATGAAACCAATGTTCATTTTCTCCAGATAGGTACATCTGCATTTCAGAAGTTCCCTGAATTATTCAAAATGGGCAAATAATGTTGATATTTTATGGTGGACGTGTCTACATGAACTATTAGATACTAGTGGGAAAAATGGAAGGCAAAATGTTGTAGCTAACAGCTTCTTCACTGTTAAGTTCCCAGAAGCTCATCTGTGAAATTGCAAGCGCAGAACGTGTATTTTAATTTAAGATCAAATGACTGCTTGCTCAAAATAGCACTCTTGTGTATTCTTTGTATGAGCTGCTGTTGAGAAAGATGTAAAATGCCTTTTTTACATTAATTCTATAGCTTGTCTATAGTTATAACATTAGTGTCTATAGCTTAGACTTGTCTCATTTTTATAACCTTGAAATAAATATCTCCCTTACGCCTGATTATCGATGTATGGCTAGGCAAATAATGGAAAATGTCTCTGGGGAGAATTACAGCCAATATGTTTGCTTCAGGAGAATCAGATATTGGTCAATATTTTTTAAAAAGTCCTGCTTGTTAATGATTTTCATTAATGTCCATTTTAACAATCATAATCATCATTAAAAATATGTGATTAATAATTCAATTGAAGACCTGAGCTTATTTGTGCCATTCAAACTCTGTTATTCTATTATTTGAGTTTTATTTAGAGGAGGTATGTATGTTAAATAAGAACAAATTAGCATTATCAATCTTAAACAAGGAACACGTGTTTCCAGAATCTTAAATTAATATTGGGTTCAGCAGATGATTTTTTTGGTTACCTTGTATAATCCAGGACACTGCAACCGTCATAAATATGAGTCAATTGCCAAGTATCTGAATTTTGTTCATATGACTATGGGGATGCTGTGACGGTTGTATGTGTGAAAAACGGCCATAAGTCACTTTTTTCAATGCCTTTGTAACTTTAAACGGTCATTAAATGAAATGTTGTAAGTTGAGAACTACCTGTATTGTGAAGAAAGGCGGAACTGCTAAACATAAGTACATTAGAATCCTGTACTTGTCCATTCAGGGAAAATCTTGTTGAGTTATCTCTCCATCAGCATATGTGGGGAACTGGGACTATATCTGAATGGTATCATTTCTTGTTTTCGTTTGATCAGATTTCACTTCTAATGTTGCTCTCAGAAATCTTCTCAGGTAAACAGAAATATCCCTGAAGTACACAGGCTTAAAGAGCTTATACCTCTGAAGTTTAGTGGGAATCTCTAGGCACATCATTATACCCTGGCTTTGCTTCAGTATTTAGTATTTTAGGGAAAAAATAATTATAGGTAGCAACTGTTATTGAAAGAATATGCAAATAGTTTTTAGTCCTCAAAGACAAGTGATTGAAAGCAGCAAGTTCCTCAGGAATATTTATAGCATATGAAATCACTCTAGGCAGTTTCACAATAAGGTCCTTGCAGTCTCAAAAACATTAAAGCAATTTTTTGAGAACTGTATATGATTTAGAAAATTCCCAAACATACCAATCTTTTCTTTAAAAAAATTGCTTTAGCTTTTACGTGTATTATTGTACGATGGGTATAATGAAGTGCTGGTCCATTTTGGATAGTTTTGAATATATTTTTTTCTGAATCAAATCAAGGTTGTATTACTAACAAATTTCTTTTCATTTTTATGGTCAGAGTCCTTTTCTTAAATTGTTCAACGTATTTTCAGTGCTATAGTTTTGCTAGGCAATGCAATACTACTGTTGAAAGGCTTGGAAAATGCCTTTCTTCTGAGGATTCGATTTTCCTGCTGGGAGAGCTCCGGTGCAAGGATACAGACAACTGCTTGAAAGCTGGATCTTTTTATTTTCAGGAAGGTGAGAGATAGCAAGAAGTCTGCGTTCCTGGGGCTAGCTAGCTTTGTATGATAAGCCCCTGATTTTTTATACCTTTTCTCCTTTTGTGTGTGTGTGCTTGTGTTTGTATTTCTTAATGTTTTAAATCCTGTCAGGGGTTGTCTTCATTTCCGCCGGAGGGTAAACTCCGCAGGGTGGTTTGATTGGATTATCAGTTTCGTCCTAGTCTTTTTTTTTTCTTAATGGTTTCTTATATTTGTTTTGTGGCAATCTCCTGTCTGTCTCCTTTGCAATATATTTTGTGTCTTTTGTCTGTTTGTTTTGCTGATTTGGCATGTCTTGTGTTTGTAAGGGTTTTTTCTTGTTTCCTTAGTTTTCTTAATTATTTGGGCTTTTGTCTAAGGGGCTTCTTTAATACTTTTTATTTGATTCCTTTTCCTATGCAAGTTTGTTTTATGGCTGGCTTGATGTTCCCTTTGGGCTTTTCCTGCTTGGGTGACACCACTGTCCTCGTGAAGTTCCCTTTCCACACTACCACCCTGCAAAATTACTTGGGAGTAAGCCTCACTGAATAAAGTAAGAGTTATTTTAGTTAATATTCTAAAAATCTGAACGAAAAGGATGAAGTTTTACATTTTCTTGTTATACCATGAGCATGTGTTTTGTGCAAATAAATGTAAAATTACATTTGCTAAGTTATTTGTCTTTGAGATGGCTAAGTACTGTTATTGTGTTTGGTTTTGTTGATTGTCACTTTGCTTCTCTGTTGAAATTTTTCATCTTACAATTTTACTTCTGTTGCTTAGTTTCAACTATTTATCCATTATTATGTGCTCCCTTGTTTGGTTGAGGTATGGTGTCATATCTATCCTACTTCAAGTATTACTCATGTCTACCTGTATTTGTTTAATGTTTTTACTCTTCCATACAGATCTTTTGTTTTAGATTTTTGCTTATCAATTTAGATATCTATGCTTTTTAAAATGTATGTTTATGTTTTTCAAAAATTTTGCGTTATTTTGTTTTAATAATTTTAGCTTGGTAAAAAATTACCTCACCCTCCTCCTGCCGGCCTATGACCTTAATAAAGACTTGATTGATTGGGTCACGTATAAGTGTCTCTATCAAGTCAAGAACCAGCAAGGTTCAGGCTGCTGATCTCATTCTGAGATCAATCCAACTTCCAGGAAAAGCTACATGAGTAAAGATCTATACAGGTACTCCTTGACTTACGACCACAACGGAGTCCAAAATTTATGTCGCTAAGTGAAACATTTGTTAAGTGAGTTTTTTCCCATTTTATGATTTTTCTTGCCACGGTTGTTAAGCGAATCACTGCTGTTGTTAAATTAGTAATGTGGATGCTGTAGCGGTCATAAATGTGGAAAAATGGCCATAAATCACTTTTTTCAATGCTGTTGCAACTTTGAATGGTCATTAAGTGAACTGTTGTAAGTCGAGGACTACCTGTACTTAGTTCATAAAGGAATTTGTACAAATGCTACCTGCAGCAAATGTGATATTTCACTGATTCATTTATTTATCTTTGCTTAGGATGGAGAGCAAATAATCAGTGAAAAATACAGATCTAAGGGATCAAGGCGTGCTGTGGTCATGGAATTAAAACAGGGGTGTCCAACCTTGGCAACTTTAAGTCTTGTGGACTTCAACTCCCAGAATTCCTCAGCCAGCTGGCTGAGGAATTCTGGGAGTTGAAGTCCACAAGTCTTAAAGTTGCCAAGGTTGGACACCCTGAATTAAAAGAAAGAGGCTGCCTCCCGCACCCTTCTTAAATGGATGTCAAATCAAAGGATAGGAAGCACTATACGTTATATTCAAGCCAGAGAGCCAGGAGCGCATGCCCTGCCCAGAGCAATTGCTTTTCTCAAGAGGTGCATAATTAGGAAAGTCTGCCAGCACTAACCTTTGTAGTCATTGCTTATTAATGAGTTGGCACTCCGAAGGTAGGTAGCATCAGGAATTAGATTCAGTGTGTTTTGCATTACGGCTGGACATTTGAACCGATGATCCTCGGATTGCTTTGCTTCGAGGCTTCCATAAAAGCATGCTTTGGATCCACATCGTTCTTAACATTGGAATCCTGCTAAAATACGCATTGCCTGTTTAAGAATGGCTCTCTAAACAAGAGAGAGGCTCCCTCAGATGTTCAGAAAATGTGCCGTGCCTTGTGCTTTCATCTTCCTTATGACCAGAGGGATGAGCAACAAATAGCTAAATTAGCCTAGAGTTCCAGCAGTTTTATGATATGTGACAACTGGAGTCGCACAAGGCTCTTATTTCTGCACGCAAAATCTTGTTACTATGGATTACGCAATGTTCCGTTCACTTTCAACATGAAGTTGGGCTCCCTTTTTGGCCATAACTATAAGCTTTGTTGTTTTACACGGTAGAAAGAAGGAAGCAGAACTAAATAAGTGAAATGTTCTTTCTGGTCTGAGGTCACAGGGACCTTTCAGCTTAAGTGGCTTAAGGGTCAGCTATCAAGAATACTCTACAGATAGTGCTCGACTTACGAGGACAATTGAGCTCAAAATTTCGGTTGCCATTTGGAGCTTTGCCCCATTTTACGACCTTTCTTGCCTCACATGTGTTAAGTGAGTTATTAAACTAGTAACATGGTTGTTAAATTGACTCGGCTTGTCAGAAGGTTGCAAAAGGGGATCCTATGACCCTGGGACACTGCAACGCATCCGTCATAAATGTGAGTCAGTTGCCAAACATCTGAATTTTGATCATGTGCCCATAGGGATGCTGCAACGGTCACAAGTGTGAAAAACAGTCATATGTCACTTTTTTCATTGGCGTTGTAACTTCCAATGGTCACTAAATGAATTATTGTAACTCAAGGGCTACCTCCACTGCAGTGAATAATGTGTGGCGTCAGTACAGGTTGCCAACAAATGACTTTGGAGAGACATGATGTCAGTAAAAATTCCTACCGTCTCATGCTATTATAAATGAGGTTCTGTTTTATCTTTTTAAAACGTTCCCTGGTCTCAGATTCAAATAATATAACGCTTGAAAGACTGGAAGACGCCTTCATTTTGGCCCAAGCTCTGGAATGCTTCTGTGGTTTCCTGGTCTTGTTTCTTCTGTCTTGTTAAGATTTTTCATGCCAGCGAGCACGAAATGTTTACCTTTGCTGAATAACTTCTCTGGCTTAGGTCACATCTGATGAAAAGTCATTACATAGTCTATGATCTGTTGACTTACCATATGTGCAAACCTAGCCAACTATGATTTATTCAGTGAATAATGATTTTTTTTATGCCAGTTTCTAAGGCATCAAAGATGGAGGTAGAAAAGTTGAGAGAAGCCACAAGTGCAAGGAACTTGTAGTTTAGTGAGACGTGCTCCCAAAACTGCACCTTTACTCTCTTCTCTTCTCTTCCAACTTTATCAGCCAGCAGTAATCTGTGATTATTGATTTTGTAGGCTATAGAATGTCTTCTCCTTCCTTACCATACAAAATTAAAATCCCTGCCTACAATCAACTGAAAAATATTGGTTTCTTGCTTGTGGAACACACACCTCTCAAATCATGATCAGTCTGAGATGGAACATGATTTTTAAATATAAAAAATAGTAATTCTCAGTGACCCCTTTGCTGTTCCGAACAGATTATATCACCACCATGGCTGTCCCCTTATTCTCAGGGATGACTCACATCCCAGTCAGCACTTCTTCACTCTCCTACCATCGGGTAGGAGATATAGAAGCATAGCCAGTCACACCAATGGCTGAAGAACAGTTTCTACCCATGGGCTGTCAGACTTCTGAACAGAAAATAACTTCATGTCAACACATTATGATAGATTTGCAGGGCCGGCACATTGTGTAACAAGGTCACATAGTGTAATAAGATTGGGACTGGGTTAGGGACTTCTGTCCTCACTGTGAGTTGTATTGGGGGCGTGCATGAAGGGAGGCTCAGCCAATCTCATTGTACACATGTTGTACTCTGACAATAATTATCAGTCAAAAGCCACGCGGCACAACCTTTCTATCTTCTGCTGCTAACTGATGTTTCTTTGGTTTTTTTAAAAAAAGAATTGAAATGTGGAAGGGAGGGAGGGTTCCAAATGGAAGATCCCAGCATCTGGAACCCCTGTTCAGTTCTGTGAATGAGGCACAGAGGAAACAGCCTGTCTACAACCACTATATTTTAGAAGCATTCTATAAAATAAAGTATGCCAAGTGATCCGTCATTAGATGTTCCAACTTAAGCAATATTTACTAAGGTTAATAGGCAAGCAGCTGAACGACAGCTGCCGGAAGCACGAAACACCGCACTGTTCAAGCAGCCAAGAATTTGATAAAAGAGAAATAAAGCAGAGTCTTTTTCTTTTTCCAAGGAGAACCTTCCTTTATAAAGATGTCTAATCATTTCTATCTTACAAGGATCTAATGCTTCCTGTTGGTATATAAATTACTGCACTCCATTTCTTGTGATCCTTCTACGAAAGCAAAGTTTCTGGGGTTGGGGACTTGTCAATAGAGGAGATATAAATTGGGAATTATATCTCTGGGAAATAATTCTGATTTGTGCAGGATGGATTCTTTTTTTTTTTTTTGAAAGTTTTATTTGGGTTTTCACCAAAAAAAGAACATAATACAAATAAAAACATCTTTTTTTTTTTTAAATAGCATGGTCCTGGGTTACACTTCTTCATACAGATGCAAACTCAATTTCATGCTCATTTTTATGTTCTATTCCATATCTTACTACTGTTTTACATTTTCTACATAGTTTTTCCCCTCCTTTCATTTTCTCAATTTTATTTTGATTATCTCATCTCAATTCAAATCATTATATTTATACTTTTGTCTGTCCTGTTTCAATTTCATATTATCTTTTCTCATTAAACAATTTTTCTCCTGTAGTTACTAATTGGAGTATGACACCTTTATATATTTTAATTTTATCCATTCAACTCTTATTTAAGCTTCAATGTATACCTTAAGATTATAACATTCAATATAATACATAACTTCCAATCGAATTCTGCTTGAATAGATTCTTGAAATACACACTATATTCTTTAAAAAAGATTATAAATATATGTAATTAAAACACTCATTCCATTCCAATTCAGTTCTATCATTAATATTCATTAAAATCTTAATATCGTTAACATTTCTTTTCAGTTAAATATACTTCTTTGGGAACACTTATAAGCTTTCCATAATTAATTCCCCCCCCTATTTCTCTTCACTTATATTTTATAAATCATTAAAATGTTCCCATCCTTTCCTAATTCAATTCTCTCATTCGTTTTATTTCATTTATTTATTAACAAACATTCCACTAGAATAGATTATGATAACTATTTTATCCATCATTTTAATCATACATTGTTTCATATATTCTGAAATTATTTCTATTTCTAATATAACAATACTATCTTATGTACCTTTGCAGAATCCCTTTTTCAATTAAATTTTCACCCATTATCTCTAAATAGGCCCTGT
This sequence comes from Notechis scutatus, assembly GCF_049901735.1. Lineage (NCBI taxonomy): Eukaryota > Metazoa > Chordata > Lepidosauria > Squamata > Elapidae > Notechis > Notechis scutatus. The sequence goes on along the minus strand of NC_142011.1, from coordinate 143,838,723 downwards.
TTCTCTATATCTTATTTCTGTCCTTTATAACTTCTTTTCCTTTCCTTCTTCCCTCTCTTCTTCTCCCTCCGCTTTTTACCCCCTTGTCTCTCTACTTCTAATTCTCTCTTCTGCATTCCCCTCTTCTGTTGCTTTCTAATATTATACTTATTTTTCAAACTAGTCTTCTTTTTTCTGGTTGTTTTTTCAAATCTTAAACTTTTCATTCTCTTTCCCCCCTTTCCTTCCTCCCCCCCACATAAAATTACTTGTTCATTAAAGATGGCTTCTTCTTTGTCTGGATCTTCTTGTTCTACAGGCATTTCTTGTTGTTTCTCATAGTTCCAAATCTCCATTTCTAAGAATTGAAATACGAAGCCAAAAGAACCTCTCCCTTCTTGTGCATCTTCTTTGTACTTTTTAAGTTCCATTTTCAGTTCTTCTAAGAGTGGTGCCATTTTAAACACTTTTAAACAACCACCCGATTGATTTTAGTCATTCAAATGCAATAACCAAAAATCCAGAGATCACCAAGTAATCCAAATACTCCCAAGCTGTTTCTTCTTGCTTCTTTTTTCCACTTTCTCTTCCTGGGGTTCTACTATTTTGTTGCCAAGTTTCAGTTAAAATGTATCTTTTAGAAGTCTTATTGAAGTTTTACTGTAAATTCCTTTAAATTCCAGGCAGTCTCCTCCCTTTTTTTTCCAGATCCTGCCCTTTTATTCTTTTTCTCTCATTTCCTGCTTTCAAAAGCTTTTGAGTATCCAGAAATCTTTGACATTTTATTTTCAGCTTAAATGCCTATTGATGTCAAAGTGGATTTTTTTTTCAATTTCTTGCTTAAGTCTCTTAGCTGTCAGTATAGGGAAAGGGTGAGAATAAAAAAAAACCAAATATTTTCCCTTGTCTCTCTCCTTCGCTGCTTCAAAGTCTTCTGTGATAACAATGTTATTTTTTTATAGTTTAAATTCCAGGGTACCTTAATAGTTGATTTTGCAGTTTAACCCGATCAACCAAAACTTTCTCTTCTTATCTTCCTCCTGCACATTCTTTTCCGGTCGAGTTCTTCTTTGAGGTAGCCATTTCTGACCACCGCTTCAACCACCTACAGAGGTGGACAGAACCAGTAGAAACCCACCCCTGCTGGAGAAGACTTGGACGAGGGTCCTGCGTCCGATGCAGGGATGGAGTCAAGACCATCTGGGAGTGGGGTGCTGCCTTCGGAGCCTTTGGAGTCTGGCAGCAGCGAAGCAGAGGACCCAGGGGAGCCTGTTCCCAGTGCGTGTGTGCGCAGAGCTGCTAGGAGCCTGTTGCCAGTATACATGTGTGCAGAGCTGCTAGAAGGTGAGAGCAGCTGATGCAGAAGGGGCGACTCGGGAATAAGGCTGGGAGGTGATTGCCCCTCCCATAAGGGATAAAAGTCAGACCTCAATGATGAATGCTTTGCAGGAAGCAAAGCAGTTCAGTTAGATTCTGAGTCCTTCTTGAAGCTCTGCGTATTCTGGTTGGTTTTTTCTGATATTGTTACAATTACTTTGAAGACTTCTGTTTTTGGCAGCATCCCACAATGGAGAACTGTTTAAGTTAGTTCTGGCTGTGAATGAAAATAATTCCCAGTGTTCTGTCTTTTATAATTACTGGCTGAACGTATAAAGCCAGACAGGCAAACTCTACAAAGTCTTCCATACAAAGTTTCTTTATTGGTCACAAGGCATTCTCAAGCTGTAACTCACAGTTATGTCGAGATTTATCTAATGTCCAATTCTTTGCACAGCTGACTTCATAGTGTAAAAAGACAGTTCTTTTCATCCCATAACAATGGAGCAGAGGGAGCCAGCATGCTGCTGGGTCCAGGCAAGGAAAGGGAACAAAGAGCTTCCCCCAACCCAACCAAGGGTCAATTCAGTGACCAATCAGGATTACAGATGTGACCACATGACATGGACTACATTTCCCATGATGCCTTCCCTTAAGGGGACAGCACCCAATTCCTAACTAACTATCCCACTTCCCAATTAACTATATACTGTCTGGACAGCACCCCCAGCATTGCATTAAAATAGGTTTTGCTTTTAAGTTTGTGTTTAATTATGTTTGATGAAGCCTGGGTCATAACACAATCCTAAAGACAGCAAATCGTTCGTTGCCAACTTAGAATCCTCCAGATATCTTGGGCTAGCTCTCTCTTCACTCTTAATAAGCACAGCCACTGATTGTGATGACTGGCTTGATGGAGCTGTCATTAGGCATATTTGCAGGGTGCCTATTTGAACAAAAGGGCTCGAAGTTTCTTTTCAAGTTACTTCTCTCCAGATCATCTTTACAGAGCATTCTGCATTTGATCTTGTTGTTTCTACAGCTCATAGACTCACAGAGTTGAGTGGTGCCAGAATATCCTTTCTTCTGCTTACTATAAAAATCTAAGTCAAAGCATTCCTTTCATAAAGTATACGAGTTGGAATGGATTGCGTGGTTCATTTAGACTAGGGGTGTCAAACTGGATTTCTTTGAGGGCCGGATCAGCATTGTAGTTGTCCTCTGTGGGCTGTGCCGGGTGTGTGTGTGTGAGGAGACCAGACGGATGCCTCCTACAGCACCCTCTGGCCAAAATGGGGTGTAGGGGAGCTGTGTGTGCCCCCTGTGCCCCATTTGGCTGCTGTTCGGTCCTTTGCTATTTCCAGGCCGGCTCCATGGGCCGGATATAAGCACCCGACGGGCCATGTCCGGCCCTTGAGCCTTGAGTTTGACACCCCTGATCTAGACCAACAGCCCCCAAATTTTTTGATTCCAGGGACAGGTTTTGGGGAAAACAATTTTTCCATGAACCGGCAGGGTGGGGGTGTGGGGAAGATAGTTTTGTACGTACGCTACCTATATCCTGCACATGCACAGATGAAGCTTTGCTCACTTGTGTGGCCTGATTCCTAACAGGCCATGGCCCTGTACTGGTTGGGGACCCCTGATCTAGACCAAACATCTACTCATTCTTAAATGAACATTTGTAAAGCATTCCTCTTGATAATTAGCCTGAATCATGGTTTTTAAAATATAATTTCAACTGCTATATTGGTCCTTATCGTCTGCTCAATTTCAGCAGATCTGTCTCTTCTGGTAAAGGACAACTTTTTATATATTTGCAGATGGTTGCATCTTCGTTCAGTCTTCTTTTTTATCCATCTTCTTTCACCATTCATTAGACAGCTTATTTTCAAGACTTGGTATCACAGTTCTCCTCAGAAGCTTCTCCAGCCTCTTTACATCATTTTTAGAAGACTAGACATAGTACATGTACTGTGGTCTAAATACAGAGGTGGCATTCAGCAGGTTTGACCAGTTCTGGAGAACTGGTAGCAGACATTTTGAGTAGTTCAGAGAACTGGCAAATACCACCTCTGACTGGCCCCACCCCCATCTATTCTCTGCCTCCGGAGTCCCAGCTGATCGACTGAGTCTTCTTTGGTTGCCCTGCACAGGAGAATGGAGCTGGAAAGCAGGCTAGTGGGGTGGGGTTGGGGTGGGAATGGAGATTTTGCAGTATCCTTCCCCTGCCACACCCAGCAAGCCATGCCCACAGAACCGGTAGTAAATTTTTTTGAATCCCACCACTGTCTAAATAGCACAAAGCACAAAAGTAATATTACATCCTGTGATCTGAATGAAATACATTTGCATGCAGCTCAAGGCTGCCTTGTTCTTCTTAGCCATTCCTTCATACCATTTGCTGTTCACCTGATAGTTCAGTATTATAAATCCTTCTCACACATAGAATTGGAAATTGGCCTTCCCAATCATTCCCAGTTTATTTGATTTTTCTTTATCCAGATACGGATGGAGCCCGGAGAATTTAGAAATTCTGTCTGTGTTGACACAAAACCATCTAGAGGAAATTTTGACATGGCTTTGTTAAAAACTAATGCTGTATTGAATAACAAAGAAGAAACGTGTTTTGGTTCTGTAGTATATAAAAAGGAAAATATAGTTTTAAAATAGAAAATGAGCTAGGTTCTACAGTAAAATCTACAAACATAAAGATAAAATCAGGTCCTTGTAAGGTGTAAGATGTGAGGTGTAAGATGTAAACCTCATGAATTCAGTAACATTTTATTTTATGCTAAGGTTAGTTTTAATGCACTTTTCAAGCAGATATGTTTCTTTTACTTTTTAAGGCTATTTAATATTTTAAGTTTTATTATTTATGGTTTATTTAAACTTGTTATTGGTGTCCTTTCCTTGTTGATGAGAACAAGTAAAACAACCCCCTAATTAACTTGATGGTCTTGTCTGACTTGTTTTAAGTTAAATAATAATAACATGAGTGCATAGTTACAGTGGACCAGTTCATATTATTTCTGCAACTTAGCACAGTAGCTCTTGAAAAATACTAAGTAAATTGTAAAGATTAGAAGAACCCATTGATGGGTAGTTTACATAGTTCACATGTTACAAATTCATGTTATATTTGCAGTAGTAATTGCAATAGTAATTGCTATGTTTCAGAAAATAGTGATGCGGGGCTATGGCAGAAGTAACATAACATAACATGGGTAACAACACTAGAATTTCAAACTGTTCCTAAAAGGGATAATTGAATAGTGATCCAGGCACAACCTCTAATATTTTTAATTGCATAAATAAACCTCTGATTATTTGTTAGTAGTAACATTTTGGTTTGGTTTTGTCAGTAATGGAGAATTAAATCTGATGTCGCCTCGAGTTAAAAATAACTATCCAAACTTTTGATCGCCAGAGACTAATTTACAACTCCTTTGTCATTATGTGAGGCTAATTGGTAACTGTTGTTACTGGTAAATGTTGTATTTAATGCCTTGCAGCTATACACCTAGAGAATCTTAATAATTTAATTTAGCTCTAACAATAAGCAGAGGAATAATTGCCAGTATTGCACTCAGTCAATGTGTAAATAAATCAATATTGATGCTGCCATAGCTTTATAATGAAGAATAAATTATTAGTTTCTGGATTATGTGAACATTTTTTTTTACAAAATATGATCTGAGAGCTTGTTTTAAATGTAATTTAGTTTAATACGCAACTTCATCTCTTGGTCAATGGGTTAAGGTTGAAACTGGCACTTGAATAGGCTGCTTAAATCTCTTTCAAAGCAACTGGATTGGGATAAATTATATCTTCTTCTTTCTATATATACTGTATAAAAGCGAAATACCACTCGCACATCATCACAAAATCTCCAGAACTGTAAAGCCTACAAACTTGAAATTTGGCACGTATGTTACTCTTGGCTTCTAGGTGCTCAGTAAGAAAGGATTTTTTTGAAATGACCACTAGAGCATTAGTATTTCATATATTATTATTAATACATTCTGAGGTTAAGGAATTCTACTCCCCCTCTCCACCTGAAAACAAATCTGTTCCAAATGCAAAACACAAGCAGAGGAGAGGAGTTTCAGTTTCAGTTTTAGTTTCACAGCACCAAGTAGCTTTAGTACAGAACAATTGAGCTAAGCCACGCCCAGGCTCCTTGCTGTCTCCTTGCTCACACAGCAAATACTGTTTCAGTTTCCAAACAGACCTCAACTCTCTCACACACTGACAGGACGCTAGCCAGATGAATACCGATGGATGCTGGTAGGCAGAGGCAGAATTTCCCCCCCTTATTTTCCTCCCCCAAAACTAAGCCTGATTACATAGTTTCGTAGTGAAGCACGGGTATTGAGTTAGTATAGGAATAAAATATATTCTGACTCTTTGTATAGATGTTTTATGCAAGGCAAAACAGCTGTGCTTAATCAATAATTGGTTTTAATTTCAAATGTTCCAGCCAAGTAATGTGAGATCTTTATGTGGCATTTTGTCAATACAGGAGATACAAAATATAATATAGAACTTCCAATCCTTTAATGATTAGATAATTATGGAGTAGATTTTGAAAAGATAACATTTTCCACTCCTGTCTGCCTCCTCCATTTCAATTTTCTGTCAGTCCCTATTTAATTATGAAGATAGAACTAAGTCAAACTGATGTTTGAAAATTTAATGTGCAGCTACGTTTATCATGACTGTGATTTGGGTGTTTTCCAGATATAATGCGTCTAATGGCTATTTTGAATGGATAAGTTTACAAAAAAAAAACAAAAAACCCTCAGTGTTGAAATATAATTGACAGAACCACTTTTAGACAGCATTCCTGTATTCCAGATTTGGCGTAGATTTAGAGAATCTTTATTATAATCCTTAGTTTTCAAAGTGAGGCCCAAAGTGACTGTATGTTAACAATTTGCAAAGCTGAGCAGCACATTTAGGTGTAAAACTGCCATTCCACAATGGTTTGGGGCCTTCTGTGTTATAAAAACACATATTGTTTATGGAGGAATGGGATCCTATTTTTTGTGTTGTAGTAAATAAATGTTTTCACTTTGAAGTCAGCTTTTAAAGTTGATGATTCAGGTCATAATAGTTATAAAGAATCATTTACTTTGGAATTTTTGACCAGACTGCATATATGGCATACATAGTAAAATGATAATTATAATTCTAGGAGCATATCTTAAATCTTTTCAGGAACACATGACTAAACCCTATGATACCAATTATAATTATTCTCAATGTCTTAATAATTATAATTATTTTGGCTCTATATTTCTGTTACATAGAAGCTGTGGCTAAAGATTTCTTAAATAAGAATCTGTCATTAATTAAAAGGATGGATTGGATGGCTAAAATTGTGTGAGACTTGTATGTCTTGGTTCAAAACTTTGTCCACTGCATATCTTACAGTTCTACACCTTTATCAATTTGGGATGTAACTCACAGCTGTACAGTATAGTACTTCTACTGTATCATTGATCTGTTCAACTAGACAATGTTTTATATGGAAGAGCAAAGGAAATTATTTTCCATTTCCTTCCCCCATCCCCCATGTTAATCTTTTCAGCATGAGTGCCTCTGGATACTGGCATGCTGTAGTAAAAGACAAATTTGGCTTCTGGGCATTTTAATGTAATGTATCACAAAAGCACAATCCATGAAGGGTAATAGTAGACCGATTGGTGCTATGAAGACAAATGTCTCTGCTGGTGAACATATACCACTGAACTTTGCAGAGAGTTCAAGGAAAGTCAACACATACTTGCATTTTTTTTTTGTCCTGAATGTGATATCAGGGGTACGATTTAACTGGTGCCCCAATGATATGGTAGCATTGTCATAGCCCTTGGAATAAATACCTCTTTTATCCTTTCCTGTTTATTTCTGTCATTGTTTCTAATTTATAAGTTACACTACAACAAAATAATATCCTGGAAAAGTTTTTGATCAATTGTTCAGTCAAACAAGAGAAATGGCCCGGGTTGTGCTATTTTTCAGAGCTGCTTTGTTTAAGTCTCATAGTTAATTTGCAACAAAAGCAAGTATTTAGAGAATAATTAAAGAAAACTGGGGAGGAAAAATTAAAGTAATTGTCATTGCCATTGTTTTTGTTTAAAATTATTTAGGAATAGACTATTCAATAGATACGTAGTCCTCCTTGAAATAAAAATGTTGTCTTGAACCTTAGAGGAGCAAAGAAGAGATGCAAAGTGACATAATGACACATTTCAAAAGTGCACCATCGTGCCTCCCGTCCCTGTCCTATTGTCCCCATTTAATCATACCTATTTTCTGTATTCTTACTCATGTTTATACTTATACCTATTATTTTGTAAGCGATTGACAAATCAAATCAAATCAATCAATCAATAAAACATTGATTTGCAAAGAGCAGTCATATAAATATGCAGATATGCCTGTGTTACCCAGACATAGAATTACTCTCTTTCGAAAATAAAATGCAGTCCTTCTAGTGCAGAGTATATGCAATTCCTTATGTAGCCTTTTTTCAAGATGTATGCAGCTAATGAAATAGATGCAAGGAAACGGTGCTATTACCTTAATTACCATTCTCAATATTAATTTGGAAGTGTATACCTAGCTTAACCTATATCCTTTGGATTGGTTTCCAGCCTAAAGATACTTTATATTCAGGTAGTCCTCAGGTTGCAACAGTAATTGGGACTGGAATTTCCATCGCTAAGTGATGGCATTTGTAAAATGTGATTTTTTTCCACCCATCGATTAGCAACCGGCAATCCCACCAGTGTGCAATTTGGAGAGGGTGGGTGCAGCTTTTGGGAGGCCTCAGAAGCAGCATGAGAAGGAAGCATGCAGTCTGGAGAAACACACACACACACACACACACACACACACACACACACACACACACACACATTTTGGAGAGGAAAGAAGGAAGAAGACCTGGTGTGGCCAGCAGCTGCTTCACACAGGGCCAGGATGGGTGCAGTTTGTCGGCAGCAAAGACAGTGAAGGTCAGCTGGGGACAGCAGGGCTTGTGGAGTGCAGGGCCATGGGGGCTTTGTGGTGTGGCACTGGTGTGGGTTGGCTGGCAACAGTGGCACCATCAGCGATGCTGAGGCTGAAGTAGACTCCCAGGAGCAGTGGCAGCCAACTGAAGGCCTCAGGCCTCTATTTCATCCCCAGCACTGCTTGTGCCCACCACTGCCAAGGAATGCTGCTAGGCAGGTGCCCGAAGGAGCAGAGATGAGGGAGATTGGTGGGTGAATTGAAGTTCCTCTGCCGTTGTAACTATGACAAGTTGCCAAGCATCTGAAATTTGATCAACTGATTGCAGGGGCCCTGCAATGGTGGTAACTTTGAGGACCACATACAAGTACCATTCATTCAGCACTGCCATAACTTCAGATGGTCACTGAACAAATGGTAGTTAAGTGAGCACTATCTGTAGGATGCTCTCTACTGCTCTGTACTTTGCATTGTTTGAGGCTTTTTTATATCTGTGCATTCACATGTATCAAAACACAATATTTGGCTAAAAAGATTTTCTGCATTTTGCATTCTTTACAGTGGAAATCACATACATGTCCTAAATGTCAGACAGGACTTAGCTATATTTATATGCAATAGCAGGTGTCATGTTGAACGAAAAGTATAGTAGTATATATAAATAAGCGGTATAGGTGATCTTTTTATAACATAGTGCAGAATGTGGAGGCTTAGACATTTATCTTAAATACTGTATAATGACCTGAATTGAACTGGTCTTGAGTTGCCATGAACATGGCTGGTATTTGGACTTCGAAGTTTGTGTTTCACAAAGCCATACATTCAACAAATGCCTTTCGACAAGATGCTGTGGGATTGGGATTAAAATGCTTCAATTCAACAAAAGTATCATTTTGTTGTAAAAGTATCACTAATCCCTTCATGGCCTTAGTTTTTCTTCTGTTGAAATATTTTCAGTTGAAGTATCAGATCACCGAATCTTTGCCCATTTTTAAAAATTTGGTGTTAATTATATTTCATATTGAACATGAATGGGGACACAAACGGGGTGGGATTCTACCAGTTTGCACCTATTTGCTAGAACCGGTTGTTAACATTCTAAGCAGTTCGGAGAACCGGTTGTTAGAAGAAATTACTGGCTTAATCCTGTAAGGAAGGCAGGAAGGAAACATTCTGGTGTTGCTTACAGAAACTGCCTCTCCGTTAACGCTTTTTACATTCTTGGCAGGACTAGACTTCCTGTCTCTGGAACTTCTCTGGAGTTTTTTTCCCCCTCCTTTGCTGGTACTTTGCTTGTGTGGAGTGACCATTCAAAGTTTCAATGGCATTGAAAAAAGTGACTTATGACCATTTTTCACACTTACAAATGTTGCAACATCCCCACAGGCCAGGTGAGGAGATGCGTGCCTCAATGTGAGTGATATTGAGTTGGCCACACCCAGCCAATAACATGAGCACCAAGCCTTGTCCACCCAGTCACAGGACTACCAGGCCACACCCACCACCTAAGCCATGCCCACAGAATTGGTTGTTAAAAATTTGAATCCCACCCCTGGGCACAAAGGAACTGAAATGAATTTGTTGAAGACATAATTTCTTGCTGATGTGTTCCTTGTTTCGGGAATAACTTGTTTACACCGCCTTGTTTTAAAGCAGGGCTTAATATATCTCCTTGCCTCCTAGGATATAGATATCCAAAATCATGTTGGTGACCATCTGTAAGTTACCGGCATGAGTGTTGAGTCTCCAAAAGCGAAGTATTTGCTTCTCAGCACTAATCTACTACTGTGCGTTTAATACTTGCTGTGCTTTGAATAATTATTTGCATGGTAAGCAGTGTTTTTTAATAAGGTAATGCACACACACAGAGAATTATTGTTTGCTTTGCATTAGTAGAGGGAGGCATTTCATGTGCTTTCTGAGATGGAGACAGAAGAGAAAGCAATTAGCTGAAGTTGATGTTGTCAGAGTCAGCTGAATATCATGACCAGATGTCTCTGCATTGCTGGTTCTTGCTCCACAGAGTATTTTTGGACATTGTAGAAAGAACAACAACAGCCTTTAAAGACAACCAGAATCAATAGGATGAAGTCGTATTTAGGTTGGGAATAAATATTCAATTGATTCAATGTGGGATTCAAAGGTTAGTTTTGCTGTTTGGCATGGCTGGCTGCTGCAAATCTTTTGCATGCAGATTATACTGGCATGATATAATCTTCAAGCCTTATCATAATTTCAGTATATGTCTGCAGAATTCTCTAGGGAATAACTGAAGGATTTCACACACATACCCTATAACTTTGTAAAATTAATATTAATGCATACATGCTTTTGAATTATCTGTTTTATCTTGGTGATTTCTAACATTTATTATAATGAGCTTTCCTCATTATAATATGTCCTGGGGACATTCACATTTAGCATGGAGAACATCTCTGAACCCCACTCTTGCAACCCCACAGATAAAAGGATGTGGCAGAGCTCAAAAGAGCATTTGCTTAAGGCTGTAGAGAGTCACAGCCAGTTGGAATGGACTTTAATAAACAAACTCTATGGGATAGTTTAAAGTTAAATTGTTTTAATTGTTTTAATTTGTTTACATCACTTTCATGCATACTTCCTCTGGTGTAGCTCTGGTTGTTTCTATTTGATAAGACATTTGCATCTGGCATTCATGCTTTTTCTCCATAGTACAAACCGTGCATTGATGTGTATTGTTCCTCTTATGTCGAACCTGACAGTGTACATAGATTAACAATTGTCATGCAAACAGCAGAGGGATCTAAGGCAAAGTCTGACATTCCATGGTGTTGATTATCTGCAACAGTGCTGCTGTCATGGAGATAGCTGATAGATAGAACAATATATAGAACATTGCATCTTGTGCATACACCCAGTAGGTTAATAGAGGACAGACGGAGAGAGCACTCTGGGTGAATATGACATACTAAATTTCCCTATCCAATGTACAAGTGTCTTAAAAAGACTGTGTCTAATGATGGGTGTGCCTAGATTTTGTTTTCTTTTAGCCCAATGTGGCATTAACCTAGGAAAATTATGCCTCTAAGTACACTTTTCAAGAAAAAAAGAGAGAGAAGATGTAAATCTGACTTGGGTGAGGCCAGGTGGTAGCAGTGTTCAAATTAGACCGAGTCTTGAGGTTCCAGAAAGTCTGCATTTAATATCTAGGTTCAAGAGTTTGGAGGAGAAAGAAGCCACATGCACAGGCACCAATACAATACGTCTGGATGAAACTGTCACCAAAGTTGTTCCAGCAATAAACTCTGTCTTCTGAAACAGAGTTAAATACTAATAAAACAGGATATATGTAGCTCAGGAATGAAGGGTGGAATCCTTGGTGTTCTTGGTTATTTTTGTGCAGACATTCCATGGCCTGGCTAGGTAACATTTTCAATGGCTTGCTCATCAACACTGAAGATACTACCTAGCCAGGTCATGAAATGTCCGCATGAAAGCAACCTAGCTAGGAGATTACTGAGGAGTCCATAGATTTAAATGCCAATCAGCAATCCCCAATCCAAGTGCAACTACAGCTAAGTACCCTTGATTTAATAAAAATGGATTCTGCAATGTTTTCACCCAAAGCCAAAGCAACTCACTTTAACTAACACCTGGTTGTTTACCTATTTTCACTGATGTTCCCAAGGAGGCTGGTGGGATCTTGTTTCCAGTTCTAGACCAGATTTTTCTATATCAGGACAAGGGAATTATGGCCTATAAATGATATTTCATTAGGATACTAGGTATTAGAATTTGGCTCCATGGTTTCTGGGTTGCCAAATATGTGGCTTGATCATATACTGGTGCCTGATGACAGTTAACTGTTTGTTCATCCAATGTAAGTAATAAAAACCTCCATATAAATAGGAAGAACCTAGACAACTTGTTTGTGTATATACATAAGGTTCTGTGTCATTTCTAGTGTCATGTACACACAGCCTGGTCAAAATATCTTGCCTAAGTCATTATACATATAATTCAGATTTCCTTAAAAGCTGCCAAGGTGCTTCAATGGGATTACACATTGCCTTACTGATATTTTTTTTATGACCAGGTAGCTTATTTGAGCTATTAGCCCAGTTCTACGTGTACATAAATGCTCTTACATTCAGGTCACCAAGAATAGCTTGTTCAGTTTTAGTAAAAGAAAGATAAAAATAGTCAACCTAATTCTAATGTTTATAACTGCTGCTTTTAAACATCAATATGCACTAGCCACTTGGCAAATAATCACTTTATTGTGGGATCAAAATCATGGTTGCAAAGAATCTTTATAAAAGAGGTGAGTAGGGAAGGTAGATGGGTGGGTGGGTGGGTGGGTGGATGGATGGATGGATGGATGGATGGATAGATAGATAAGATGGATATCTGTCTATTGCTTTCATTAGCACATAATAGCACTAACAATCACAACTATTTTTTTTTAAAAAATCAAGATTTCATTGCCTGATGTTTCCCCAAACATCCCCAAATGTTTTTCAAATATTGGGCAAACATGTGCATTGATTACTTGCAACATAAGTCAAATTTTCATTTGCTATAAGGATATTGATTGTTATTGAGTGATAAACTAGATTACAGTCTGATAGTCTTGCAGATACCACAAGGCTGAAAGATTCATGTGAGGCAGCAAATTACATAGCCTGCTTTCTAGATAGCATTTTTCCTATGTCAGGCACTTTGATTCAGGAATCAGCTGACAGCCACAAGACGTGGAGAGGCCGTAGCAAAGCCGGTGCTGATTTTCCAGTAGTTCAGAAAAACCAAAATATCAGGTAACCCTTGAAAATCTAGCATGAGGACACTTGTTATCTTTTTAAAAAGATTCAGATTCCCTTTTAATTTTTATTCCAGTTGAAATGCTAATACCATATGCAGGTATCTAATGTACAGGAGGATACAATAAAATAGTTATTTCTTTAGCAACATTCATTTAGCAGTTGTAAAAAGGTTTCACTCTGTGTATATCAGTGATCTACTGACTTCCAAGGGAGATTGAGTGGAAAGAGGCCGAAGCATGTCCAAAGCTGTTTGTTGTGGCCTCAGAATAATCTCCCAACAGTAGCTAAATAATCAAATATATGTTGGTGATAAAATGCTTTATTACTTACATTCTACTAATACAATTAAAAGGTTAACTGCATACTGCCTTATAAGTAGGACTGTACTATACAGTGTACTGTACCAGAATTGGGCTTCAGAAAACTGGAAGACCACTAGATGGCAGGCAGTATGTCTTCCTACTGTCGAATAACCGCTACTTGGGGTAAATGTCTATGGAGATTCTCAGTCATCCAAGTCATGGTTGTCCTAAAGCTGCTTTTTCAAAAGGCAACTGGGCTTTTGTACCGTTTTTCCTTGAAGACTTTTCACTTCTCATCCAAAAAGTTTCTTCACACTCTGCTCTTATTGGGCTCTTCAGAAGCTTCTTAGATGAGAAGTGAAATGTCTTCAAGAAAAAACTAAGTCCATTTGCCCTTTGAAAAAGCATTTTTGGGATCACCACTTGTATACACCACAAGGAAAGGAACTGATATGAAAGAAGTATAAAACTTTATTCTGGGATGGTGGCAGATGAATATTAGGGTGTGTTTTAGTCTCTCCCATACAAAGCTTGAAGAAATTACATAACTTCTGACTAAATAATATTTTTCTCTAAAATATAAAAAAAAACACAGCATTGCTTGCTCTATGTTTCTGTGAATTCTCTATATCATCATCCCATCTATTGTGGTAAAAATCAACCATAAATGGAGAATTTTCTTCCCATACAAATAAATATCAGTTTCAGAGGTGAGATTCCCCCCCCCCCCCGAACTTCAGCTGGGGAAGAAAAACACAAATTTACTTTCTACACTTGCTCTTTTCCCAGTAATTCAAGTTGAACCTGTTTGCATTTTCAAACCTTTGTGTGTCCAGATACAAAGACACAGTTTTAAGAAGTTCGATCCTTATTATGAAGCTTCCATTCATACTAGTAACCAAATGTTGCAGTGGAAAGTGCAATTGGCATTTCAGCTATTCTGTTTCAAAGCTGCTTTTATTTTATGGATCAACTCAACCCTATCCCAGTTGTAGGTTAGCATTCCCCTGCCTTGGAGCATGCTCTCCTCTCATTGGGCTTTCCCCCATCCCCAGACGTGAGATTCTAATAAAGATTACAATTTTGTATTCATGCATTTTGTATTCTCAGTGCCTTCCAAGTCTGCTGGTATGTCTCTGTTGGACATAGACGGTACCAATTTTGCTATATGAGCAACAGCATTCTCTCCGTTAAAAATGGGACAATACATATATCACAATTCTGTGGAGTCCCTTCCTTTGAGATCAGCGGACTGCCCAGGCAACTACTTTAAGAGTGATAGCTAAACTTCCTAAATATATGCATGATTACACAGTGCAACAAAGCATGAGCTGAGCTTCTGCTGTGACTCAGCTTGAGTAATCATTTGTTAATCAAATGGGTGGTGCAGTTCAACCCCCTTGAAATGCTGAAAAATGTTTCTCACAAAGCCAAGAGGCTGGAGAGCAACATTCTACGCTTGCAAATTGAGGCTGTGATGGCATGTGGCTTTTTGCTTATTCTTATTGAGGCTCTTTCAGTTGTTACTCTCTCTCCACAACTCTTTAAAGTGACAGTGGCAGCATTGCTTTTGTCCTGTGATGCCAAATGTGTCTTCCTTAAATTTGGGGAATCAGTGGTTTTTAAGAAAAAATGGACGAGATCCAGCTGGATTTCTGCAAGTTCTCTTTTAGAAACTGTTCTGATATTGAATTTAGTAGCTGGAAGAGTAAAGTGTACAATCGGCCGGAACACAGTTGTGGCTGAAATAATAGAAAACACAGTTGTAGTTGATTTGAGGCAATCTACACTATGATTGGTTGCAGTAAATATAAAGGGGGAGTTTCCCTTTTCCCCCTCCATTTTTTCCTGTATGTTCTATATACTGTTTAATTCACCTCATGATATTCCTGTGTTCCTGATTATCTTATGTTGTTATGTTTTTCTGGATGATGACAAAGACTGCTACTGCTGCACAATTCCATGACAGAAACCTAGTAGACAAAAACCTGGGCTAGCAGCAACCCCACAGCAACTTTTAGGACTAGCTTCACTGGTGATAGAGAATCTGAGAGGTGGAACTCAATCCAGTTGGAAGGCCTGAGGGCAGAGAGGGCTGCACTAGAACTTCATTGAGCTACAGTTGTGAAACCACATTACACTATATTTATTCACAAACCTTTAAATTTAGTTCTGCTGTTCCTGTTCACCCATCTACAGTGGCTGCCAATTCCACTATGTAGTTATCAGAAAATGAAATCAACTTATTAGGTTAGGGATGCATAAGCTGAGGTTTAAGGGCTAACATGGCTGCATAACACATGACCTTTCAGATATTGCTGAATTGCAATTCTTTCATCCTCTGTTATTGTCCACACAAAAAGAAAGACTGTTGAGAGTTGTAATTCAGCAGTATATACATGATCGGAAATAGTGCAGCCATGCCAAAAGCTTTGGATACTGCTCCCAAAGCTTCTCCAAATATGCCAGTCACCAAATTGTGCATTTTAAAAAGATAGAATGGAAAAATTAATTACCTGGGAAGTAATCAGTTCTTAATCTTAGTTAAATGTTAATTATGTTAAATAATTAATAAATAATCCTGACCCATTCATTTTTGGGATAACAATCCTCAGCATGCCACTGAAAAGTCTTGAGTTAGTTGGAAGTCTCTACTAATCCATAAGTACAGTTTGCAAGTTGTAATTCTTCATGTGCCAAGTGATCTATTAGCGTCATATATGAATTTAGCTACTGTCAGGGAAGAAGTTGTTATAATGATAAATCCATGGAAGTATAATAATCCATTTGTTTAATAAGTAATTCACAATGGGCAAATAAAGAATTTTAAAAAATTGAATTCCAAACTGTTAACAATAACAGATAATCAGAGTTGGAAGGGACCTTATAGGTCATCTAGTCCAGGGGTCCCCAACCACCGGGCCGCGGACCGGTACCGGGCCGTGGAGCACTCTTTACCGGGCCGCAAAGAAAAAAAAATTAAAAAAAATGGCGGCTTTCTTCGCCGGTGAATGCTGCTGGGATCGGGGATCAAGGACACAAATGAAAGAAGGGGAGGGAGGAAGCAACCAAGCCTGTCCTGCTCTCTGGCTCAGCTCTCTCAGTCGCTTTCTCGCTCCTCCACCAGCCCAGGAAGAAACTGCTTCAAAGAAGCCGGGGGCTTTTCCTGTCGCCGCAGCTTCCCGAGCGCCCGTTTCACCCCACCCCACCCGCCCGCCCGCTCGCGGTTCAATCCACAGTGCTCCGTTCTGCCTGCCTGCCTGTCTGGTTGTTTGGGAGCAGCTTGGCTGAGAATAATAACTATTCGCCTCTTTTTATCAGCCGAAGCTGCTCCGAAACGAAGAAGGCAGGCAGGCAGGCAGGTAGAACGGAGCACTGTGGATTGAACCGCGAGCGGGCGGGCGGGCGGGTGGGGGTGAAACGGGCGCCGGGAAGCTGTGGCGACAGGAAAGCCACCCCACCCCCACCCCGGCTTCTTTGAAGCAGTTTCTTCCTGGGCTGCTGTGGAGCGATAGAGTGACTGAGAGAGGAACGAGGCAGACACCTGAGGGAGGGAGGGAGGAGACACCTGAGGGATGGGGCTGAGGGAGGCAGGACCAAGGCGCTCCCTGAACTTGGTGGTTTGCTGGCAGACGTTTTATTACCCGACTAGGTAACAACATCAGATGTTACCTAGTCAGGTAATGAAACGTCTGCAAGCAAACTACCAAAGTCGGATTCTCTCCTCCCCCCGGTCCTTGAAAAAATGTTTCTGCTTGAAACCGGTCCCTGGTACAAAAAAGGTTGGGGACCACTGATCTAGTCCAACCCTCCCTGCCCAAGAGGGACACCCTATACCATTTCTGACAAATGGCAATCCAATCTCTTCTTGAAAGTCTCAAGTGATGGCGCTCCCACAACTTCCGAGAATTATTTTCCTTGAGATAACTCATGCAACAATCTCAACATTTTCAACAGTATTGTTTTGTCATTTTAGATTATTATCCAGTATATGATATCATTTTAGGCCATAAAAGTGGAAAATGGAAGGAATTCTGTTAAGCTCAGATTTCCTTTATAAATGATACAGCTGAGTATGTTAGTATATGTTAATATAAAATTTAAAGAAAATTCAGATATAAAATGAAGAGTTGTAAGCATCAATATAGGATAATGTCTGTTTGCAAAATTTCCCTTTTGCCAACTGAGACCCTTCAAATTCGTCTTTATTGTAAGTGAAACAATTAACAAACAAAAAAGGGAAGAAAGTTTGTCGTGCCCTCCTGAAATTGTTTTTAATTTTTTTTTCTTTGTAGCTTTATCTTGATTTCTATTTTTGTACTTTGTACCACAGCATATTCTAAATTCGCCTGTGTTTTTTTTCTTTTCTTTAATATCTAATAGGGATTGGGAAGAATGTCATTTGTGATAGAACAGCCACTCCCCTGGATGCCTTTCGGATGATGACAGCTGCCCACTATTATCCCAAACTTATGAGCATCATGGGCAACGTTCTCCGTTTCCTGCCTGCCTTTGTGAAGATGAAGCAGCTGATCCAAGAAGGCTATGTGGGAGAACTGCTTGTGTGTGAGGTACAGGTTCACAGTGGAAGCCTGCTGGGGAAGAAATATAACTGGAGCTGCGATGATCTAATGGGAGGTGGAGGGTTGCATTCTGTTGGTACCTACATCATTGATCTCCTGACTTTCCTCACCAGTCAGAAAGCAGTGAAAGTTCATGGACTTCTTAAGACCTTTGTGAAACAGACCGACCACATTAAGGGAATACGGCAAATTACGAGCGATGACTTCTGTACATTTCAGATGGTCTTAGAAGGTGGGGTGTGCTGCACTGTTACTCTTAATTTCAACATGCCGGGAGAATTTAAACAAGATATTGTAGTGATTGGATCAAGTGGGCGACTAATTGCAGTCGGCACTGATTTGTATGGACAAAGCAATAACTCTCCACAGAAAGAGCTCCTCTTGAAGGATTCTGCCCCAGTCAGCAATGCCTTGTTACCTGAGAAGGCCTTCAGCGACATCCCATCTCCGTACCTCCGGGGCACCATAAAGATGGTACAAGCAGTCAGGGAGGCATTTGAAGATCAAGACGACCGACGAACCTGGGACGGACGGCCACTCACAATGGCTGCCACTTTTGACGATTGTCTCTATGCTTTGTGTGTGGTGGACACCATTAAGAGATCCAACCAGTTGGGTGAATGGCAGAACATTGTGATTATGACTGAAGAACCAGAACTGAGTCCTGCTTACTTGATCAGTGAGGCCATGCGGCGGAGCAGGATGTCTCTGTACTGCTAGATTTTTGTCTTGACTTGGGGGGGGGAGTGAATCGATTCAGCTTTTTCCTGACAGAAATATGACTACACATCTCAGGCCTGGAAAAGGGAAACAGTTTAAGGAAACAATATTTGTTGCTAAAGCCACATTGCCTAGATGGTGCTGAAATAGTAGATGCATTGGAAATGCCCTCGTAACACATAGTAGTTGCAGATCCTTAAGAAGGAAAAATGTGTGTTAGCTTTTTACCAAATAATAGGAAGGTAAAATGTAATCAGTTTGCAATCTGTTGGAGCATGGCTGATTCAGTTGTGTTTACTGTTTTTTTTTTTTAAAAAAAAAAGGTTCCGGAAGGTCCAGTTGGGCATTACAGAAAAACAAAATAAAAAAACCAGGCCATAAAGATGCTTGAATCAGAAGCCTATGTGTATTGCACAGACTTACCCATAGCTTCTCTCCACTGATAAAAGCATGCTACTCTGTTCTTAGTTGGTTAAATAACCCATTGCATTAGTTAAATGATACAATAAGAACATTTGGCATGAAGATGTTATCTGATGTCAAAAGAATTCGATAGGTTGATTTTCATGGCTAATTTAAATAATGTTTTTGGATTTCCCCCCCCCTTTCTATGGAATATAACTTGAACAAGTAGATTCGCCCCCCCACCCCCCCAATTCATAGTATGTTCCACTTCAGGTTTCAGGCCATAGGTCCAGTAAGCTTTGATTCAAAGCACAACAATCTATATAAAAATAGGGTTGAGCAAAAATTAGTTTTAGGATAGCTACATAATGTTTGATTAGCTTGGATTCATGGTAAATTCCAGGGTGATATTTTTTGCTTCGTTTCAGAGCAAAACCAAGCATAACTCCTATGATACCTTAAAATGTTTACTTTAGCATAAATTTTCATGGACTGGGCCTTTTTTGGTTAGAGACATGAAGTAGTCTGTCTGACAAAGTGGATTTAGTTGCAAAATGATATACTGTAATATGTTACTTAGTTCTCAAGCAATTACAAGATCACTAGTTCCTAATTTGGAATTATATCTTTAAGTCTCAAACTAGGGAAACTAGAGAGATAATCAGCAAAACATAGCTTTTGAGCCAAATCTCATGTGTTTTGGGCAAAACCTGCCCAAAGTAAAACACGATGCCTCCCCAGTAAGGAAAGCCCCAGCTCAGAGAAAAAATAATTTAACTAAGGTGAGATGAGATGTGGTGACGGATCATTTTTGTATGAGTTAGACAGTTTGTTCTTGTTGTGGAAGCATATCTTGTGATCATAATTGGTGTGCCTGAAAGTTTTATTGCAATATTGTTTGAGTGTCCAATCAGTATCATAATGACAACAGGAGAGCTTTTTGTCCTGTTGCTCCCAAACAGATCGTTTTCTGGGATCTTCATTATGAAAACTCCCAACACACAATGAATTGTTCATGTTTCTTTTCTTTCACTTTGAAAAATTCAAATAAATATTGGAGGTCTTACTTGGGACTGCAGGTTTCATAGTACTTTATCTCGAGAACTGAAATTATCCTGCAGGAATTGATGCATATTTCCTTGAAGCAAAAGTTGCCAGAGCTCACTAGACTAAAAAAGCCATTTGATCCATAACTACCTACAAGCCCTAGACCAGGGGTGTCCAACCTTGGCAACTTTAAGACTTGTGGACTTCAACTCCCAGAATTCCTCAGCCAGCAAAGCTCTCTCTCTCTCTCTCTCTCTCCTAAGTAGCAGAATATAGGTTAATTGATTCCCTGAAGAGAGATTTTGAAATTATGATAACCACCATAGGTGTGATCTTGGTTACATCTCTTTATGGTAATTTGCTTTTAGAAATAGCTGTGCCAAGTCTCTTCCTGAACAAGAGTCATCTTGTCTTTTGATTGATTCTACAAGTTGTGAAAAAGTACTTTCTTCCATATATACCTTGTTTATTCCTCTGGGGTGCCATCTGCAAACTCCCTGGATAAATTTAATCAATAATCCTCTTAAGAAAGTCCCAGTTTGTTTGCAATATCACCATCCCCACAAACATTTACTGTTAAGAATCCTGAGTGTTGCACTGGCTTAAAATGACACTATACCCTTTCAGTGGGAAATGCACAGAATTTTGGGGTGGAGGTTGTTGAAGGCCCACAGGACATTGTTTATAAAGTCACGATATTGCCAGTGAGGATGAGACTGATTATTATTATTATTTTTTACTATTTATTGGAAAAGGGAGGTTGGGAGGGTTTAAATGTCTATTTTTTTTGTGGGGGGTGGGGTATTGCATTAAAAGGACAAGTTGCACTGATGAAAATAATAATTTTCCTGGCAAGACTGTGGGAACTGAATCTGGCCACAAGCCACAAATTGCCCACTGTTGCTTTATACCATAATTTGTATTTGTCTGGCAACTGATCTTCACTGGAAGTTAATAAATTGCCCATAATCAGAACTGAAGATTTATGAAAAGCTGGATCATACTTGGTCAGTAGGGCTTGATTTAGCACTTTGCATGTATAACTGAGAGAACTGCATTAATTTCAGGAACTGGATGGAGCCCATTTTATATAAAGTCAGATGAGAAATAGTAGAAAGAGAAGAATCCTGTTCTGTCATGGAATTCATATGAACTTGAGCTTGCCTTATCTAGCTTAATGTTGGGGGGTTATTTAAAGGAGTATCTGTTATTGGGACATCTTAACAGCATCATGAGTAATCTCTGCTGCCAGCTAAGGTGTTTCATTTGTGTCTATATATGGATTGATAAGAGCATCTTTTAATAAAGGATCTCTACAAGGGTCAGTAATATAACCTCCCCCTATTTTTCCTTCTCTCCTAGATCTAAAACTACAATTGAAATATCAGGTGGGTGGGTAGGAATATGTTTGCACTAAGAAAAATTAGAATGTAATGGCATCACTTTCTTTAAATTATTACCACTATCCCTCCATCCCTGTTCAAAGTTTTATGCACGGTATCAAATACTGGATAGAAAAAAATAGATTTAAAAGAGCAAAATGCACGAAGCATTGGAGAAGTGTCATTATGTTATGGGGTGAAATTTGATATTCCATTTACTTGATAATAGATAATAAACCTTCTCCAACTTCATGTTCTTGGGATACATTGAAGCTACACGTGCCTATTATCCCAGTTAATGTTGGTTCTGCAATTTTATAGTTGTGGACATAATACAGTTGGAGGGCACCAGATGGCTGCTATAGACTCTTAAAAGTTCTCCATTGCTTTTGCTGCACTGTTGGTCCTCATCTGAGAAATCCTTGCAGAATGATTTATTCTGATATACAGGTTTTTTTCCACATTAATTTAAATAATAAAAGGATGGAAACCTACTGGTAACATTTTGTGATTTCGTTTTATCCTAGACAGATTTAGTTAGTTTTTATTTTCTATCAATCTGCTGTCCTTCTCTATAAGAGCACTGAAGATGGCAAAGGGAGACGGAGAGGTACTTAGTCCTATAAATCTTCTTAAAATAGCATTTCCATGATTGATTGCAATTCTTTACTTGATCTGGTTCTAGAATATTGTTTTGCTCTTTGTTTTTAACTTTAAACATTCAAGTGTACATTTATTGCTGTATTTAATATATATCTATATATTTATTGTGTTTTACAAGCATATATATTATATAGAGTGTGAATATATATATATATATATATATATATATATATATATATATATATATATATATATATATATATATATATATATATATATATATATATATATATATATAATGTAGGTCTAGGTGTGTTCAGGTCTTTTCCCGTGTAAGATTAAGAGCATCTTGGCGACATTTCGGCGAGGTCCCACTTCGTGCCAGTGGCACGAAGCCAAAAGCATCAGCCTGAGGATGCCGACTGGGACCTTGCCGAAACGTCACCAAGATACTCTTAATCTTACACGGGAAAAGATCTGAACACACCTAGACCTACATACCTGTACCCGTGAAAATCTACGAAAACAAATATATATATATATTTGAATATATATATATATTCAGTTGCATGGGCATTTTGTGTGTAGCAAATATTTTAAAAAGTTATTTATCAAACAATAAAAATGTGATTAAAAAGAGATTCTATATTTTAATACCTCAAAAGGTTAAAAAGCAAAAAAAGAACGTGGGATTATCCTAAAAAGAAAAGAGAAGATGTGGAGAATGTCCCCAGCTTTTGACAACCTGGCTGCTTTTTAATAGAAAGCAGCCTTTGATGTTTCTCAGCTACAATAAAATCCATACAACTTCTGTACAATGTTTATGCGTTAACCTTTCATTGTTTGGGGAATGTAGTTAGATATAATCAATCCTTGGCATACATGTGCTGCTTTAAGGAAGGCTTCCTGCTGTTCATACATATTTGATAATCGGAATAAAAAGAACTGAAATGCTGAATAAAGACATAAAAGAGACTGGGTTCCAGCTGCAAGTCATTCCTTTTGCTCGTGTGTTCTTCTTCCATAGCCTAGTTTTTTTTTATTTTCACTACTCCCCCATCGCAACAGATGTTTAATTTGATGTACCTGAATGAAAACTCCCAAGATTTCTACTATCCATTTGTGTTTTCTTTCTTTGAGGATAAGCTCCAGGGAACACAGTGGGAAGAAGAGAAGTAATTGATTCTGTTCCACTTCCCTGGGGCCAGCTTGAATAGCCATTTTGAAATATAAAACATTTTTTAGTGTTTCTGTCAAATAGTTTTATCTGCTTTTATGCGGCAGAATTCTGTTAGGGCTTCATATGGCATAAAAGATGAATCTTAGAAGCCAAACATTTTTGCCATAATTGGCACAAAGGCAAATCCAATGCAATATTAATACAGTATGAATACTATGCACCAACACATACGCTGTGTTTGTTCTAAGTTTATTGATCAATGCTGTTTTCTTTTCTTTCTCTTTCTTTTTCTTCCTTCCTTCCTTCCTTCTTTTCTTTCTTGTTTCCTCATTATGATATTAGATACCATATCTAGGTACAAGGTAGTGTTTTTGCTGTCAAACCTTGCTAGTTATCGTATCCCAGGATGTACTTGAGAGAAATAGTTTTGGGGCTAGGGTGCAAATCAAGGCTGGTCTATCCTTCCCAAAGAAAAGGTATAAAAAGCAAATAGCTTCATTTTAACCAATTTTAAACACATATTAGATATTTAATATCTAAATAAGTAGATGAATGACCATCTCACTATGCTTTGACAAAAAAATATTTGTTCACTGGGTTTTCTTTGGAAAAAATTGAGTTTGGTTCTAGCCTAATCTCCATTGATCCTTCATATTTTTGTCCAGGCTTTATGGGAGAAAATTAGCTACTGACTGATGAATGTTAAAGACTGCATTTGGAAAATTAAGTGCAGGGAACAACAGTCCATAACTTACAACTGCTCATTTAGTGACTGTTTGAAGTTATAGCAGCACTGGAAAAAGTGACTTATTTTCACACATATGAAAAGTTGCAGCTTCCCCATGGTCACGTGATCAAAATTTAGACGCTTGACAACTGACTCATGATGGCTGCAAGTGTTCTGCGTCATGGGATCACCTTTTGCAACCTTTTGACAAGCAAAGTTAATGCGGAAGCCAGTCACTTAACAACCGTGTTATTAAACAACTTTAGTGATTCACTTAACAACTTGGGCAGGAAAGGGGCAAAACCCATTTATCAACTGTCTCGCTTAGCAACAGAAATTTTGGGATCAATTGTGGTTGTAAGTCAGGGATTATGGCCTGTATAGCATTCTTAGCGTAGTCCTCCAGTGCCTTGTTGCTACATGGTCATTATGCTGTCCACTACCTGCTTGCTGCCCGGAAGTGTGTTGCAATGAAAAAAAAGCACCAGCTTGTCTTGCGCAGTCAGAGCAGCACATGAAGCGCCTGGCCAAGCTGCCTCTCTGACCATCAGGAACATTTCATAAGGACACACGTGAATGCAGGGTTTTGAGAAAGGACAACCCAAACGTTGGGTTTCCAATTTCCTGCTATATCCCCAGAATGGATGTTTGTATTTGATCTCTGTCTATGTTAATTCAAGGCCTGCATTTATATTTGAAGTAAGAGCTCATTAAGTTTCAATGGAGCCCTAGGGAAAAATGTCATAAAAACAAGTGCAGGAAATACAGCTGGGCTGTTATAGTATTGATTGGGTAATGCAGCAAGTAAATGTTACAATGCAAAAAGCTTTTAAAAATCAGTATAGCAAATGGAATGGGAGCTTTCTTTTTCCTAAGGTGTTTTAGCATGGGTTTCTGTAGGATTGCTCGCAGGGGGTGGGAGAACTTTCAAAAAGTGCATTTATGTATCAGCTGCTACCAACAGATCAGACTGTTAATCAAGATTGGTGTATTTAGTTGATTTATATACCACTCCTAATGTCTGTTAAATAGAGGGCTGTCCATTAACTCAGGTTTTACTGTAGATTATGCTGTTTATGTTCATTAAATGGTACAAATTTACAAATAATTCAAATTTGGATTTAATAGGCATACCCTATCTCAAATTGTTGGATAAATCAAGATTTAATTGATTTAATTCATAATACCTATATTCAGGCAATGAAGTAGAACATCTTTTCTCTTTGCCATCTATTCTCCTAAGCCATTTTTTAGAAAATAAGACTGACTTGGCAAAGAAAAGATAACTCGGATTGCCCAGCCATCATGCCTTTTTCCTTTAATGATTGCAATACACTTGCTAGATAGGCAATGCTGAAAATAATTGGTACAAAAACCAAAGGACTTTTGGATTTAACAGCAACTTGAATATCAGAATCCTCGTGAGAAACTGGGAATGCAAAATACAATCCTCAATTTATGAGTGTTCATTTAATGATGGTTCAAAGCTATGATAGTCTTTGAAAAAATGATTTACTCCTTGTCCTTGCTCAAGACCGTTTCCCCCGCCCCCCCATTGGTCACATGATCATAATCCAAGCGCTTGGCAACTGGCTCGCATTGATGACCGCACATTATGGTTTTACCATTCTACAGTTATGTAGTTGTCATTTGTGTCCCTGTCAGCTGGTTTCCAGCAAAAAATGTTAATTGGGGAAGCTTAACAACTATGGCAGGGGTGTCAAACTCATGACCTCACGTCACATATCATGACTTTTTTCCCTTTTGCTAAACCGGGCGTGGCCAGCATGTCATGCATCCGGCCCAGTGGGCTTGAAGTTTGACACCCCGATCTATGGTGATTTGTGTAATTGTGTTAAAAATGATAATACAGTTGTGTCTGGATACATGATGACTTGCTTTAAAACTGCAGTGACTTAAGACAAAATTTCTGGCTCCAATTGTCCATAAATTGACAACTACTTCTAATACGAAATACAAAATTAAGAAAGATACTGGAAATATTTGACTATAATAAGATTGCAATAAAGTCTAGAACAGTTGATGGAAGATAATGGCAACAAAGATTTGATTGTCATTTTTTCTCTCCTCTTGAAAGCAGCTTTGACTTTTATTAACATCTCAGAAACATCAAGGTAGGGAGATGTATGATTCAAGACACAATTCGGCTTATGCAATCACTCCCCCTTTTTTTTACATGCATCATAGACAATGGGATATAAAAAAGGGCAGAGCTTTAATCACAACCATTTTTTAAAAATCCTCCTTGTGGATCCTCCTGATTTGGTGATAGAGGCAAAAATCCCTTACCATGAGAAGCTATGTTTGTAGGGCATCTGCCTCTTAATACAAATTAATATGCATAAGCTGCAGAAATATGGTAGAACTACCCTGTTTCTCCAACAATACGGCCTCCCCCAATAGGAAGTCCCAGCATGTTTTATAGGCATGAAATGAAATTAAGCCCCTCCCCCCAAATTAAGGCCTATATTAAAACATGCGAAATGGGGGGGAAATGGCGGGGGGCTTGCCGTTAGGAAGCACTTTTGTTGCACACCCAGATATGGTGCTGCCTGCGTTGACCCCGATACAAAGTGCCTCACCAACGCCGAGGTCAATATCCAAGCCCTCACTGCCCGCCCAACCGAAGATGCAAGTGGGGGGAATTAAGTCACCCCCGAAAAGACGGCCTAGCTATTTTTTCGGGGCTCAAAAAAAAAAAAAAAGACCCGGCCTTATTATATGAGAAACGCGGTAGTAGCCATTGATTAACTGATTCATGTATTTATGTATCCCCTTTTGTAACCACATTGAGTTAGCAAGTTCCATATAATTATTATATAAACATGAAGAAATACTTCTGCCTGTTTCGTACCACCCACTGTTCAGATTTGTTTGATGACTACAGCCCCCCAAAATGAAAGGATAAAAGCAGTAAGAGAATGATTTACTTCACGCTGGAAAGAGTCCAATTTCAGAAGCAAAAGAGAAAGTTTTCCCTGTGCCTTCCTTCTCCCAACTCCCTTCCAACTAATAGGAGAGAACTTATTTATGTCAGTGGCTGAACAGGCAGGTTGCAGGACTTGGTTTAGAAAATACGCCCCGAGGTCTGAAGAACTGCGGCTATCTACTAATTTTTCCCATTTCCATCATTGGAATTTGATGCTGGAAAAGAGCCATGATGATTTCTAGACTGTTTGAGCTGAATTCTCCTGCAGGCACATCTCTGCCCAGGTTTAAAGATAGATGTGTCTGAACAAATTTATCTTCAGTATAAGCTTTTGTATATGCAGCTACCTATAAATACACAACCATTCTGTATCTCTGTGTTAACACAAACATGGACAAAGATATTGACAGTAACTTTAAAAATGCGGAACTAAGTCTCTCTGGATTTAATCAGATGTAGGGCTAAGTAGTCAAACATTGTATTGGTTATTTTTAATTTGCCATCACATTCTCAGACTAAAATATTTAGAAAATCCTAATCTGGGCATTTGACTCTGTCAAGAACACAATGAGAATTAAGTTACGCTAGGTAGCGTTTTCAGCAAGGTCCAAACACTGTATCTTAAATTGTGTATCCAAAGAGTGGACTGAATATTTCTTGATTATTGGTAGTCCTTGATGTAGAACAGTTCATTTAGTGACTGTTCAACATCACGACGGCACTGAAAAAAGTGACATGACTGTTTTTCACACTTAACGACCGCTGCAGCATCCTCATGGTCCAATTCAGACACTTGGCAACTGATTCACATTTATGACAATTGCATTGTCTCAGGGTCATGTGATCATTTTTTTGAGACCTCCTGACAGGCAAAGTCAATGGGGAAGCCAGATTCACTTAACAACCGCAGTGGTTTCTGTGCCAAGAAAAGTTGTAAAATGGGGCAAAATTCAGTTAACTGCCTCCCTTAGCAACAGAAATGTCGGGGTCCATTATGGTAGTAAGTCGAGTATTACCTGTACTGTATTTCTCTCAAATTGCTTACAAAATGAAGGCACATACCTTTTCTACCCTACCCACGTTTTACAACCCTATAAACATGCCCAAGCTCTTAAGTGTGCCTCAGCAGGGTTTGGTAAATCCTGGCTCATAGATCTTGTGACACCAATAAAATTTGTTTTCCTAACTAGGCAGATATAAAATGCACAGAACAACTATGCCACTTATTGACAGGAACAGGTGCTCTTAAGAAAAGCTAGTTTAAGGCTGCCATCTCCTGCTTCTGCAGTAAATTGCAGTAATAAAAAGTGAGGCATGCAGCTGAGTATAAAAAGCAGCTGTTGTCCAGAGCCTAATAGTATGCACTTCTATCTACAAAAATGTTTTTTCTTCAGTGTAAAATTGTATCTACAGAATAGCTAATTACTGGTTAATAAAGTGTTTGCTATGCATTAATATTTCTCAAAAGGAAAACAATAACATTTAAGATCCTAACAAATATATGATCAAGTTTTTGTGGATTACAAGCTTTTCATCAGATGTATGCACAGTAAAATATAGAACTGATTTTATCTAGTAGTCCTTTCTCCTCCATATGTGATTTCACTTGTACAATCATATACTGAATTCCCTAACGAGTTTGTAATTGCAGCCTTTGTAGTGTTTAATATAATTTCTATTTTCTAAAACCGCATTACTAGACTGCCTAAGAAATCAAGTGAAGTTTTTACAGTGTCTTCACCCAGCTTTATTTGATTAAAATTACTTCAAGATGGCTTAAGAGAAAAGAATAAAGTGCAAATATTAGAAACAGATAAATGAAATATAAAACTGAGAAGTAGCAATAACAACAGAGCAACTGCCAAGAGGAAAGCTATTGCTTTGCAGATTCTGGTTAGCTACCATCCTACAGTCCTGAGTCTGACTCAGAAAATGATATTCTCTGGTCAGTCAGGACCAAAAATCTGGGAAAAGTAAGTGTACTTTGAACTAAATTCAGCTTCACCTAACCCAGTATCTTCCAGATGTTAAATGGGAAAAGGTAGGAATGCCCGCCTCCCAAAAAACCCGTAGGCCAAAAGATTGCAGCTACAAATGAATGCTTTTGCAGTAGAGGTAGTCCTCAACTTACAACAGTTCATTTAGTGACCAAAGTTGCAACGGTACTGAAAAGTGACTTACAACCATTTTTCACACAACCATTGCAGCATCCCTGGGATCACATGATCAAAATTCAGACTCTTTGGCAACTGGCTCATATATATGACGATTGCAGTGTTCCAGGGTCATGTGATCCCCTTTTGGGATCTTCTGATTCACTTGACACGTGTCACTAACTTAACAATTGCAGTGATTCACTTAACAACTGTAACAAGTTGTAAGATGGGGCAACATTCACTTTACAAGAGGACAACCTGTACTGCAGGTGTTTTATACCAGCTTGCACCCCCATTAGCTTGATACAGGCAGTCCTCAACTTACAACAGTTCATTTAGTAACTGTTCAAAGTTACAAAGGCACTGAAAAAAGTGATTCATGACCATCTTTCACACTTACGACCGTTGCAGTATCCCCATGGTCACGCAATCAAAATTTGGATGCTTGGCAAATGACTCACATTTATGACCATTGCAGTGGCCTGGGATCATGTGATTTACCTTTTGGGAACTTTCTAACAAGCAAAGTCAATGGGGAAACCAGATTCACTTTAACCACGTTACTAACTTAACAACTTCAGGGATTCACTGAACCACTATAGCACACAACGTGGCAAAATTGACTGAACCAATTGACTCACTCAGGAATAAAAATGTGGGGCTCAATTGTGGTCGGAAGTCGAGGACTACCTACACTCTGGTAAATAGGCTGCTCCTTCTTACCGGGTTTTAACGGCTCTACTTTGACACATTATTATTAAAATGATTATATAATACCAACCCCTTCGGAATATAAAACAAACAAGGCCACCCAAAGACACCCAGTCGCTTTGGTCATAGCGACGCCGAGATTCGAACGCGTTTTCCCCAAAGGCAGCAACCACAGCGGCACGCGCCATTCTCTCTCTCTCTCTCTCTCTCTTTTTTTTAGGGAAAGCAACAAAGAAAACTCGCGATATCTCGAAGGCGAGGCCTTGCGCCGCCCGGTTGCCTCCGTGGTTTGCCCTTCACGTCTGGGCTGGTTGGAGTCTGCGCGGTGGGAGGGAGCTTGCCGTCAGGTTTGGCAAGGCCGAGGCCGAGTAGAAAGGAAGGGAGAGCGGGATGTGAGGCGTTTTTATTAGCTGCCGCAGCCGGGTCTCTCCCGTTTTGTTTTCTTGCTCCAGTCGTGGCGGCTGTGACGACCTTCATTCCAAGTCAGCTTTTCTTCGGCATTCAGTCATTCTAACGATCTGTTGCTTTTTTTTCTCCCCCCCCCCCCTTTTTCAGTTAAGCTCTTCTCGCCCGTTGTCCATCTCCCCAGTGGAGAGTGCGGGGCGCCCTTGTGGATATCCTGAGGACTAGCGCCTTTGTTGCTGTGGTGCCCTCTGGTTGTGTTAGGATTCCGCTTCTATTAGTAGGTACTTCGATATCACAACGGTACACCGGAGGTCGAAATGGGGGTTACTTAGATCAGGGGCCTCCAACTTTGGCCACTTTAAGCCTGGAGGACTTCAACTCCCAGAATTCCCCAGCCAGCTTTGCTGGCTGGGGAATTCTGGGAGTTGAAGTCCTCCAGGCTTAAAGTGGCCAAAGTTGGAGACCCTTGACTTCGAGTCAAATCCAGCCCAAGAGTTTGTTAGCTTGTCCCAAAGCTCAACCAAATTTATCTCATGGGATTATTCTAAGAATCGGGTCAAAAAATAATATGTATGCTACTTTGAGCTGTGGAAACATAGGTGTGATGGATGTTTATGGCTCTTTTTTTGAATTCCCTGTGACATAGGAATGAAAATAAAGGCAACTCTTTAACAAAGGAGATGGTTTTGGTCTTGTTGCTTTAGAAGATTAACATATTTCTCATGGTGGAGTCTTCTATAATCCACTTTTATGAATTGAATGCTAATCCACATAATAAATATTTGAAAGTCTTTAAAAATATTGTACTACAAGTCTTTTTTCCATAACCGATTAGTTTTCTGGAAACTTTTAGTTTGATCTGCAAGAATCCTTTAATGGCATAATTTGTAGTGAGACTGGGATTGTGCAGGATTGCTTTTTAATGTTTTAATTCCAGGTTCTATTCAAAACCCTTAATTTTGAAAAGCAAAATATGTTGTAACTATCAGTGTTTCCCCCTAAAATACCAACCTAATAATGTTTTAAACTTATGAAATGCACTTTCTTCATGCATTCCATTTTATTTATTGCAAAGAAATAAAAATGAGGTTATCTTTATTTTTTCTGAAACTTGAAAGCGTTTAGACTCTAGAACTATTATATGCCTTTAGTGACAGTTACAACATATGCTGTCTATGCTTCTTATTTTTGCATTATTAAAGTATGAATTTCATTGTTTGTGCAGTCAAAACACTATCACCTACTCCTCCCCCCCCCATGTATCTGACAACTTATCAAAATTGAAATGTGCAGAAATTGAAACACTGCAGGAAAAAAGAAATGGCAGAAGTGGAAAGGAGGGAAGAACGTGGCCTTAATTTTGCTGCTTATCCCTGTTCCCATCATGGTTTAGAATCACAACTGCATTCACCCTGTACATAAAGGACTATGGATATATACTTGAGTGGGTAAACTTCAAGGTCTTTAAAGCATTGCAAAGTAACACTAGAAGCAGAACTGGACTATCCAATGAGAGAAAGGTTGGATGGAGAAAAGCCTTGGGAAAGTGAGGCAAAAGGCGAAACAGAATTAATTATTTAGAAAGGAATGTGACTGGATATAACACCAAACAGGAGAATTGTGTACTGCAACATTTTCTTGTTGAATGTACTGATCGTAAAACCCTTAATTTGGTGACATACTTTAATTTGTCTTTATTTTAGAATGAGACATGGCTGACGATCCTCAGAGAAATTTCCGATCCGTGTACTATGAAAAAGTAGGATTTCGTGGTGTTGAAGAAAAAAAATCATTAGAAATTCTTTTGAAAGATGACCGGTTGGGTATGTGCAATATACAATGTAGTGCAATGTTTACAGTTGCTAAGGGTGTGTTTTGATTTTTGGCAAATTTGATTTTGGTCTTTCTGAATTACTCTGGATTTTGAATTTATCTGACAATTGAATGTCCATTTTCCTCCCAAGGAAATGTTATTACAGCAAGATAGAAATGAGGGATGAGAAATATTTTTTTTTCTCTCCTCTCTTTTCAACCTTTGAAAATATTATCAAGTATTTCAGCAAAGCAAATAAGTCTTCTGCTGGAAATAAGAATAGTAGATGAGGACAAGTCACCTCTTGATTGGACAACTGTAATGTGCTCTACATGGGGCTGCTGTTGAGCATTTGGAAGCTTCAGCTGGTCCAGAATGATGTCCATGTGTCGGAATAACAGAGTTGGAAGGGACCTTAGAGGTCTTCTAGTCCACCCCCCTACCCAACCTGGAGACCCTGTACCATTCTGGACAAATGGCTGTCCAATCTCTTCTTAAAAACCTCCAGTGATGAATCACCTGAAATTTCTGAAGGCAAGCTGTTCCACTGGTTAATTGTTCTCACTGTCAGGAAATGTCTCCTTAGTTCTAGGTTGGTTCTCTCCTTGATTAGTTTCCATCCATTGCTTCTTATCCTGCTTTCTGGTCCCCAAGGTGCTCTCATTTTAAAGACAACTGGACTTTCTGATTTTTGTTTTTCGCTTCTCATACAAGAAGCTGCTTCAGTTCTAACTAATGGGGGAGTGGGGGGAAATGGAAGGGATTCATACTTTTGCAACTGGGCTAATCTGTGTCCTCAGAGTCACCTGAATCAGAATTCCAATGAGTGTGGAACCATCTTGGCGCTGCTGAAAGGACTGCAATTATAAACAGGAGAAAAGTATTGTCAGCAGAGGGGGAATATCCTCTGGAGAGCCTTTTGTTCTGGTGCCAGGGTTCCAGTGTCAGTATTGATTAGAGCTGCCTCATAACATTGTGAAACACTGTTTTTATATCTTTATTTACAGATATTGAGAAGCTTTGCACATTTAGTCAAAGGTTCCCTCTCCCATCCATGTTCCGGACCTTGGTATGGAAGGTGCTTCTAGGTATGGAAAGGGATGAAGACCAAGTGCTTCTTTATCAATAACAAGAGTGGCTTTGCTGTCAGCTGTGCTCCCTGATAAAACCTTGCAATAGATGCCTTAGCGGGTGTACCCATTAAAATATATTAAGTGGTACTAACCAATATAATTGGCTATTGTAACACCTATAAAGTGAAATTTCCAATAGTTTGCATTTTGTCTCTGAATAGCTTTGGTTAACCTGGGGTATTTAGGAAGGAATCCTGCTTAATTTTTTTTCTAACATTGCTCTAGTCTGGATTTTTTAAGGTGGATCCTGGAAAAATTGCTCTTTGAAATTTGGTTTTTTAATCAGCTTCCCTATCCTGGCTTCTTTCAGATATGTTGGAACTGTAAATTTCAGATTCTCAACCACATCTGTATCTGAGGTGGGGAAGACTGGCCTATGTGGTCTCCCTGTTTTTGTTTCCTAAAAACAAATGCATTGTTAAAATGTTCAGTAACTTTGCTTGTCAATAAATAGGGAGACTTGGACTGTGCTTGGAATTTTCTGTATAAAAGCCTTATCTGTAATTCTAAATCAGTCATACCTAAGTCCCTTTGGATATATGTACATATATTTACAGGGAGTGCTCCTGTTCATTTAAAGAAAAAGTACATGAATGAGGCTCACTTTTCTGCTCATTCCTCCTGAACATAGTCTTCAACAAGAAAACTCTCCTTGTAGCTTGTTAGCAGAGACATTAGTGAACATTAGGCAGTGCTATTGGGTCATCCTTCGAGAGAAGGGTAATGTAGTCTGATGTGACCAGAATGAATAATTAAATTATAGGCTGATCATATTTTTTTATCCTAATGCTGCACACTCCTGTAATTGTCTTAGAAGAGTATACATGGAAGAATAATTGTAGTGGCAAATGAACTTCAGTAGTAAATCAATATTTACTTAACCTGAAAAGATAAACAGAAGGACTCAGTGGGTGGGTGGGGGTGGAAACGGTGGGAGCAGAAGTGACTTTTGACTACCTGCCCATTTCCCCACTAACTTGGCTGCTCACAGGTTCACAATTGTGATCATGGGACGTTGCAGTGGCTGCAACTTTGCAAATAAAACTGGGATGAACATTGTGGAATTTCAATTCCATAGGAATAATGGGTCCCGGATTTTGTATGCACTGTTAACATATTTTAGGTACCCTGATTCAAAAATTGTTGTGATATAATGCGTAGTTTGGGCCAGGGGTGGGATTCAAATTTTGTAACAACCGGTCCTGGGCGTGGCTAGATGGGCATGGCCATGTAATTGGGTGGGCATAGATTCCTCTTCTTTTTTTTTTTTTTCAGTATTTCCCCCCCTCCCCCATTTTTTGAGCCTTCTGGGCCTCAGGAAAGCCTCCTGGGGGGCGTTTTTGCTCCCAAAGGGCTTCCCTGTGGCTCAGGAAGGAAAACAATGGAGCCCTCCCCTCCATTTTTTGCCTTCCTGGGCTTCAGGGAAGTCTCCTGGGCAAAGCAGTAAGACAGCAATGGGGATCCCAGCAAAGCTGATGGTCGGAACAGCTGATCATTGGGAGACAGAAAAAAAAATACCGTAAGGAGTGACTGGGCAGAAAAGAACGCAGTCAGCAATGTCGGGCATGTGCGCAATGTTGCATATGCATGATAAGGACTGACTGGGCAGGGAGGGGAGGGCCCAGCCAGGGGCACGATTTGCCGGTTTTCTGAACTGCGCAGAGTCATAACAACCGGTTGTATAGAACCATTCCAAATTGGTAGAATCCCACCTCTGGTTTGGGCTAGCTTGAAGATAGAAACAAACTTATAAGCACCATGAGAATTTTAGTACTATATGGATAGTAAACTAATATGTTTGCAATATTAGTGCCAAAGCATTTCTTGTGAACAAATGCTAGATCTTTTTTATTTGATCTGAGAATAATTGGTATGAAGATGAAGGTTTCACCCTTAAAGCGAGTAGACTTCATCTAAATCTCTTGCCTTTTCTCTTTCTTTAAAGGAATTCTCCCACCTCACCATGACTCTCATGCATTTGTGATGAAATATAGAAAGGAACAGTATGGGGATGTATACCGTGCCCTTCAAGTCATTCGCTTTATCACAGATTCTACTCCACAGGCTGAAGTATTCCTCCGGATATATCAGTTGGAATCAGGAAAGCTACCACAAAACCCATCTTTTCCTTTGGTCAGTGAAGGTTACGTTTGCTTTTCATAAGATTTTTACACACAGAGCCAGATTTTTTCTGTCTGAGTTTAAATGCTATGGCTGTTCAAAACATATTGGTATTTTCAGCAATGTGACAGCATCATCTGTGTATAGCAGTATAGATTCAGGTTTGTTAGTCAGTGTGTGGGAATGATACTTTCGCTTAGGGCAGAGGTGGGGAACCATGGCCCCCTTTATGACTTGTGGACTTCATCTCCTGAGCATGGCTGGCTCGGGAATTCTGGGATTTGAAGTCCACAAGTCATAAAAGGGACATAATTCCCCACCCCCGGCTTAGGGCATCTCCCATTGCATTGATAAAATTAAAAATAAATATACCCTTGTTTAACCCCTTTGTTGGCCCCTATGCTTGAAACTGCCTTTATAGTCTGTCTTACCCTCAAATTGGTATTTTTACAAAGTTCGTGTAATGGGCTGAGAACAAGTTGTCCTTGGTTGAGGTTGGCAATTGGGACTGGAATTTCTGTCGCTAAGCGATAAGGTCACAAAGTACAACATCATACGACCATACCACGATTCCTACACTTCTGGTTGCTGTTGTTAAAGGAATCCCACTGCATTGTTCAGTGCAAAGCCACATGGTTGCTATTTGCAACCTCCTGTAACATCAATAACCATTTGCCATTTGCAACCTATTGCAACATCAATACCCTTCCTTATTGACTTTGCTAGTTGGAAGTGAAGGTTAAAAATTACATGACCTTATTACACTGCAGAGTCGGAATTGTAATCCAGTCATCAATATGTGGACACTCCAATAGTCAGAATTAAGTATCTCTCTTTCAGAATGGTGGTAAATTCAGATGGTTATTGAAGGTAAATGAGGGCCACCTGAAATCATCTTATCAATCAGTTTTATATTTAATTATAATAACCAATCTTTAGGATCCTTCTTCCATAATGTCTTTTAAACACAGTCTATAGAGGCAGACAGTCTTAAAATTACCTTCTGGATCCATTGTTCAAAAATGCCTTTCAAAATGTCCAGTGTTTAGAGAACCAGTCTGGTGTAGTGGTTAAGGCTAGAAACCAGGAGACTGTAAATTCTAGTCCCGTTTTAGGCACAGAGTCAAGTGGGTGCCCTTGGGCCAGTCCCTGTCTCTCAGCCCTAGGACAGAGGCAGTGGCAAATCATTTCTGAAAAACTTTGCCCAAAAAAACCTGCAGGAACTTATGATTTTCTCTGAAAATCGGACATGATAAAACCAAAGGAAACAAACTTTGGTATCATTCAACATTAAAGACAACTCTTCCTGTGCTACAAAACCTGTCCATCCAAAGGTTCCTAGTAACTGAAAAGCCGTTAACAAGGGGTTAGAAAATGTTGTAAGCCAACCCAGTGTCCTTTTGAAGGCGCTGGCTAAGATTTAAGCAAAATATGGCTCTGCCCTCATTTCCCAGCAGCTCCAAATCCATCAGTGTCATAGCCTCACTCCCTAACTGTCTGGAGCATTTGTGGGCGATCTCAAGCCCTCTCCTTGTTTTGGAGAGTAATCATGAAGAGCTGGTCTACTTGCCAGCCCTTCTGCTGAGGTCATCAGCTCTCCATCTGACGAACTTATTTCCCCTTCACCATTTCCTCTCAGAAGTCCTGTAGCTTGGCTGATTTAGAAAGCGTTGGGTAGCCTCCTCGGGGCACATTTGTACCGAACACATGGCTTATTAATGGGAACTCGGTTGCAAGTTTTGAACGGAATGTATGATGCACATTCTTTCTCTTTCTCTGATTCTCTGCCCCCCCCTCCCTCCCCCTTTGTTTTCTAGCAATCCGAAGATGAGATATTCCTCGCTATTGCAAAAGCAATGGAAGAAATGGTGGAAGACAGTGTTGATTGCTACTGGCTAGTTAGTAGTTTCGTGAACCAGTTAAACAATAGGTACAAGGAGGCATTACCACAGCTGGTAAGAAAATATCTCTGCGGAACTGCACATATGAGCGAACGTCCAATAGAGTTGCAGGTAGAGGTAGGTCCTCGACTTACGACCACAGTTGAGGCCAACGGTTCTGTTGCTCAGGGAGGACAGTTAAGTGGGTTTTGCCCCATGTTACAACTTGTCTTGCCACAGTT
Organism: Notechis scutatus; assembly: GCF_049901735.1. Classification (NCBI taxonomy): domain Eukaryota; kingdom Metazoa; phylum Chordata; class Lepidosauria; order Squamata; family Elapidae; genus Notechis; species Notechis scutatus. Next base: position 143,801,245 of record NC_142011.1, on the reverse strand, counting down.
GTGAAGTGAATCAGTGCAGTTGTTAAGTTAGTAATACGGTTGTGAAGGGAATCTGCCTTTCCCATTGCCTTGGCTTGTCAGAAGGTCACACTAGGTGATCCCATGACCCCAGGACACCGCAACCATCATAAATATGAGTCAGTTGCCAAGCATTTGGTCATTAATGTAAACAGTGGTCATAAGTCACTTTTTTCATTGCTCTTGTAACTTTGGTCACTAAATAAACTGCCGAGGACTGCCTGTATATCGGTGGAATTCAAATTTTTTGCTATCGGTTCTGTGGGCGTGGCTTATTTGACGGGCGTGGCTTGTGATCATGTGACTGGATGGGTGGCTTAGTGGTCATGTGACTGGGTGGTCATGTGGCTGGGTGGGCGTGGCCAACTCAATGTCACTCACATCAAGAGGTGCCTCACCTGGCCCCTCCCCTCCCAGCCATTCCTTGTCACCCAGCCTCAACTTATCTATAGTTCTGTAAAAATGTTGTTCACCTTTTTTGACTTTATTATTTGCATACTATAGATGTACTTTCATGGACCACTGAAAGGAGGAAATGGCTCACATGCTTTACTCAAGTTTTCTTGCCTGAGCTGGGGGTTGGACTAGAAGACCTCCAAGGTCCCTTTCAACTCTTGTTAAACACATGTGTATTTTATGCTCTGGACTATTGACATTGAATGCATGTAAACCCTGAAAAATATGTGGTAGCCCTGGGCAAAAGAAAGGCAGAAAAATCACTCTAGGTGTAGGGACAGTGTAAAATATTAACATGATAAATAATGGAACAATTAAAAATAATAGCACAGAGTTTTATCTCTCTCTCTTCCTATTTTTTTTCTTTCTTTCTCTACCTTTCTCTCTTTCTCTCTCTCTCTCTCTCTCTCTCTCTCACACACACACACACACACACACACACACACCACACACAGAGCACTTAACAGACAAGCATTTTGGAAACAGCTCCTTTAAATTTCTGCAAGGCTGGAGTGGATTCCCCCACCCCCTCTGTCAGACCACACTCCTTCTCACTCCAGCACTTTAACTCACAAGGGGAAAGCGATACTTGCAGCGTCCATGCCTTTCTTCCTTTTCCCCTGGGAGAAAGAGGACGTGGGGAACGGAAAGCTAGGAGAGCGATCGCAAGTGAGCGACCGGGTGACTGGGTTGGGGGCGTGGCCAGCCAGGGATTGCCACCGGTTCGGCGACCCGTGCCAAATAACCGCTACCAGTTTGCCCGAATAGGTGCAAACCGGTCGAATAGCACCTCTGCTGTATATAATTGATAATATGCATCATACTGTTAGAGATAAGGAAAATATACATTTAAAATTACAGGCAAATGTTTGGGAGAAGCAAAGATAGTTACAATAATCTAAGGTGGTTTCTGGCTATGAGCTGTTGGTTTAAGTAATTTCACATGAGAAGGTGAACATTAAGAAATTTGCATGATTGATTCCTGCTGTTTGCTTGTCTTGTAGGCTTTATATTCACTGTCTGTAAAAAACAACAACCAATTGCTTAGGATCAGAACTTTTTAGTGTTATGTTATCCATCTCTAATATTTGTTGTGGATTTATGTAATTATAAAACATCAATGCATTTATTTACATTGAGTTTGTGCATTTGCTAACTTTATAATAGACTCCATTGAATCCATCATCCACTAACACCACATTGTTTTGCATTTGTTATAAAAAGTGGATTCAGGATTGCGGTAAAAGAAGATAATTTCCATAAAACCTAATCCACTTATCTGCACTCTTTGATCCTTGCTTCTAGCAAGGTAACTTAGAAATACACATCGTGGTTTTGAAGAAGGCTGAAGAATTGTGATCTAGACTGGAGAAAGTAAGCTGAGGTATAGTAGGAGATAGTTTGTTTGCCTTTGGCTTAGTGTATATGTGTAATCTCCTTCAGTGACACTTGGAGCACTAGTGAGAGATTGGAAATAAGCTGATTACAATAGAACCTCTGGTCACGAACGCTTCTGACCATGACCAGATCAGGTTCTGACCAAAATATTCACAAAATTTTTGAATCTGGTCATGAACACATACTCGGCTGGCAATCAAACATGGTCATGGCTGATTTCCCCTTTCGTGCCATTTATTTTGCAAGAGCCAAATTTCCTGTTGTTTGTTTACAAACAGCAGCAACCCACCTGTGGCCGCTGCATTAATTTCGCAATTAACCATGGCCTCTAATCAAGTGAGGAGTGGCAATGTTGGCAAGACGAAGGCATAATTAACTATTTTTGTGCTTAAAAATCTTTTAAAAACAATATTTATATACAGTTCGTAAGGGTCTGGAATGGATTGATTGCATTTACGTAACAATCCAATAGGGAAATTCGATTCGGATCACGACCAAATCAGGTTGCAACCAAAGTTATGGAACGAATTATGGTCGTGACCAGAGGTTCTGGTATATTTCAGACAAGATGAATCGTAAAAGGTCAGATAAAGGAAATAGTGTTCCAATCTCATAGCAAGCACTTTTATTTTAATTATATATAATGTATGTATGTATGCATGTATGTATGCATGCACTCACAAACACACATTACTGGTCAGCTTCTATCAATTCTTGATGATTTCTGTTACAGTTCATTATTTTGAGAGTTAACTGCAAAACCAAAGAGGCTGCGAAGTGATAGCAGAGGTTGGGTTTCTCGTATTATACTATGATTTATTGTGATAAGTGAGCCAGCTTCCTGCTGGGCTTCACATGCTCTCTGTTACCGTTTGCACGCCTGCTAGGAGCAGATTGCAAACACTCACGTTCAGTTTTGATTAACTGCATTGTATTGTTGTACCTGAACTTTTAAAAATGTGCTAGGCTTTACTTGGTTTGAAGGTTATTTCAAGTAAATCATAATTTTAAACCACCATGGTGATTGAAAGTGATTTTCTTTCCGAACCAACTGCAGGGGTTCAGAATTGGAGGCACTGTTCTCCAGTGGTTTTCTTCCTTTACTCAGTTCTATCTTTCAATCCCAGACTGGCAGAGTGAGGCTGTCAAAAGTCCGCCCTCAAGGATTGGTGGCTATGCAGGCCAGGATGGGGATGGAACATCTTCAGTGCAGTTTTGCAAGTACCAAGTGGCTCTGGTGGTTAGGACTGCCTGCACCTCGAGAGATTGCTGCTCATCTTGGGTGGATTTGCATCTCCCTACTTGGGTGGTGCCCAGTCTGAGGGTCTTGTTGGATTCATTGCTCCTGCTTGATGAAAAGGTGGCAACAGTGGTCAGGAAGGCCTTTAGGCAGCTTCACCTGGCCCAACAGTTGCATCCTTTTCTGGTTTAGGAGGCCCTTCAAACTTGACCACTTGTGCCCAATCCTCCCACCTTGTCTCACTCACACCAAAGCAGTATAAGTAGGGCTGCCTTTGAAAACCACTTGGAAGTTTCATCTGGTTCAAAACCCAGCAAAAAAGCATCATTTCTCTCTGTGAGCTGCATTTATTACATGCCTGGTTCTGGATGTCATTCAAGGTGCTGGTTATGACCTTGAAAATCTTACACAGGTAACCCTCAACTTAGGACCACAATTGATGCTCAAGTTTCTGTTGCTAAGCAAGACAGTTGTTAAGTGAATTTTACCCCTTTTTACAATCTTTCTTGCCACTGTTGTTAAGTGAATCACTACACTTGTTAAATTAGTAAGATGGTTGTTAAGTGAATCTGGCTTTCCCATTACTTGACAGGAGGTTGCCAAAGGCGATCACATGAGCCCAGGATACTGCAGCCGTCATAAATACATGCCAGTTACCAAGTGTCCAAATTTTGATCAGGTGACCTTAGGGATGCTTACATTCATGAAATGCACCTAGAAGGCCTGATTTTTTTGGGTGGGTGGGGGGAGTTATTCTTAAATTGTGACCAGTAATTTTGAAGATGTTGGATACAGTCCTGTATGCATGCAAAATGTATGTGTGAAGCAGAACCACTGGGGAAAAAAAAATATCTGATTGATTTAGCAGACAGAAACTGGTGCCATGGTAAAAATGTCATAATGTGTTCCTTTTGCCTTGTGATTCCTTTTCTTCTTCTTCACAAAATTGGTTCTATAAAGGAATTCTCAGATGATTTTATAAATATATCATTACGTATATTTCTGACCTGTAAGGAACATTACACATGAAGTCATTTGCTTCATATATCACACTAAATTTAATTTGAGGAATAGTTCTTTTGAGGGTGGAGTTTTGTTCTCCGAGCTTATGGGTTGGTGTCCAAACATTTCCTTACCAGGCTAAGTAACAGCAGAGTTTAGGGGATGTCAGTGTCAGTGTTCCTCCGCTTATAAGGGCTTCGTGTGGTCTTGTGATAGGGACGTGATCTCCCATCACTACTATAATCACACAGAGCCCTTATAAACAGGAGAACACCAACCCAGACATCCCCTAAACTCCTCTGAAGATGTTACCTAGCCCAATAACAAAACATTCGGAAACCAACCCATAAACTCGGAGAACGAACCTACAACCTCATCCTACACCCGAGCTACAGATAATCTCCACCATCACCGAAGTTTCCTTGCCACAAATATCAACAAGACAAGACTTTAAAATGATTTTAGCATATTTCATTAATTCTTTTTATATTTATGTTGCTGCAGCCAAAACTTCTGGAACAAATCCTGAGCCTTGAGGACAACCGGCTTCTAGCATATCTGAAGTCGTGTTCAGCAATGGGCCAGCTTCCTTATAATCTTTGGTTTAGAAAGTGTTTTGCTGGATGCCTACCTGAATCAAGTTTACAAAGGCAAGTTTCTCTCCCTTCCACCTCTCCTAAATTGGAAAAACTTAAGTCCCTGTAGTCTTCAGTGGAGCATAATCATGTAGACATGACTCATTCCCATGAATCACGTAGACATGATGTTTTGACAGTCAGCAATATTGCCAATATTCTAAAAAATGTCAGTTTTTCAGCTTTTCTAGGGTTTCACCAAATTTTAATTTTAATCATGAAGGAAGTATATTGATAATATAAATTACAGATATAAAATTAAGAACAGACAATTTTATGACTGTCTCGTTGAATTTTCTAGGGTTTGGGACAAGGTTATTAGTGGTTCTTGCAAAATCCTTGTCTTTGTTGCTGTTGAGATCTTATTAACCTTTAAAATGAAGTTGATGGCCTTGACTAGTGCTGAAAAGATTGAACAGTTTTTGGAAAATGTAAGTACTCTTTCATACAATCTAAATTCTAAGAAAACAGTGCTTTAATTAAATCCAATAGTATTTTGAAGGCAAAGGCCAAATGTATTCAAGACTGCACTCCAAAATACCTGTATATTTCAATCTATGTTTTTATCTTTCCTAGATACCTCAAGATAACACTGATGCAATTGTGAGCAAGGCTATTGAACTGTGGCACAAACATTGTGGGACCCCTGGTCATTCAGTTTGAAATTACCTGCATTTCTGTTTTTGTTTTATGTGTGTTTCCTTCTCCAAAATATATAATTAAAATTATTTAAACATTGTAGGGATTGTAATTGTGATGTGTCACTCCTGTTGCAGAGAGTTGAAATCTATAATATGACAACTCCTAGCAGTCAAGTCCCAGTCAATATTGTGAATGGTGAAGGATTCCAGATGTAGTTCAGCAACATTTGGAAAGTCACAGATTTCCTATCAGAAATATTTTTTAACAGATACTTTTAAAGAAGAGGCTAACTGGGAAAAGTAAAACCTAAAAGCAATGCATTATGAAAGGAAAGTTTGTTCAATTTAATATAGTGCTCATTCATTCTCACTGTGGTGCTCAGTGGTTAGAATGTAGTACTGCAGGCTACTTCTGCTGACTGCTGTCTGCCAGCAGTTTGGCAGTTCAATTCTCACCGGCTCAAGGTCGACTCAGTGCAGTGTTGGTGTGGTGTTGGGGGTTTCCGGTTCAATGTGTGAAGGGTGAAGGATGTGTGTTTGTGTTTATTTTCATGGTCATGGTCATGATGTGCACTGAAGATGGTGTTTGATTTCGTTGTACGAGGTGCAATGACAATGAAAAAAAGTAAACTAAAAAGTGTTATTGCTATTTATTGAGCTATTCAGCTAAACATGCTCTTTTTTTTTATCATGCAGATTCCTCTAGATTTGAAGACAGGAGTATGTGGGCCATAACAGTTCAATAGCATAATCTCCTACCATAGTATAACACGTCTCATCTCTGCCTAAACTAATTGCAATAAACTGGCAGAAATTCTTCTTTTATACATCTCCGTTTCTGTACAAAACAAAGATAATGTGCAAACCAGTCAATGTACAAAAAGGAGTCAATGACTGTTGATGTTAGAAAAAGGTCCAATTAAAATGCTTTGGGCTGTTTTTTCGAGGTTGGCATATTCTAGTGAATTATAAACTCACCAGATAGGCTAGGTTTGCACAACATTGCTAAGCCATGAAACAAACCAAGGTTAAAATTAAACATATGAGTGCATCTGTTAGAACTTTATCTGACCTGGTTAAACATTTTGGGTGAAGATAGATCTTTGTGTTGTGTATCCAGATCATGACCCTGTGATTGTGGGTATGCTGGGATAGCTGGAACTCCAATGATAGTTGTAACCACCATTCATTCAGTGCCATCATTACAGTACAGCACTAATGGCCATTGGCTAAATGATTGAAGACTTGTAAATTGTGTATTTGGGATTTAACATCAATCTTTTCACTGTTTTCACAAATGTACTTTTCTTGAATATACTTTTTTCCTTCAGTTATATTAATTTAATAAATGGAAATCTGTCTATCTACCGAGATTTTGAGGTCAGAATGTTTCCTTTGAATCACTGCCCAACTTTTGCTCTCTAGAGAGCTGCATTTTCTTTTAGATTTTTCTTTCTTAAACTAATTTGTAAGCTGCTGTACGAGCATGATTCTGGACAGCTCTGTAATTACCCTCCACCTTTTCATACTGCATTTCAAAATAGTCTTTACATTTTACATTTTCTGTTTTTAATAAATTTGATTCTACTGCATTTTAAAATAGATTTTGGTCTTTACATTTTATGTTTTTAATAAAAATTTGTTTGATCTCTCTCTCTCTCTCTCTCTCCCTCCCTCCCTCCCTCCCTCTATATCTATCTATCTATCTATCTATCTATCTATCTATCTATCTATCTATCTATCTATCTATCTATCTATCTATCTCTATCTATCTATCTATCTATCTATCTATCATCTATCTATCTATCTATCTATCTATCTATCTATCTATCTATCTATCTATCTATCTATCTATCATCTATATCATCTATCTATCTATCTATCTATCTATCTATCTATCTATCAATCAATCATCTATCTAATCTGTGGAATTGGTTTGTCTCTCAAAGGGAGAAGGATTGAATCCTCTAGCCACAATTGTTCCATCCTATGCAGCAAGGAAATGGCATTGTACAAATTATTTGAACTTTTTATTTTGATAAAGGGCAGCATTGGAAGTAACTGTTTTTTTCCTCTCATGCCAAGACTAAAAGTTGTATACCAAATGAGGTAATCCCTTATCCCACTCCAGAAGATGGATTCTGGCAGCAGCAGTTACCAAGCTGCTAAACCAACAAAGGAAATAGGATTGGAGTTTGAATATCAGAGATAGCAATAGCACCGAGATTTATATATCACTTCACATTGCTTTACAGCCCTGTCTAAGTGGTTTACAGGGTCAGCATATTGCCCTCAACAATCTGGGTCCTCATTTTACCGACCTGGGAAGAATGGAAGGCTGAGTCAACCTTGAGTCAGTCAGGATTGAACTCCTGGCAGTGGGCAGAGTTAGCCTGCAATACTGCATTCTAACCACTGCATCACCACAGATCCTCTGGAAGAAGTTTTAGGACCTCCAGCCATCAGCAATCCATAATAGAGTGGATTCATTTTTATTATAGAAAATAAAAAATGTATTGCCTTTTCATTCATATGCTTAAAATGCAGATTACTTTATGATTAAGGTAACATTGACTGTGAGCAACAAATGAGTTCTGGTAATGGCTTGGTCTCGTCAAATTTTATTTTGTTCCACAGCAGTGCAAGTGTGCTCACTGTGTCAAGTGTGAATTGCTATTTAAAAATAAGGTGACAGACTAGTGAAATTCAAATCTTTCTTTAGAGGCAGGCTGTTCTCTGTAATGTTCTGCAGAGGTTTTCACCTGAACAAATCTATTTTAGATTAGTGTAGAAAGAGCTCATAGAATTTTTTCCCCCCAATGCTCAGAAGTCAATGTGAATGTTAGTGGAAAGCTCATCACTCAAGTTTTGCATACAAAAATTAAGGATGGAAAGGCTTGCTTTGTGGAGTATAATTAATTCAGTGATACACTCTTTAATCAATAACTGTCTAGGGTTAAGAGAAAATACTAAAGGAGAAGACTTCACAGAATTTGACAAAATAATCACTGCATTCTCCAACACCCCAGTGAATTGAAACCATAGCTAGGATTTCTGAAGAACTGGAAACAATTTTAAAAAAAACCTTAAAATGTAAAAAAGGCAAATGGGATTGCTTAATCTCCAAAAATCAATGACCAAATCGGTTGGTGTTTATATATATATATGAATATAGCTCTTTAGTTTGGACAATTTAGCATTTTAATCGAACCTTTTGTTCAAGAAGCCACCATAAAGGCCTCCAGGGAATTCATAAACTGACAAGGAATACTACCACTAGTTGCTAGTCATGAAATATAGCCAGATCTTTCCAGAAAGTTACAAGGAGCAACAGGTATTTTAAATATCTTTTTTTCTCCTTGGGATTGTACACATAATGTATGTAACAGCCCCTTAGCCTGCAGGACTCGAAGAGACGCCATTTGATCTAATCCTCCTTTAATGACATCTAGTCCTGAGTGGCCACCCTTGCATTCTACGTGGGTGGACAAGATGCAGTTCTGCAAAAGACAGGGAAGACTTCCTCTGAGCTTAGTTTGCAGCTTAATTTTTGATTCCTGAGCATCTCTGAACATGTAACAGACAAAAGAAAGAAAACCAAAACATTTTTTTCTTTGAAACTTTTTTTAAAGAAACTGCATACATCCAAGACAATTTAAATACCATGCAGTTTCAGTATGTACAAATTGAAGCTCTAGATGTAGAGATTCACTTTAGTGTTTTCTCTATTTACATTTCATCATCATTTTTCATACAGCCATAATCTGTTAAATTACAATACTGGAAGATCACAGTCTTGACTGTCACCACATTCACTCCTATACAAAGACAAAAACTATGTACATTCATTTGACGGGAAGAGAGTCTGGGAAATGTACCGGTTTCAGAATAACTTGGAGAGCAACTGGAATCCTCATTTCTAGTCCTGCAACCATTAAGTTAAACTGCCTAATCAAGTTGGATGTGGGACTGACTTGCAATCCTGGATGCCTTTTGCAAGATTTACAATCATTATTCTTTCATAGAGATTAGAGTGGGAAATGGTTCCGCCAGGAGTGGAAAAAAAATAGATGTTTGTGAGAGCTTCATGTGAACAACAGAGGCTTAGAAAACTGAATATGCTAGGAAAAAGGCTTCCTATCTCCATTTAAATAAAATACATCCTACTCAAGCCCTGGTGAAATAAACGGGGGTAGGGCAACAGCAATAGCTTGTTTTGCCCATATCCATGGATTTTAGTGGTGAAAATAGTTAAATTTGGCATATGTTTCAGCTGACTGTATAGGAGAAACAGCTGACTGTGCTTTAGAAAGACCAGACACCATTCAGTCTTCAAAAGTAAGCTATTTTTCATCAAAGAGGTTTTAACATTGAGTGGGTGGGACCTCGGCTGATAATTTCTACTTTTTGAAAAGGGATAGTTTTGCTCAATCCAACAATTTTGCTTGTATGAATGGTAAGGATTGGAATAAAATATTTTGCACACAAAAACCTGAAAATATTTGTATGCAGAAAGCCAAACAACCCTCCGTTACGATAAGCTACACCACATGGTTCCATGGTATGAATTAGTTATGCCCTATTTCTTGATTCTACCCATATACCTGCATAAAAAAAAATCAAGGAGTTACTATTCCTTGTGTCTTTCAACATGGACAAAAATGCTTTCACTTTTATGGAAGATGAAGTAAGAGAAGGGGTGGCAGTATGTGGGGGCTGAGTGGAAAGCCTAGAATCCCTACATAGGCCAAATGAACTAAGTTCAACCCCTCTTGAGTGCCATTGACCCTTATCTAACTTTAATCAGGTGCTGACCATTAGTTGAGAAGATTCTTGTGCATGGGATTTTAGCAGTTCAACTGAACCCTCATGAGCAGTCCTGGTCTTTTACTCCTCATAGGTAAAGAGGCAGGAGACAGGAGCTACCTGGATTGTGAGCAAAGTGCAGTTAAAGTCATCTGGAAATTCAGATGTGCAGAGAGGATCAGTTCTGTAACCTATTCTCAAAAAGGAAGGGGAAAAAAAGACAATCCATGGTGATGGGAAGAATAAGTCTTTGAACAACGAGGAGGAGTTTCACTCAAAGGTTGGTGGACTGAAAGGTTGGTATGGTGGGCAAGGGATCTCCATTATTTCATAATGCTATGAAACTATGACAGATGAAAACTGGCTATGTTAAAATGACAGTTTTCAAGGTATGAAAAACAGTGTATCTGCCATAGATTTGCTCTGTGCAAACCAGGCAAATGAATTAACATTTTCACTACCCTTCCATGTCCAGAGTCCTAGCAATTCACCCAGCTACAAGCCCACCTACTTCATCTGCTGACCACTAGTGGTATTATAATCTCTTTATTTTTTTATTTTTTGCATTTTTGTAATTTAAAAAAACCCCCAATACATGTACTAAAACCAAAGTACTCTAAAAACAAACCCAATACATCTAAAAACAAAGTACTCTATTACTTCATCTCCTTTTTTCTTATACCCAGAGTAACATAACTAGACAAAACCAATCTGTGTAAGAAAAAATGGACTTTCTTAGTCTAGTTTAATCACCTATTCAGTGGAACTCTTGAGGACTGTAATGGGCACTGCAGTGACTCAGGTTTTAATTTGGAGAAAAACCTGAATCATTGCAGTCACCCATTAAATGTGCTTCCATATATATGTTTTCTAAAAGAAAATTGATCAATCTAACCACTCTTATGGTTTAATCATAAATAGATGAAGCACACTAAATTCAACTGAATTTAAGTAGCTATCACTTTAGAGCAGGTCCACTGAAATCAATAGTACTTAAATTATTGTCTATTTCACTATAACAGGTCTCCTCTAAGTACAATCATATTTGGATCCCAGATTATAGTCTTACACCAGTGAAGGTTTGAGAATTAAAGATGCCATATCTATAGTGATTTGTTTGGATGGGCAAAAAGTTCAAGCCCTAAAAGGCATAATCAGATATGTTTAATCTGAACTAGATGTAGATGTTAGTAGACATCACCAAAGTGTTTTATACAGTGGGCTCATAATTCTTTCTAATGTGCAAAGATGATCTTATTAAGAGAAGACCAATACCTTAAACATGAAATAATATATAATAAAATAAAATATGAAGATAAATAATAACAATATAACATCTCTAGCCTTTTGCCAAATGCTTTGGTTCTCCATTTAAGACTGAGCCATTCACAACAGCATATTTAGTTAATTATACCAAGAAGCACTTCGAAGAATAGAAATCCCTCCTGTTAAAAGAACAAAACAAAAAATCAACATCCAAGCATACAGCATAAAGACAACCTTAGGGTTCTCTTTAATTCGTCCCTTTTCTGTCTTGCACATTAGTGAATTGGAAAAACCTATGTAAAGCTGACAGGCCAGGCCAGGCCAGGACAAGCTCGGCTATCGAACTGCTACACAGGACCATATGAAACATGAAATAAGTCAGCAGGGCAGAAGGCAGTGTGACACGTTCCACTGTAGAAAATAAGCTTGCTATATTCTTAAATCTTGAACTCTTCCAAACATTGCAACAAAAGAATCACTTGAAGAGGAGAAATGGATGGTGAAGAATCCTTCTTGGTCCTGTAGAAATCAAGAATATCCATCAGTCAGCCGAAGATCTTCCTGAGGGTGGTGGGGCTTGGAAAGTCAAGGAGAGATGGATCCTTTGGAGTGGGTTCTATTTCCCCAGCTCACCCCATCAAGTTCTTAAGGTGCTCCACGCAGAATGAAATGTTTGGTAGAAATGTTGTTCCAGAACAACAGTGACCATGTGTCCAGCAGAGCTTCTGTCGGTGCCAAATACCAAATTCCTTCAGAGATGAAAGAGGACTGACGGGATCCAAAGAAAGACCACTAATGTAAATGAATGAATGGCTTGGGGACTCCATACAGCAGCATTTAAAATATAAGTGCCAACTCCAGGCATGATTCTTGCCAAGGTAGCCTCAGTTGC